>NW_028234406.1:10236528-10241528 GCF_977035675.1 Penaeus japonicus | reverse complement strand
TAAGAGTATCCTTCCGTTATTTATTCTCACGAGTCCTATCGGTGGGATTTGCAAGCAGATACGTAATGCATTTTGACAGACGGGGAGGATGTGGATTATAATTGTTCGATGAAACACTAAACGCGTCTTTGTGTTTTCTTCTTCTCGGTTCTATATGGTTACATATTTTTTCACTGGTTTTGTTATAACTGAATCTTTTGTGGTGCCGAGTCTTTTTTTTTAAAGTTTAACGTCGCCGCTAGAGGACTCTCGGTCGAGGGAGCAACATGGCCATCTCCTTTTATATCAGATTGATGGTCTCTCCTTGGGCGGCGGGCTACCTGGCCGTTCACTTGTGTGCGCTGCCAAAGGAATTCCTGCCCAGCCTCGGAATACGGATGAAGAGAGAACAAGAGGCGGAAAAGAGGCAGAAAGAGAGGCACCCCAGAGGCCGGTCCGAGCCCAAGCGACCCTCGTGAGCGGGAGAACTGGGGGGTTTCCGCCGCCCCAGTCTCGTTATTTTCCCTGGTCGACGCAGGTTTCTGGTGTGATTGAGTGAGTGATTCGATGCCGATCCAGGCCATCCATTCCGAGTCATTAGGCGGGGAAGATTACCTCGATCTGATGCTAAGAATTCCTCTCAGGCAACTCTGTAAGAGAAGGGGGGATAAAAGGTGGTCAGAAGGAACGGAATAAAGGAGGCGGAATAATAGGTGAACACAAGAGAGAGAGAGAGAGAGAGAGAGAGAGAGAGAGAGAGAGAGAGAGAGAGAGAGAGAGAGAGAGGGAGAGGGAGGGAAGGAGAGGAAGGAAATGGGGTGATGTTAAAAAAAGTTGATTACGATGCGACAAATTTAACCCTTTCCTTGTAACACATGTCTTATTCGAGGCGGAACACCCTGGAATATCCCTTATGGTCGGAAACCTCGGGTGATCATACATGTTAACGTCTTTATGCAATTTGGAAAGATATTGGCGACTTCCTGTAGCCTGCATTTACTGCCATCAGTTACTTAAATGTTGCATAATTTGGATGTTTAGCGAAGTACGGTGTAGTTACGTAGTATGTAAGAGTATCCTTCCGTTATTTATTCTCACGAGTCCTATCGGTGGGATTTGCAAGCAGATACGTAATGCATTTTGACAGACGGGGAGGATGTGGATTATAATTGTTCGATGAAACACTGAACGCGTCTTTGTGTTTTCTTCTTCTCGGTTCTATATGGTTACATATTTTTTCACTGGTTTTGTTATAACTGAATCTTTTGTGGTGCCGAGTCTTTTTAAAAAAAAGTTTAACGTCGCCGATAGAGGACTCTCCGTCGAGGGAGCAACATGGTCGTCTCCTTTTATATCAGATTGATGGTCTCTCCTTGGGCGGCGGGCTACCTGGCCGTTCACTTGTGTGCGCTGCCAAAGGAATTCCTGCCCAGCCTCGGAATACGGATGAAGAGAGAACAAGAGGCGGAAAAGAGGCAGAAAGAGAGGCACCCCAGAGGCCGGTCCGAGCCCAAGCGACCCTCGTGAGCGGGAGAACTGGGGGGTTTCCGCCGCCCCAGTCTCGTTATTTTCTCTGGTCGACGCAGGTTTCTGGTGTGATTGGGTGAGTGATTCGATGCATCCAGGTCATCCATTCCGAGTCATTAGGCGGGGCAGATTACCTCGATCTGATGCTAAGAATTCCTCTCAGGCAACTCTGTAAGAGAAGGGGGGATAAAAGGTGGTCAGAAGGAACGGAATAAAGGAGGCGGAATAATAGGTGAACACAAGAGAGAGAGAGAGAGAGAGAGAGAAGAAGAATGCGTCCGCGTCACCTCATTTGGGAACATTGAGTCGCCAACCGCACGGTGGGCGCCGCGTCCTGCCTCCTCCCTCCTCGTGATTATTAGGGAAATTTCGAGCAAGTCTTGATACGGTTGTCGGGACTGATGACGTGATTACGGGGCGCTTCAAGACCGCTCGGCGTGACTATTCTATTTTTTTTTTTAGATTGCAACAAACTTCAACTGAAGATACAGTAGAACGACCATGTTGCATGCACACGAAAATAAAAATGCAAAAATGAAAGTAGGAAACCAAACAACCACTCGAACGCGAACCGCTGGACACAGTGAGAGAAACTGGAGTTTCGCCCCAAGACACGACCGCAAAAATACTGAAACGCGCAGGATATTAGAAAAACAACAACAGTATGTGCCAAGTAGCTTTATGGAGGAAAAAGAAAAAAGAAAAAAACAACAACAAAAGAATAAACGCCGAGGTGAAAACCCTCGAAAAGCTTTAATATATTGGGATCTATTACCCGAAGCCTCATCAATAAATCCTAGTATTCCTCATTCATCGGATCATCTCGACCGATGTCTCCCTCTTTAGAGAAGTATTCAGCAAAAAATCGACTGTGATTTATCTCATTAAACTATGGAATCACTTTTAGAAGCACCCCGTGGACCCTCTCCGTGTAGTAATTTATCTGTGTCAGGAAGTGGATGACTTCCTAAGGAGAGTTGAAATCTCCATGGTCCTTCTCTCCGCCCGAGCCCGTTTTGACTTCTTCCTGGACAGGGGCAGCTGCTGCTGTTCTTAGGAGGGCTCCCACCTCCTCTAAATATTTAAGTCATTGGTTATTTAATCTCTCTCTCTCTCTCTCTCTCTCTCTCTCCCCCCTCCCTCAACTCTCTCTTTCTTCTGCCAGTCGATCTCTTCTCACACAAACCCTCCGGATCTATCCTCCATCTCTCATCTCCCCTCTCTCTCTCTCTTTCTCTTTCTCTTTCTCTTTCTCTCTCACACTCTCTCCCTCTCCCCCTCCCTCTCTGGTGTGCGTGCGCGCGCGCGCGCGTGTGTGTATGTGTGTGTGTGTGTGTGTGTGTGTGTGTGTGTGTGTGTGTGTATAAATCCATGTGGTCATGCGACTTAAAGGAAAAGAAAAACTGAAGGGAAAAGAAAAGCGATCGCCGCCTGGCCGCTGAGCCGAGATTAGTGGCGAACAGGGGACGCGGATTTATTTTTCTTTTCTTCTCTCTCTCTCTCTCTCTCCAGCTCACTATCTTCCTCTCAGTCTTCTCCCCCCTCATCTCTCTCTCTCTTCTCTTTCTCTCTTTCCTCTCCTCTCTCTCTTCTCTCTCTCTCTCCCTCCCTCTCTCTCCCTCCCTCTCTCTCTCTCTCCCTCTCTCTCTTTTTCTCTCTCTCTCTCTCTCTCTCTCTCTCACTCACTCTTCCCCCCCCCCCCCCCATGCTGGAGACGGCGCGCGGCGCGAGTGCGCTTCGCGTCCCCCTCAAGGCGAGGCAGATGGCGAGTGCCGGCCGCCGTTGGTGATGATAAGCTCGTTATCGCTGTCGTCATCGCTATTATCGTCACCTGGGTGATGGTTCCCTCGGCTTGGCTTGGAGCTTGAATGTCAGCTTGTCCTTCCTGTGTCCTTCTAAGATGTGACATGACACCGCGCGACGCCGTGACGCAGCCCCGACAGCTGTCACGGGTGGGTATCGGTGGCGGCGGCGCCCGGGGTGCGTGGGTGGCCATGTGCTCGTCACCTGGCACGTCGCGTGGGCGGGGTGGGGTGGGGTGGGGGTGTGTGTGTGGGTGGGGGGGGTGCGTGAGTTGGCAGCTTGATTAGTTCCGCTTTTTGTCTTTCGTTTATTGTTTTCTCTTGGTCATTTTTTTTTCGTCGTTTCTGTTAGTATTTGTTTTTGTTTATTTACCTTTCTCTTCTTCTCTCTCACTCTTATTCCTCTTAGCCCGTCTCTCCCATTCCGTGCCACCTGGCGTCACCGCGGTCGGGTTACCTCGTCGGGGTGATGCCAGCGCTTGTGCTGTTGTTGTTGATATCATCATAATCATCATCATCACCATCACCATCATCATCACCATCATCATCATCATCACATCATCATCACCATCCCCATCACCATCACCATCATCATCACCATCATCATCATCATCATCACCATCATCACCATCACCATCACCACCATCATCATCATCATCATCACCATCATCATCATCATCATCATCATTAGTTGCTGATATTATAATAGCTGTTGTAGCAGCAAAAGTACAAGTAAAAGTACAAATTTCTGTTGTTGTGGTAGGAGTAGTAGTAGTAGTAGTAATAGTAGTAGTAATCGTAGCCTAATCTGTGACTTGAGTTAAGAGTTCCATTTGCCGATGTGATTTTTTTTTTTTTTTTTAATAAATTTACTGTCATTATGTTCTCCCCATGATCGATTTTTTTTGTATATCTTCATGTCTATACTTTTCCATTTCGTAATCACCCGCATCGCTTTTCTTGAGCGATGCCACCATAGCCTTCCTCTGTTGTACAACCTCATTCTCCCTCCCGCAGGTCTCTTCCATCCGGCAAGACTTCAACGACCTGCTAACAGCTCTTCCGGAAGGCACGATGGCCGGGTCGCCTGCCGCGGCCGCCCCCAAGGGACAGGAGCGAGAGGTGCGTTATGCGGGTTTCGTGCTCTTGGGTGTGTTGGGAGATTGTGTGTGTGTGTGTGTGTGTGTGTGTGTGTGTGTGTGTTGGGAGATTGTATGTATGTGTGTGTGTGTGTGTGTGTGTGTGTGTGTGTGTGTGTGTGTGTGTGTGTGTGTGTGTGTGTGTGTGTGTGTGTGTGTGTGTGTGTGTGTGTGTGTGTGTTGGGAGATTGTATGTATGTGTGTGTGTGTGTGTGTGTGTTTGTGTGTGTGTGTGTGTGCGCGCGTGTGTGTGTGCGTGCACTGATGCTTGTTCGCGGTCCTGTTCTTGCACAAGAATGCATGTGAAAGTTTGGTTCTTTTGAGAAGTTTTGTGACATGCGATGACTCGGCTAAATGACTATGCTGCTCTCTTATCTTTTCACAATCTCCCTCTTTCTCACCTGCTGCGTGTTTTGGTGTCCAGTCATACGCCTCTGTGTCAGTCTTTACATGTATCTGGCTTTTTTATGTGTGCATTGTTGATTAACGGAGAATGTACTAATATCAAGAGGGTGGCAACACTGATTTTATAACGCGTTTGTGTGCGAAGCGG
>NW_028234406.1:10221528-10226528 GCF_977035675.1 Penaeus japonicus | reverse complement strand
GCAAATTCCCATAGTACTTCTACAGTGTTATTTAAGTATTCTATTACGAGATCTATTTTTGCCGCCAGTGTTCCCTGATATAAAAAGCTACCATTCTTTTGTTTCTGTTATGTCTGTCTTTCCTTATTAGCTCATAGTCAGTGACTTTAATTTCTTCATCTTTTATGACTTCCTTTCAGTTTTTTTTATTTTTATTTATTTATTTATTTTTTTTTTTTTGAGAACTAAAACTGAATCGTTGTTGAAATTTGCCATGTCCTCTAGATGCGTTAATTTTGTATGGTTTGCTTTTGGATATAAACCCTATATATCTAACAACATGAAATTCTCTGATATGTTGTCTCTTTGAATGTCTAGATTATCTTTATTACCTCTTGTTCAAATGCTAACCTTGCTAATGTCATTTCCCTCATTTTTTGGGCTGTTGAACGTTCCTCACTCTTTTTTGAACGGACAAATATGCTTCTTAGGACTAAACGTCATTGTCTGTATGCTTTCCAGCTCCTTCTTTTTTTTGCTTTCTTACGTTTAATTTACCAAATTCTTTTGCTTTTGCCTTTCATCATAGTTTAGATCAGGTGCAATCTTTATTAATTTTAAGGTTTCTATTTTTGACTCCCTAGAGTTGTTTGTATCTGGTCAGTATCGCTTTGGAGGCAGCTGAGTCACGCTGACCTCCTCCCTCTCCTTGCTTCCACTTCTCTCGTTACAGATGTTTTTGTTTTTGTTTCCTATTTTGTCTTTACTGTATTTTTTTTCATCATTCAGTAGCCTGTACGCTATGTCGGTCTATGTCTATTGGCCCCAGCTTCCTTGCTGGAGGGACTTTAACTTTTTAAAAGAGCAACAAATCAGCTCGTCCACAATGTTATGCTACTTTATACACACACATATAAATATACACACATATATACATAAGTGTGAGTGTAAGTGTGTGTGTGTGTAAGTTCAAAGAAGTAGTTTAAAGTTTAGGCTTAAGGGTTAAAAGAAAATCTATATATTTCTTTATAATTCTATTTCTATAGTAAGAAAACATGACTATAATGTATCATGTAGCAGAAGAGAAAATTGATTTTTAATCTATTTATTTTTTATTTACTTCTTTTCATTGGAAATTCACTCCTTTCGGTACAACCATCCTCGGCAGGGAACCTCCTCCGATCCGCGAAACCATTGGCTGTCGAAGCTGGTCGCAAGTCTTATGAATTCGGATCCCTCCTCCAAAATTCTGTAGAGCAGTTCTTCATTTTCCTCTCCCTTGGATGTGATCCGGTGGCTCTCTCGCTGGGCCTTCTTCGGAGATAAGATCTGCCTGCAACTTCCAAGTCCCTGAAGGCGACGCTAGACAGGGGAGCGAGGTCGGCGAAGTTTTTCATCTTTGTCATGCAAGGTCACTAACGGACCTGCCAAGCTGGGAAACTACCGAAACATAACTGGAGATCTGGAGGCAATTTGACGAACACGTCATTCACAACTACGTATGGAGGCAATATCACAATTGTTTAAAATTCACAAAGAGACTTTTCAAAAAAGCATTTTGTAAACCTTCACCACAGTAAAATGGGAAGGTAAGATCTGTAGTCATGTTAGTAAAGTACATAAAAAGATAGGGAGGGACCGAGAAAGACGTACACTCAATGACACACACAAAAAGTATGAGAAAGAGAGATAGAGAGAAAAAGAGAAAGTCAGAAAGTAAGAGAGAGAGATAGAGAGAGAAAAGGAGAAGCATAAAGAAAGAGATGGAGAAAGAGAAAAAGAAAGACAGAGAGAGAGAGAGAGAGAGAGAGAGAGAGAGAGAGAGAGAGAGAGAGAGAGAGAGAGAGAGAGAGAGAGAGAGAGAGAGAGAGAGAGAGAGAGAGAGAGAAATAGAAAAAAATATAGAGAGAAACAGAGAAACAGAAGGAAAGAAAGAGAGAGAGAGAGAAAAGAGAGAAAGAGAGAGAAAGAAGGAAAGAGAGAGAGAAATAAAGAGAATGAGAGGAAGAAGGAGAGAGAGAGAAATAAAGAGAGAAAGAGAGAAGAGAGAGAGAGAGAGAGAGAGAGAGAGAAAGAGAGAAGAGAGAGAGAGAGAGAGAGAGAGAGAGAGAGAGAGAGAGAGAGAGAGAGAGAGAGAGAGAGAGAGAGAGAGAGAGAGAGAGAGAGAGAGAGAGAGAGAGAGAGAGAGAATATGAATGATAGTATGAAAAGAAGAATAAACGGTGAAAGTGAAAGAAAGCGAAAGAAGTAGATGGATAGACAAATATATAGAGAAAGAGAGCGATAGAAAGAGTTCTAGAAAATGAAAAAGGAAAAAAGAGAGGGAAAGAGAGAAAGAGAAAGAAAGGGAGAAAGAGAGTGTAAGTGAGAGATAGAAAGAGAGAGAGAAAGAAAGAGAGAGAAAGAGAAAGAAAGAGAGAGAGAGAGAGAAAGAGAGAGATAGAGAGGGAGAAATATAGAGGAAGAAACAGAGAAAGAGAGAGATAGTGAGAGAAGAAAAATAAAGAGTGAAAGTGAGAGAAAGCGAAAGGAGAAAGAGAAATAATGAGAGAGAGAGAGAAAGAAGGAGATAGACAGATAAAGGATAGAGAGAGAGTTCTATGAAATGAAAAAAGGGAGAAAGAGAGAAAACGAGAGAAGGAGAGAAAGAGAGAAAACGAGAGAAGGAGAGAGAGAGAAAGAGAAGGAGAAAGAGAGTGAGAGATAGAAAGAGATAGATATATATATATAGAGAGAAAAAAAATGAGAAAGTGAGAGAGATTGGGAGAGGGCAAGAGAGAAAGAGTGAGAGGGAGAGAAAAAGAGAAAGAAAGAGAAACAGAAAAAAAGAAAGAGAGAGAGAGAGAAACAGAAAGAAAGAGAGAGAAAGAGAAAGAGTGAGAGGAAGAGAAAGAAAAAGAGAGATACAGAGAAACAGAAAGAAAGAAAGAGAGAGAGAAAGAGAGAGAGAGTAAGAAAAGAAGAATGAGGGTAAGAGAAGAATAATAAAGAGCGGAATTGAAAGCGAAAGGAGAGAAAGAGAAAGAGAGATAGAGAGATAGATATAGAGAGAAAGAGAGAGAGAGTTCTAGAAAATGAAAGAGAAAGAGAGAGAGAGAGAGAAAGAGAGATAGAGAGATAGATATAGAGAGAAAGAGAGAGAGAGTTCTAGAAAATGAAAAAGAGAAAGAGAGAGAGAGAGAGAGAGAGAGAGAGAGAGAGAGAGAGAGAGAGAGAGAGTTCTAGAAAAAAAAAAAGAGAGAGAGAGAGAGAGAGAAGAGAAGGAGAGTTGTTAAGAGAGGTGGAGAGATAGAAAGGATAGAAAGAGATTTGTGAAGAGAGAGAGAAAGAGTTCTAGAAAATGAAAAGAGATAAAAGAGAGGAGAGAGCAGAGGAGATTGTAATTGTAGTAGAGAAAGAGAGAAAGAGAGAAAGAGGGAGAGTGAGTGAGATTGAGAGTGGGAGTGAGAAAGAGAGTAGAAAGGAGATAAAATATAGAGCTAACGTAAGGAGAGAGAGAAAGAGAGAGAGAGACAAAGAAAGAGAAAGAAAGAGAGAGAAGGAGAGAGAAAGAGAGAGAGAGTGAGAGAGACAAAGGGAGACAGTGAGTAAGGGATAAAGAATGATAGAAGAGAAAGCAGGAGAAAGAGAGAAGAGAGAGAAATAAATAGGTAAGAATGATAGAAGAAGAGAAAGAGAAATGAGAGAGAGAAAGAGAAAGAAAGAAAGAAAAAAAAGAGGGAGAGAAAAAAAAGAAAAGGAGGGAGAGACAGTGAGAAAGAGAAAGAGAGATAGAGAGACAGAAAAGAAAGACAGAGAGAAAGAGAAAAAGAGATATATAAGAAGGAGAGAAAGATAGAGAGAGAGGAGGGAGACAGAGAGAGAGCGGAGAAAGGAGATAGAGATAGATAGAATAGATAATAGAGGAAGAGGGAGTTTAGAGAGAGTCTAGAAGATGAAAAAAAAGGAGAGAAGAGAGGAGTGTAATGAGAGAGATAAATAAAGAGAGAGAGAAAGAGTGGGAGTGGATAGAAGAGACAGAGAGAGAGAGATAAAGAGATAGAAAAAAGTGAGAGAGAGTAAGAGAGAGAGAGAGAGAAAGAGAAATAGAGACACACAGAGAAAAAGAGAAACAAAAAGAGAGAAAGAAAGAAAGAGAGATAAAAGAGAGAGAAAGGTAGAGAGAGAAAGAGAGAGAAAGAGAAAGAGAAAGAGAAAAAGAGGGAGAGAGAAAGAAAGAGAGAGGAAAAAAAAGAGGAAGAGAGACAGAGTCAAGAATGAGGAGCGAGAAGGAAAAGAGAGAAGTTAAGTAATAGAGATTTTAACAGGAAGAGAGAAAGAGAAAAGGGATAGAGAGAGAGAAAGAGAAAGAGAGATAGAGAGTATATTATTTAGAGAGAGAGGGGAGATGGGAGAAGAGGTTCTAAATAAGAGAATAGGGAGAGAGGAAGAGAGAGAGAGTTCTAGAAAATGAGAGGAAGAGGAGAAGAAAGTGAGGGAAGAGAGGAAGAGAGAGAGAGAAAGAAAGAAGTGTAAGTGAGCGATAGAAAGACAGAAGCAGTGGGTGAGAGAGAGAGAGAGGATTATGAAAGTGGAGAGTGTGAGAGAAGAGAGAGAGAGAAGATGAGAGAGAAAGGGAGAGAGAGAGAAAAGGGAGAAGAGAAAAACAAAGAGAGAGAGAGTTGTTATTGAGGGGAGAGGGAGAGAGAGAGAAAGGGAGAGAAAGAGAGAGAGAGAGTGAGAGAAAGAAAGAGAGAGAAAGAGAGAAAGAAGGTGGGAGAGAGAGAGAAAGAAAGAGAGAGAGAGAGAGAAGAATGAGAGTGAGAGAGAAAGAAGGAAAGAAATAAATATATAGAGAAAGAGGGAGAGATATATATAGAGAGAAAGGCGATAGATAGATAGATATATAGAGAAAGAGGGAGATTGAGAGAGAGAGAGAGAGAGAAAGAAGGAGATAGATAAATAGATATATAGAGAAAGTGGGAGATAGAGAGAGAGTTTTAGGAAATGAAAAAGGGAGAAAGAGAGAGAAAGAGGGAAAG
>NW_028234406.1:10201197-10221428 GCF_977035675.1 Penaeus japonicus | reverse complement strand
AGGGGGAGGGAGGGAGGGAGAGAGAGACAGATATAGATAGATAGATAGATAGATAGAGAGAGAGAAGGAGTGAGAGAGGAGAGAGAGAGAGAGTGAGTGGGAGAGAAAGAATGAGAGAGAGAGCGATATAAAGAGAAAGAGGGAAATGAAAGAAAGAGAGGGAGAGATCAAAATAAAGAGGGTTGTTACGAGAGTGAGAGAGAAATGACAGAGAGAAGAGAGAGGGAGAGTGAGAAAGAGAAAGAACGAGAGAGAGAGAAAGAGAAAAAGAGAAAGAGGGAGATAGATAGATAGATAGATATATAGAGAAAGAGAGAGATAGAGAGAGAGAGTTCTAGAAAATGATAAAGAGAGAAAGAGAGAGAGAGGAGAAAGAGAGTGTAAGTGAGGGATAGAAAGAGAGAAAGAGAGAGAAAGACTGCGAGGAAGAGAAGGAGAGATAGAAGAGAGAGAAAGTGAGAGAGATAGAGAAACAGATAGAGAGAGAAAAAGAGAAAGATAGAGAGAAATAGAAAGAGAGAATGAGAGAAAAAGGAGTGAGAAAAGAAAAATAAAGAGTGAGAGTGAGAGAAAGCGAAAGGAGAGAGAGAAAAAGAGAGAGAGAGAGAGAGGGAGATAGAAAGATATATAGAGAAAGAGATATATAGAGATGGAGAGTTCTAGAAAATGAAAAAGAGAGAAAGAGAGAAAGAGAGAGAAAGAGAATGAGAAAGTGTAAGTGAGAGATAGAAAAAGAGAAAGAGAGAGAGAGAGAGAGAATGGGAGAGGGTAAGAAAGAGAGAAATTGGGAGAGGGTAAGAGAGAGAGAGAGAGAACTAGAATGAGAAAGAGAGAGTTCTAGAAAATGAAAAATGGAGAAAGAGGGAGAGAGAAAGAGAAGGAGAAAGAGAGTGTAATTTAAAGATAGAAAGAGAGAAAGAGATAGATAGATAGATAGAGAGAGAAAGAGTGAGAGGAAGAGAAAGAAAAGGAATAACAGTGGAAGAGAGAAAGAGGAAAGAGAGTGAAAGAGAGAGATAAAGAGAAAAAAGGGAAAAAGAGAGAGAAAGAGAGAGAGAGATAGAGAGAGAAACAGAAAGAGCGAGAGAGAGAGACAATAAGAGAATGAGAGTGAGAGAAGAAAAATAAAGAGTGAGTGAGAGAAAGCGAAAGGAGGAGAGAGATAGAAAGAGAGAGAGTGAGAGAGAGAAAGAGGGAGAAAGATAGAGAGATATATAGAGAACAGAGAGAGAGAGAGGGAGATAGATAGATAGATATATAGAGAAAGAGATATATAGAGATGGAGAGTTCTAGAAAAGGAAAGAGAGAGAGAGAGAGTGAAAGAGAGAGAGAGAGAAAGAGAAGGAAAAAGAGAAAAAAGAGAAAAAGAGAGAGAAAGAGAAAGAGCGAGATGGAGAGAAAGAGGACCTAAGATAGAGAGAGCAATGAGCAGTGACGAGATAAAGAAAAATAAAGAGTGAGTGAGAGAAAGCGAAAAGAGGTGAGAAATAGAAAGAGAGAGAGAGAGAGTGAGAGAGAAAGAGGGAGAAAGATAGATAGATATATAGAGAAAGAGAGAGAGACAGAGTGGGAGAGAGTAAGAGCGAGAGAGAGAGAGACAGAGATAGAGTTCTAGAAAATGAAAAAGGGAGAAAGAGAGAAAAAGAGAGAGAAAAAGAGAAGGAGAAAGAGAGTGTAAGTGAGAGATATAAAGAGAGAAAGAGAGAGAGACTGAGAGGAAGAGAAAGAGAAGTAATAACAGTGGAAAAGAGAAAGAGGGGTGAGAGAGAAACTGAGAGGAATAGAAAGAGCAGGAGAGACAGCAAGAGATAAAGAAAGAGAAAGATAGATAGATAGATAGAGAGAGAGAGAGATAGTGAGAGTAATAGAAAGTATAGAAATTGAAAGAGAGGCGAGACAGAGAGGAAAGTAAGAGAAGAAATCTTAGAGGGAGAAAGAGTCAGTTTAAGTAAGTATATATTTATATATATATCTATATATATATAATATGTATCGATATATATATATATA
Source organism: Penaeus japonicus (assembly GCF_977035675.1). Taxonomy (NCBI): domain Eukaryota; kingdom Metazoa; phylum Arthropoda; class Malacostraca; order Decapoda; family Penaeidae; genus Penaeus; species Penaeus japonicus. The sequence goes on along the minus strand of NW_028234406.1, from coordinate 10,219,418 downwards.
TATATATATATACTATATATATAAATATATATAATATATATATATATATATATATATATATATTATAGAAAGGGTATATATAGGAGAGAGAGAGCGAGCGATCTAGATCGAGAGAGAGGAGAGAAAGGCTGTTTCGAATAGTGATGAGAGAGAAAGTAGATAGTAATGAGTTAGATCGAGAAACAAGAGCAGAGTACGTGAGAGATAGATTAGATAGAGAGATACATTAGGGAGTAGTGGGGAGACTAAGAGGAGAGGAGGAGAGAGAGAAAGAGAGAGAGGGAAAGAGAGAAAGAGAGGAGACAGAGACTGAGAGGAAGAGATAAAGAAGGAATAACAGTGGAAGAGGGAAAGAAGGGAGAGAGAGAAACTGAGAAGAGAAAGAGGAGAGAGAGACTGAAAGTAAGAGAAAGAGAAGGAATAACAGTGGAAGAGAGAAAGAGGAGAGAGATAGAGAAACTGAGAAGAGGAGAAAGCGAAGGAGAGAGAGAGTAATAATGAGAGATAGATAGAGAAAGGGTGAATGTAAAAAAGAGAAAAAGAGAGAAAGAAAGAGATAGATGGATAGACAGACAGACAAAAAGAAAATGTGTGAGTGAGAGAGAGAAAGAGAGGGAGAGAAGAGACAGAATGAGATGGAGAATGAGAAAAAAAAAGAGTTATAGAATGTAAGTGAGAGAGAAGACGAAGAGAGAAATAGGGTGCACTTGGCAACAAGCTAGAAAGAGAGAGAAAGAGATAGATAGATAGACAGACAACAACTCGGCCATGTGTAAGGCAACGCAGAGCAATTGGTGCGAGTCCAAGCCCGAGCATAGCATGGAGAGGGAGGGTCGCGTGGAGGAAGGGGCATCGAGGGAGAGGTAGGTAACTTGACCCATTCATACACTGCGGAGGGACAAATGAGAGAGAAGATGATCCCCAGTGGCGACCTAAAAGGGAGGGAGGGTAGCCGAGACAGAGAGACAGATATAGAAAGATGAATAGAGAGAGAGAGAGAGAATGAATGAGAGAGGAGAGAGAGAGTGAGTGAAAGAGACAGAATGAGAGAGAGATATAAAGAGAAAGAGGGGGGGGGGGGAGGAAGAGTTTTTAGACAGGGAAATGAAAGAGAGGGAGAGATAGCGATAGACAGGATTGTTAGGAGAGTGAGAGAGAAATGAGAGAGAGATGAAAGGGGGCGAGAGAGAGAGAAAAAATAAAGAGATTGAGAGTGAGGAGAGAGAGAAGAGATAGATAGAGAGAGAGAGAGAGAGAGAGAGTGAGAGAGAGAGAGAGAGAGAGGGAGAGAGAGGTTGAGTTAGATAGTAAGAGAAATAAGAAGAGAGGGAGTGAGCGAGAGAGAGAGTGTGTGGGAGAGAAGAGAGAGAGAGAGTAGAGGGAGAGATAGCTAGATTGATAGATAGATAGAGAGTGAAAGAGAGAGAGAGAGAGAGAGGGAGAGGGAGAGGGAAAGAAGAGAATGAGAGAGAGAATCGAGAGAAAGAGAGAATCGAGAGAGAGAGAGTGAGAGAGAAAAGATAGAGAGAGACTGAAAGGAAGAGAACGAGAAGGAATAACAGTGGAAGAGAGAAAGAGGAGAGAGAGAAAAACTGAGAAAAAGAGAAAGAGAGAGAGAGACTGAAAAGTAGTGAAAGAGAATGAATAATAGTGGAAGAGAGAAAGAGGGGAGAGAGAGAAACCGAGAGAAAGAGAAGAAGAGAGAGAGACTGAGAGGAAGAGAAAGAGAATGAATAACAGTGAAAGAGAGAAAGAGGGGAGAGACAGAAACTGAGAGGAAGAGAAAGCTAAGGAGATATAGAGTAATAGAAAGTGAAAAGGGAGAAAGAGAGGAAAGAGAGAGAAAAAAAGGAGATAGAGATTGTAAGTGAGAGATAGATATATATATAGATAGAGAAAGGGTGAATGAATAATACGGGGCTTTCGTTACACATGCTGTATCGAAAAATTGTCAGTTAGAGAGAGAGAGAGGGGGGGAGGGGGGGAGGGGGGGAGGGGGGGGGGGGGGGGAGGGGGGGGGGAGAAAGAGAGAGGGGGGGGGGGAGAAAAGAAAGAAGAAAGATAAGAGGGGGGGGGGGGAGAAGAGAGAAGAAAGAAAGAGAGAGAGAGAGAGGGGGGGGGGAGAAAGAGAGAGAGAGAAATGATAAAAAGACATGTTTGTTTAATGTTTAACATGTTAACTTCATGCATGAAAAGCGGTCATGCAGCGGTGTTCTACTAGGAATGAGAACTCGATCAATGATTCGATACAGAAACAGAGAGTAAAGAGAAGAGAAAGAGGTAAATAGAGAGAAAAAGAGTGAAATATATGGATAGAGAGAGACAGAGAGAGCGAGAGAGATAAAAAGAGAGATAGAGAAATAGAGGGAAAGAGAGAGAGAGGGAGAGACGGAGAGAAAGAGAGAGAGAAAGGAAGGAAAGACATAGAGAAGAGACATAAAGAGAGGGAGAGACAGAAAGAGACAGAGAGCGAGAGAGAGAGAGAGAGAGATTGAGGGGGGGAGGAGGGTAAAGAGAGAGAAAAAGAGAAAGAGAGAGTGAGAGAAAGAGAGAAAATAGAAGGAAAAAGAGAGAGGGAGAAAGAGCGACTGAGAGAGGGGGATGGGGTTGTCAGACATATGGGGGAAAGAGAGGAAGATAGGGAAAGAAAAAAGAAAAAGAGAAGGAAATAGAGATAGATAGATATAGCTAGATAAAGGAAGGGTGAATGTGAGAGAGAGAAAGAGCGAGATAGATGGGAAAAAGATACATCGGCAGATAGATAGTGAGAGAGAAAGAGAGAGAGAGATTCACAAAAAGATAGATGAATGGAGAGACAAGAATAAGAATGGGAGAAAAGTGTATAATAAAGGTTAATTGTATTCATAATACGGGGCTTTCGTACACATGCTGTATCGAAAAATTGTCAGTTAGAGAGAGAGAGAGAGATAGAGAGAGAGAGAGAGAGAGAGCAAGATAGAGAGAGAGAGAGAGGGAGGGAGAGAGCGAGAAAGAAAGAGAGAGAGAAATAGTAGCAAGACATGTTTGTTTAATGTTTAACATGTTAACTTTATGCATGAACAGCGGTCATGCAGTGATCAATGATCCGAAATAGAAACAGAGTGGAGAGAAGAGAAATAGGTATATAGAGATAATTGTTAGGTAAATGGGAAAATGAGAGAAAGAGAGAAAGGAATAGAGAAAAAAAAGAGAGAGAAAGAGAGAAATAGAGGGAAAGAGAGAAAGGGAGAGACAGAGAGAGAGAGAGAAAGGAAGGATAGAGAGAGAAGAGACATAAAGAGACAGAGTGAGAGAGAGAGTGAGAAAGAGAGGAGAGAGAGATTGAGGGGAGGAGGGTAGAGAGAGAAAAAAGAGAGAAAGAGAGAGAGAAAAATAGAATGAAAGAGAGAGAGAATGAGGGAGAGCGAGAGAGAGAGATGGATGGGGTTGTTAGACATATGGGAGAAAGAGAGGATGATAGTGAAAGAGAAAAAAAGAGAAGGAAACAGAGCGTGTAAGTGAGAGACAGATATATAGATAGAGAAAGGGTGAATGTGAGAGAAAGAGTTAGATGGGAAAAAGATATATCGGTAGATAGATAGTGAGAGAGAAAGAGAGAGAGAGATTCACAAAAAGATAGATGAATGGAGAGACAAGAATAAGAATGGAAGAAAAGTGTATAATAAAGGTTAATTTGATTTATTACTATAGAGCGATCCATAATGTGAGGCTTTCGTTACACATGCTGTATCGAAAAATTGTCAGTTAGAGAGAAAGAGAGAGAGGAAGGAGAGAGAGAGAGAGAGAGAGATAGATAGATAGAGAGAGGGAGAGAGCGAGAAAGAGAGAGAGAGAGAGAGAGAGAGGGAGAGAGCGAAAGAGAGAGAGAGAGAGAGAGAGAGAGAGAGAGAGAGAGAGAGAGAGAGAGAGCGAGAAAGAGAGAGAGAAAGAGAAATAGTAAAAAAATATGTTTGTTTAATGTTTAACATGTTAACTTCATGCATGAAACAGCGGTCATGCAGCGGTGTTCTACTAGGAATGAAAACTCGATCAATGATCCGATATAGAAACAGAGTGGAGAGAAGAGAAAGAGGGAGAGAGATAGCTGTTAGATAAATGGGGAAATGAGAGAGAAATAGAAATAGATAGATAGAGAGATAGACAGGAAGATAGACAGAAAGAACGAAAGATAGAGAGAGAAAGAGAGAGAGGGAGAGACGGAGAGAGAGAAAAAAAAAAGGAAGGAGAGAGAGAAAAGACATAAAGAGAGGAAGGGGGAGGGAGAGACAGAAACAGAGAGAGAGAGAAAGCGAGAGAGAGTGAGAGAGAGGAGAAAGAGAGAGACTGAGGGGGGGGGGGAAGGGTAGAGAAAAAAAAAAAGAGAAAGAAAGAAAGAAAAATAGAAGGAAAGAGAGAGAGAGATGGAACGAGAGAGAGAAAGAGGGGGATGATGTTGTTAGACATATGGGGGAAAGAGAGGAAGATAGGGAGAGAAAGATAAATCGGTAGATAGATAGTGTGAGAGAAAGAGAGAGAGGGGGGGGGGGGGAGAGAGGATGAGGAAGAGGTTGTTAGACAAGGAAATGAAAGATAGAGAGGGAGAGATAGAGGTAGAGAGGTTTGTTAGAGAGATGGGCGAAAGATATATCGATAGATAGATGGTTAGAGAGAAAGAGACAGAGAGATTGACATAAAGATAGATGAGTGAAGAGACAAGAATAAGAATGGGAGAAAAATGTATAATACAGGTTTTATTCATTATTATAGAGCGATTCATAATGCAGGGCTTCCGTTACACATGCTGTATCGAAAAATTGTCAGTTAGAGAGAGTGAAAGAGAGAGAGAGAGAGGGGGGGGGGGAGGAGAGTATGAGAGAGAGAGAGGAGAGAAAGAGAGGAAGGAGAGAGAGAAGAGAAAGAGAGGAAGGAGAGAGAGAGGGAAAAAGAGAGGAAGGAGAGAGAGTGAGAGAGAGAGGATAGAGAGGGAGAGAGAGAGAAGAAGGTGAGGGAGAGAGAGGAGAGAGAGAGAGAGGAAGGAGAGAGAGAGGAGAGAGGGAAAAAGAGAGAGGAAGGTGAAAAAGAAAGGAGAGAGAAAGAGGAGAGAGAGGGGGAGGGAGAAAGAGAGAGAGAGAGAGAGAGAGAGGAAGGAAAGATAGAGAGAGAGAGAGAAATGAGAGAGAGGAGAGAGTGAGAAAGAGGTAGAGAGAGAAAGAGGAGAGAGAGAGAGAAAGAGGAGAGAGTGTGTGTGAGAGAGAGAAAGGGCAGAGAGAGAGAGGAGAGAGTCAGAGAGGTAGGGAGAGAAATGGAGGGAGGGGGGGCGTTAGAGAGAAATATAGTAAGAGAAAAAGAGAGAGAGAGAAAGAGAGTGGGTACATAGATTCATAGAGAGAGAACGGAGGAGAGAGTGAGATAGATAGATAGAATGAGAGATAGATAGATAGATAGATTGACAGAGAGATAGAGGGAGAGATAGAGGGGGGTAGCGAGAGAGAGAAGAAAAAGAGAGAAAGAGAGACTAAGGGAATATGAGAGAGAGAAAGAGAGAGAGAAAAAGAGAGAGAGAGAAAGAGAGAGAGAGAAAGAAAGAGAGAGAAAGAGAGAGAGAGAATGAGAGGGAGAGAGAAAAAGAAAAGAAAAAGAGAGTGTGGTAGGTAGATAGATGGACTGATAGATAGAGAGAATGAGAGATTGAAATAGGTAGATAGAATGAGAGAGAGAAAGAGAGATCATTGTTAGATACATGGGAGTAAGAGAGGGAGATAGATATATAGATAGACATATAGATATATAAATAGATAGATAGATAGAGAGAGAAGGGGGGGGGGGGTTGGGGTCAGATAGATGGGAGAAAGAGAGAAAGATAAAAAGATCAGTAGATATTGAGACGAATAGTAATGAGAGAAAAGTGTAATACAGGTTCATAATGCAGGACTTCCATTACGCATGCTGTTTATATAAATTGTCCATTGGAGATAGATAGATAGACAGGGAGAGAGAAAAAAAAGAGAGAGGGAGAAAGAGAGGGAGAGAGAAAGCGATAGAGAGAGAGAGAGAGGGGGGGAGGAAGCAAAAAAGAGAGAGAGAAAGAGAGGAATGGAGAGAGAGCGAGAGAAAAAGAGAAGGGAGAGAGAGAACGAGAGAGAGAGAGGAGAGAAAGGAAGAGGAGAGAAAGGAAGAGGAGAGAGAGAAAGAGAGGAGAGAAAGAAAGAGGAGAGAGAGAGAGAAAGGGAGGGAGGGAGGGAGAGAGAGCGAGAGAGAGAGGAGAAGAAGAGAGAGAGAGGGCGAGAGAGGAAGGAGAGAGAGAGAGAAAAGAGAGAGAGAGGAGAAAGAGAAAGAGGAGAGAGTAGGAGAGATAGAGAGGGGGGAGAGAAAGGAGAGAGAGGAGAGAAGAGAGAGAGGGAGAGAGAGGAAGGAGAGAGAGAGAGGGGGGATAGAAAGGAGAGAGAGAGGAGAGAGAGAGAATAAGAGGAGAGAGTGAGAGAGTGAGAGAGGGAGAGAGAGAGAGGAGAGAGAGAGGACAGAGAGAGAGAGTGAGAGAGAGAGAATAATAGGAGGGAGTGAGAGAGAGAGGGGAGAGAGAGAGGACAGAGAGAGAGGAGAGAATGAGAGAGAGACAGGGAGAGAGAGAGAAAGAGAGAGAGAGAGGGGGGTGGGGGTAGAGAGAGAAAAAGAAAGAGAGAGTGAAAGAGAAAGAGAGGGGGTAGATAGATAGATTGATAGAGAGAAGAATGAGAGAGAGAGTGAGATAGATAGAGTAAGATAGAGATAGTAAGAAATATAAACAGAGAGAGAGAGGGAGAGACAGAGAGATAGAGGGGGGGGGGGGGGGAGAAAGAGAGAAAAAAGAGAAAGAGAGAGAGGAGAAAGAGCGAGATAGAGAGAGAATGAGAGAGAGATATAGAAATATAGGCAGAGAGATAGAGGTGGAAAGAAAGAGAAAGAGAGCGAGATAAAGAGAGAGAGAGAGGGAGAGACAGAGAGAGATAGAAGGGGTGGGGGGGGTAGAGAGAAAAAAAAAATAAAACAGAGAAAGAGTGAAAAAAAGAGAGATGTTTGTTTAATGTTTAACATGTTAACTTCATGCATGAGAAAGCGGTCGTGCAGCGGTGTTCTACTAGGAATGAGAACTCGATCAATGATCCGATATAGAAACAGAGTGTGGAGAGAAGAGATAGAGCAAAATACAGAGATAGTTGTTAGATAAATGGGGAAATGAGAGAAACTGAGAAAGAGATATAGATAGATAGAGAAACAAAGAGAGAAAGAGTGAAAGGGAGAGTGAGAGATAGAGAGAGCGAGAGAGAAAGAGAGATATAGAGAGAAATAGAGGGAAAGAGAGTGTGAGGAGAGAGAGAAAGAGGTGGTCAGAGAAAGAGAGAGAGATAAATAGTAAAAATACATGTTTGGTTAATGTTTAACATGTTAACTTCATGCATGAAACAGCGGTCATGCAGCGGTGTTCTACTAGGAATGAGAACTCGATCAATGATCCGACATAGAAACAGAGAATGGAGAGAAGAGAAAGAGGTAAATAGAGAGTTTTTAGATAATGGGGAAATGAGAGAAAGATATAAATAGATAGAGAGACAGAGAGAATGAAATAGAGATAAAGAGATAGAGAAAGAGAAAGAAAGAGAGGGGGAGGAGAGAGAGAAGGGGAGAGAGTGAGAGAGAAAGAGATAGGGAAGGAGAGAGAGAGGAGAGAGTGGATGAGACTGATATATGTATATATACATATGTATATATATACATATATACGTATATATACATATATACGTACGTATACATATATATACACAAATATATACGTATAGATATAGATTGATAGATAGATAGATAGATAGATAAAGAGAAAGAGAGATTGATAGACAGAAAGAGAGAGATGGAGAGAGAGAGGAAGAGATACTGAGAATGAAAGAGAATGATATAGATTGATAGAGAGAGTGTGAGAGAAAGATAGATAGAATGAGAGAGAGAAGGTAAGATGGTTGTTAGATAGATGGGCGTAAGATAGAGAAAATGAGAAAAAGAGAGGAGGGGGTTGTCAGATGGAGAGAGAAAGATAAATAGATATATATTGAGAGATAGAGACTAATATTAAGGGGAGAAATACAGGTTAATATCATCAATGACTATAAGGAGGTTCATAAAGCAGGGCTTCCATTACGCATGCTTCGATAAATTGTTCGTTGGAGATAAATAGATAGATAGATGAAGAAACGGAGAGAGTGAGAGAGAGAAACGGAGAGAGAGTGGAGGGGGGAGAAGGAGAGCGAAAGAGAGAGAGACCGAGAGAGAGAACGAGAGAGAGAAAGAGATAGAGAGAGAAAGAGAGAGAGAGAAAAGAGAGAGAGAGTGAGAGGGAGAGAGAGGGAGAGAGAGAGGGAGGGAGGGAGAGAGGTAGGAAGGGAGAGAGAAAGAGAGTGAGCGAGAAAGAGAGGGAGAGAGTGAGAGGGGGGGATGGGAAGGTGAGAGTGATAGAGAGAGTGGGAGAGAGAGAGAGAGCGTGAGAGAGAGGAAGAGAGAGAGATAGAAAGAGTAAAAAGACTTGTTTGTTTAATGTTTAACATGTTAACTTCATGCATGAAACAGCAGTCATGCAGCGGTGTTCAACTAGGAATGAGAACTCGATCAATGATCCGATATAGAAACAGAGTGGAGAGAGAAGACAGAGGAAACTAGAGAGATAGTTGTTATATAAATGGGAAAATGAGAGAGATAGAGAAAGAGAGAGAGAAAGTGAGAGACATAAATAGAGGGAAAGAGAGAAAGAGAGAGATAGAGAAAAAGAGATAGAAGAGAGAAAGAGAATGAGAGAAATGAGATTGAGAGAGATAGACAGAGAGAGAGAGAATGAGAGAGAGAGATAGGGAGAGATATTGAGAGAGTGGGAGTAAAAGAGAAACAGAGTGAGAAATATATAGATTGATAGAGAGAGAAGATGAGAAAGATAAATAGAATGAGAGAGAGAAGGTAAGATGGTTGTTAGACAAATGGGCGTAACAAAGGGATATAAGTAGATAGAGATAGGTAGATAAAGAGAGATAGAGAGAGTGAGGGGTGGGGGTTGCCAGATAGAGAAAGATAAATATATATAGAGAGATAGAGAGAGAGCGAGGGATAGAGAGAGAAAGAAAGAGAGGGAGACAGGTAGAGGGAGAGAGAGAAAGGGAGACAGAGAAGAGGGAGTGAGAGAGCGAGAGAGAGAGGGAGAGAGAGGGAGGGAGAGAGCGAGAGAGAGAGGGAGAGAGAGGGAGGGAGAGAGAGAAAGATAGAGAGATGGGAAGGTGAGAGGGAGAGGGGTGAGGGGAGGGAGAGTGAGAGAAAGAGAGCGAGAGAGAGAAAAAGAGAGAGAAAGGGAGGGAGGGAGGGAGAGAGTAAAAAGACATGTCTGTTTAATGTTTAACATGTTAACTTCATGCATGAAAAAGCGGTCATGCAGCGGTGTTCTACTAGGAATGAGAACTCGATCAATGATCGGATATAGAAACAGAGAGTGGAGAGAGGAGAAAGAGGTAAATAGAGATAGTTGTTAGATAAATGGGGAAATGAGAGAATGAGAAAAAGATAAATAGATAGATAGACAGATAGAGAGAAAGAGAAAAAAAGAGAGATATAAAGAGAGAAGTAGAGGGAAAGAGAGAGAGAGGGAGAAGAGAGAGAGAGAAAAGAGAGCGAGAGAGGATGAGATAGATAATAAGAGAAACAAAGAGAGAGGGAGTAAGAGAGAGAGTGAGACAGAAGAGAGAGAGTATAGGGAGAGATAGATTGATAGATATATAGAGAGGGAGAGGGAAAAAAGAGAGAGAGAGGGAAGAGAGAGATAAAGAGTAAGACGGAGAGAGCGAAAGAGACGAAGAGAGAGAGGAGGGGGGGAGAGGGAGAGCGAAAGAGAGAGAGAGAGCGAGAGAAAGAGAGAACGAGAGAGAAAGAGAGAACGAGAGAGAAAGAGATAGAGAGAGAGAAAGAAAGAGATAGAGGCAGAAAAGAGAGAGAGTGAGAGAGAGAAAGAGAGAGAGAAAGAGAGTGAGAGAGGGAGGGAGAGAGAAAGAAAGAAAGAGAGCGAGAGGGAGGAAGAGAGAGATAGGAAGAGTAAAAAGCCATGTTTGTTTAATGTTTAACATGTTAACTTCATGCATGAAAAAGAGGTCATGCAGCGGTGTTCTACTAGGAATGAGAACTCGATCAATGATCCGATATAGAAACAGAGAGTGGAGAGAAGAGATAGAGCAAAATACAAAGATAGTTGTTAGATAATTGGGGAAATGAGAGAATGAGAAAAAGAGGGAGAGAGAAAGAGATAGAGAGAGAGAAAGAGGGAAATAGAGAGAAAGAGAGGGAGAGGGAGAGAGAGATAGAAAAAGAGAGAGAGAGAGAATGAGAGACAGAGAGAAATGAGAGATAGAGAGAGATGGACTGAGAGAAATGAGAGATAGAGAGAGATAGACTGAGAGAAATGAGAGATAGAGAGAGATAGACAGAGAGACAGAATGGGAGAGATATTGAGAGAGAGTAGGAGAAAAAGAGAAACATAGTGAGATAGATATATAGATTGATAGAAAGAGAAAATGAAAAAGATAGATGGTTGTTAGACAAATGGGCGTAAGAAAGGGATATAAGTAGATAGAGATAGGCAGACAGAGAAAGAGATATAGAGAGAGTGAGGGGTGGGGGTTGTCAGATAGAGAAAGATAAATATATATAGAGAGAGAGATAGCGAGTGCGAGGTATAGAGAGAGAAAGAAAGAAAGAGAGAGGGAGGGAAAGAGACAGATAGAGAGATGGGAAGGTGAGAGAGAGAGAGGGGGAGTGAGAGAGAGAGTGAGAGAAAGAGAGAGAGCGAGAGAGAAAGAGAGAGAGAGGGAGGGAGAGAGAGTAAAAAGACATGTTTGTTTAATGTTTAACATGTTAACTTCATGCATGAAAAAGCGGTCATGCAGCGGTGTTCTGCTAGGAATGAGAACTCGATCAATGATCCGATATAGAAACAGAGAGTGGAGAGAAGAGAAATAGGAAAATAAAGTGTTAGTTGTTAGATAAATGGGGAAATGAGAGATAGAGAAAGAGAGAGAGAGAATAAGAGACAGACAGAGATATAGAGGGAAAGAGAGAGAGAGAGAGGGAGGAGAAAGAGAGAGAGAGGAGAGAGAAAGAGAGAGAGGAAGGAGAGAGAAAGAGAGAGAAGGAGGAGAGAGAAAGAATGAGGGAGGAGAGAGGAAGAGAGAAAAGAGAGAGGATGAGATAGATACTAAGAGAAATAAAGAGAGAGGGAATAAGAGAGAGAATGAGATAGATAATAAGATAAATAAAGAGAGAGGGAATAAGAGAGAGTGAGTGAGAGAGAACAGAGAAAGAGAGAGGGAGAGATAGAAAGATAGATTGATAGAGAGGGAATGGGAGAGAAGAGAGAGGGAAGAGAGAGATAATCGAGAGAGAAAGAGTGAGACGGAGAGAGAGAGGAGGGGGGAGAGGGAGAGCGAAAGAGAGAGAGAGAAAAAGAGAGCGAGAGAAAGAGAGAAGGAGGGGAGAGAGAGCGAGAGAGAAAGAGATAGATAGATAGAGAGAAAGAGAGATTGAGTGAGAAAACAGAGAATAAGAGAGGGAGAAAGAGAAAGAGAGAAAGAGGGAGAGAGAGAAAAGAGAGAGTGGGAAAGGGAAAGAGAGAGCGAGAGAGGGAGGAAAAGAGAGAGGGAGAAAGAGAGAGACAGGGATGGGAAGGTAAGAGTGAGAGAGTGGGAGAGAAAGAGAGAGAAAGAGAGAGAGAGATGAAGAAAAAGATAGAAAGAGTAAAAAGCCAGGTTTGTTTAATGTTTAACATGTTAACTTCATGCAGCGGTGATCTACTAGGAATGAGAGAATATAGAAACAGAGAGTGGAGAGAAGAGAAATAAGAAAATAGAGTGATAGTTGTTAGATAAATGGGAAAATGAAAGAGAGAGAGAGAATGAGATAGGTAGGGAGAGAAAAAGAGGGAAATAGAGAGAAAGAGAGAGGGGGAGAGATAGAGAAAGAGAGATAGAGATAGAAAAAGAGGGAAATAGAGAGAATGAAAAAGAGAGAGAGAAAGAGATAGATAGAGAGAAAAAAAAGAGGGAAATAGAGATAAAGAGAGAATAAGAGATAGAGAGAGAGATAGGGATAGATATTGAGAAAGAGTGGGAGAAAAAGAGAAACAGAGTGAGATAGATATATAGATTGATAGAGAGAGAAAATGAGAGAGAGAGAGATAGAGAAATAGAATGAGAGAGAGAGAAGGTGAGATGGTTGTTAGATAGATGGGCGTAAAAAAGGGATATTGGTAGATAGAGATAGATAGATAGAGAAAGAGAGATAGAAAGAGTGAGGGATGGGGGTTGTCAGATAGAGAAAGATAAATAGAGGTAGAGAGAGCGAAGAATAGAGAGAGAAAGAAAGAGAGAGGAAGACAGGAAGGAAGAGAGAAAAAGAGAGACAGAGCGATAGAAAGAGGGAGAAAGAGAGGGAGGGAGAGAAAGAGAGAGAGAGGGAAAGAGATGAGAAGGTGAGAGAGAGAGTGGGAGGGAGAGAGAGAGAGATGGAGAGAGTGAAAGAAAGAGAGAGAGAAAGCAAGAGAGAGAGAGAGAGAGAGGAAGTGAGGGAGAGAGAGAGCGCGCGCGAAAGAGAGGGTAAAAAGACATGCTTGTTTAATGTTTAACATGTTAACTTCATGCATGAAAAAGTTGTCATGCAGCGGTGTTCAACTAGGAATGAGAACTCGATCAATGATCCGATATAGAAACAGAGAATGGAGAGAAGAGATAGAGGAAAATACAGAGATAGTTGTTAGATAAATGGGGAAATGAGAGAATGAGAAAAAGAGAAATAGATAGATAAACAGATAGATAGAGAGAGAAAGAGAGATAGAGAGAGAAAGAGAGGGAAAGAGAGAGAAAGGGAGGAGAGAGTAAGAGAGAGGGAAGAGAGAGAGAAAGAGAGATAGAGAGAGAGAAAAGAGAGAGAATGAGAGAGATAGGGAAAGAGATAGGGAGAGATATTGAGAGAGAATGAGAAAGAGTGAGATAGATACATTGATTGATAGAGAGAGTGAAAGAGAGAGGCTAAGATAGATTGAGAGAGAGAATGTCAGATGGTTGTTAGATAGATGAGCTTAAGAGGGATATAGGTAGAGATAGAGAGATAGATAGAGAAAGAGAGTTAGAGAGAATGAGGGGTGGGGGTTGTCAGATAGAGAAAGATAATAGATAAAGGGAGAGATAGAGAGAGCGAGGGATAGAGAGAGAGGGAGAGAGAGGGAGAGGGAAACAGAGAAAGAGAGGGAGAGAGAAAGTGAAAGAAAAAGACACAAAGAAGAGCGAGAGCGAGAGTGGGTGAGAGAGAAAGGGAGGGAGAGAGAGAGAAAGAGGAAGAGAGAGATGGGAAGGTGAGAGAGAGAGTGGGAGAGAGAGGGGGAGAGAGAGGGGGGATAGAGAGAGCGAGAGAAAGAGAGAGAGTGGAAGAGGGAGAGAGAGAGCGAGAGAGAAAGAGAAAGAAAGAGAGAGGGAGAGAGAGAGCGACAGAGAGAGAGTGAAAAAGACCTGTCTGTTTAATGTTTAACATTAACGTTAACTTCATGCATAAAAAAGCGGTCATGCAATGGTGTTCTACTAGGAATGAGAACTGGATCAATGATCCGATATAGAAACAGAGAATGGAGAGAAAAGGTAAAGGAAAATCGAGAGATAGTTGTTAGATAAATGGGGAAACGAGAGAATGGGAAAAAGAGAAATAGATAGATAGACAGATAGAGAGAGAGAGAGAGGGGGGAGGAGAGAGTAAGAGAGAGAGAGGGAAGAGAGATAGAGAGAGAGAGATAGGGAAAGAGATAGGGAGAGATATTGAGAGAATGAGAAAGAGTGAGGTAGATATATAGATTGATAGAGAGAGAGTGCGAAAGAGAGAGGGAAGGATAGATAGACTAAGAGAGAGAATATGAGATGGATAGAGAAAGAGAGATAGAGAGAATGAGGGGTGAGGGTTGTAAGATAGAGAAAGATAAATAGATATAGGGAGAGATAGAGAGAGCGAGGGATAGAGAAAGAGGGAGAGAGAGGAGGAGGGAAATAGAGAGATGAGAGGGGGAAAAAGAGAAAGAAAGAGAGATAGAGAAGAGAGAGAGGGAGAGAGAAAGGGAGAGAGAGAGAGAAAGAGAGAGAGATGGGAAGGTGAGAGAGAGAGTGGGAGAGAGAGAGCGCGCGCGAGAGAGAGAGTGGGACAGGGAGAGAGAAAGAGAGAGAGAGAAAGAGAAAGAAAGAGGGGGAGAGAGAGAGTGGGACAGGGAGAGAGAGAGAGAGAGAAAGAGAAAGAAAGAGGGGGAGAGAGAGTAAAAAGACATGTCTGTTTAATGTTTAACATGTTAACTTCATGCATGAAAAAGCGGTCATGCAGCGGTGTTCTACTAGGAATGAGAACTCGATCAATAATCCGATATAGAAACAGAGAGTGGAGAGAGGAGATAGAGGAAAAGAGAGAAATAGATAGTTGTTAGATAAATGGGGAAATGAGAGAAATATAAAAAGAAAATTAGATAGATAGAAAGAGAGAGTAAAAGAGAAAGAGAAAGAGAAAAAGAGAGATAGAGAGAGAGAAATAGAGGGAAAGAGAGAGGGAGGAGATAGAGGAAAAGAGAGAGATAGTTGTTAGATAAATGGGGAAATATGAGAAATAGAAAAAGAGAATTAGATAGATAGAAAGAGAGAGTAAAAGAGAAAGAGAAAGAGAAAAAGAGAGATAGAGAGAGAGAAATAGAGGGAAAGAGAGAGGGAGAGAGATAGAGAGAGAAAGAAGTGAGAAAGAGTGACAGAGAGAGAGAGCGAGAGAAAGATAGAGAGAGAAAATGAGAGAGAGGGAGAGAGAGAGAAGGAGAGAGAGGGAGAAAGGGAGGCAGAGGAGAGAGAGATCGAGAAAGAAAAAGAGAGCGAGAGAGAGACTGAGAGAGAGAAAGAGAGAGTGTGTGAGAGAGAGAAAGGGAGAGAGAGAAAAAGAGAGGAAGAGGAAGAGAGAGAGAAGTTGTGAAAAAGAAAAAGAGTTATAGAGAAAGAGAGAGAGAGGGGAGGGGAGGGGGAGCCTGAGAGAGAGAGAAAGGTGGAGAGAGAGATAGAGAGAGAAAGTTAGAGAGAGGAAGAGAGAGAACGAGTGAGGGAGAAAAAGAGAGAGAGAGAGAAAGAGTGGGTGAGAGACAGAGTGAGTGAGAGAAGTAGAGAGAGAGAGAAAGAGAACGAGTGAGAGAGAGAGCGAGAGAGAGAGTGGGAAAGAGAGTGAGAGAGAGAAAAAAAGAGAGAGCGAATGAGAGAGGGAGAGAGAAAGAGAGTGAGCGAACGAGAGAGGGAGAGAGGGCGTGCACGAGAGAGTGAGAGAGAGAGGAAGGAGAGAGAAAATAGAAGGGGAGAGAGAAAAAGAGAAAAAGAGTGAAAGGTAGAGAGATAGAAAGAGGGAGAGAGAGAAAGAGATAGAGAGAGAGAAAATAAAAAGAGAATGAGAGAGACTGAGAGAGAAAGATAGCGAGCGACTAGGGACAGAGAGAGAGAGCAAAAGAGAGAGTGAGAGAGAAAGATAGCGAGCGACTGAAAGAGGGAGAGAAAGCGCGCTCGAGAGAGAGAGTGAGAGAGATAAAGAGAGAGGGAGAGAGAGAGAAAGTGAGAGAGAGAGTGGGAGAGAGAGAGAGATAGAGAGAGAGAATGGGAGAGTGAGTGAGTGTGTGTGAGAGAGAGCGAGAGGGGATGAGAAAGAAAGATAGATAGATAAAGAGAAAGAATGAAAGAGAGATGGAGAGAGAGGGAGAGAGAACGTGTATGAGAGAGAGAGAGAGAATTAGGGAGAAAGAGAGAGAGAGAGAGGGTAAAAGAGTGAGAGAGAGTGAGAGAGAGAAATAAAGAGAAAGAGAGAGAGAGAAATAGTAAAAAGACATATTTCTTTAATGTTTAACATGTTAACTTCATGCATGAAAAAGCGGTCATGCAATGGTGTTCTACTAGGAATGAGAACTCGATCAATGATCCGATATAGAAACAGAGAGTGGAGAGAAGAGGTAAAGGAAAAGAGAGAGATAGTTGTTAGATAAATGGGGAAATATGAGAAATAGAAAAAGAGAATTAGATAGATAGAAAGAGAGAGTAAAAGAGAAAGAGAAAAAGAGAGATAGAGAGAGAGAAATAGAGGGAAAGAGAGAGGGAGAGAGATAGAGAGAGAAAGAAGTGAGAAAGAGTGACAGAGAGAGAGCGAGAGAAAGATCGAGAGAGAAAATGAGAGAGAGGGAGAGAGAGGGAAGGAGAGAGAGGGAGAAAGGGAGGCAGAGAGAAAGATCGAGAAAGAAAAAGAGAGCGAGAGAGAGACTGAGAGAGAGAGAGAGTGTGTGAGAGAGAGAAAGGGAGAGAGAGCGAGAGAGAGAGAAAGAGAGAGAGGGAAAAAGAGAGGAAGAGGAAGAGAGAGAGAAGTTGTGAAAAACAGAAAGAGTTATAGAGAAAGAGAGAGAGAGAGGGGGGAGCCTGAGAGAGAGAAAGGTGGAGAGAGAGATAGAGAGAGAAAGTTAGAGAGAGGAAGAGAGAGAACGAGTGAGGGAGAAAAAGAGAGAGAGAGAGAAAGAGTGGGTGAGAGACAGAGTGAGTGAGAGACAGAGTGAGTGAGAGAGGTTGAGAGAGATAGAAAGAGAACGAGTGAGAGAGAGAGCGAGAGAGAGAGTGGGAAAGAGAGTGAGAGAGAGAAAAAAAGAGAGAGCGAATGAGAGAGGGAGAGAGAAAGAGAGTGAGCGAACGAGAGAGGGAGAGAGGGCGTGCACGAGAGAGTGAGAGAGAGAGGAAGGAGAGAGAAAATAGAAGGGGAGAGAGAAAAAGAGAAAAAGAGTGAAAGGTAGAGAGATAGAAAGAGGGAGAGAGAGAAAGAGATAGAGAGAGAAAAAATAAAAAGAGAATGAGAGAGACTGAGAGAGAAAGATAGCGAGCGACTAGGGACAGAGAGAGAGTGGGTGAGAGGTATGTAGATAGAGAGAGAGAGAGCAAAAGAGAGAGTGAGAGAGAAAGATAGCGAGCGACTGAAAGAGGGAGAGAAAGCGCGCTCGAGAGAGAGAGTGAGAGAGATAAAGAGAGAGGGAGAGAGAGAGAAAGTGAGAGAAAGAGTGGGAGAGTGAGTGAGTGTGTGTGAGAGAGAGAGCGAGAGGGGATAAGAAAGAAAGATAGATAGATAAAGAGAAAGAATGAAAGAAAGATGGAGAGAGAGGGAGAGAGAACGCGTGTGAGAGAGAGAGCGAGAGAATTAGGGAGAAAGAGAGAGAGAGAGAGAGGGTAAAAGAGTGAAAGAGAGTGAGAGAGAGAATTAGAGAGAGAGAAAGAGAGAAATAGTAAAAAGACATATTTCTTTAATGTTTAACATGTTAACTTCATGCATGAAAAAGCGGTCATGCAGCGGTGTTCTACTAGGAATGAGAACTCGATCAATGATCCGATATAGAAACAGAGAGTGGAGGGAGGAGATAGAGGAAAAGAGAGAGATAGTTGTTAGATAAATGGGGAAATATGAGAAATAGAAAAAGAGAATTAGATAGATAGAAAGAGAGAGTAAAAGAGAAAGAGAAAGAGAAAAAGAGAGATAGAGAGAGAGAAATAGAGGGAAAGAGAGAGGGAGGAGATAGAGGAAAAGAGAGAGATAGTTGAGAAAGGGAAGTGCGAAATAGAAAAGAGAATTTGACAGAGAAGAGAGTAAAAAGATCGAGAAAAGAAAAGAGAGAGAGAGAGAGAAAGAGGGAAGAGAAGGAGAGAGAAGAGAGAGAGGGAGAGAGAGAGGCAGAGAGAAAGATCGAGAAAGAAAAAGAGAGCGAGAGAGAGACTGAGAGAGAGAAAGAGAGAGTGTGTGAGAGAGAAAGGGAGAGAGAGCGAGAGAGAGAGAAAGAGAGAGAGGGAAAAAGAGAGGAAGAGGAAGAGAGAGAGTTGTGAAAAAGAGAAAGAGTTATAGAGAGAGAGAGGGGTGGGGGGAGCCTGAGAGAGAGAGAACGGTGGAGAGAGAGATAGAGAGAGAAAGTTAGAGAGAGGAAGAGAGAGAACGAGTGAGGGAGAAAAAGAGAGAGAGAGAGAAAGAGTGGGTGAGAGACAGAGTGAGTGAGAGAGGTAGAGAGAGAAAGAGAACGAGTGAGAGAGAGAGTGGGAAAGAGAGTGAGAGAGAGAAAAAAAGAGAGAGCGAATGAGAGAGGGAGAGAGAAAGAGAGTGAGCGAACGAGAGAGGGAGAGAGGGCGTGCACG
>NW_028234406.1:10188697-10196197 GCF_977035675.1 Penaeus japonicus | reverse complement strand
CAAAGCGCACGCGATCCTCGTCTCCATTGCGACGCTGAGCCCGATGTGCCACGAGTCTGACCTTCGATAAGAACACATCGTTATTCACAGGTGGTGATAGTACGAGAACAAACAAAGAGTAACGCTAATGATTTTAACAATAGTGATGATGATGATGATAATAATGATGATAATGATATTGATGATGATGATGATAATAATGAGGATAATGATATTGATGATGATGATGATAATAATGATGATAATGATATTGATGATGATGATGATAATAAGAACAAGAATATATCATGATTACGATGATAATAATCAATTCATTGATAATGCTAAGGAATAACAATAGTACCAACAATGATAATCATAATTATAATCCTATTGATGATGATAATAATAATAACGACAATCATAATAATAATTATTATCATTATCAATGTTATCATCACTAGTATTCTCATTACTATTAACAATAAATAGAAAAGCGGAAATATCATTAGTAATGATAAAAATATTCAATATAGTAATAGTTATAAAGACAATCATAATGACAATGATAATAATGATGATAATCATATAAAATCAATAATTATAAGGGTTGTTAATGCTAATAATTATAATATGTATATTATGATGATAATGATTCATCAATATAACCGTAAGATAATAATGCTATTATCATTTACAATGATAATGAAAAACATATCAATAATGAAGATGATAGTAACAACAGTGGTAGTAACATCAAGTTCAAAATAACATAATCATGATGATGCAAATAATGACAAACCCTAATTACGATAATAATTATAATGATAACACAGTACTAATAATAATCAATAACAATGAGAGCTATGACGATGCAATGATAATGTTGTAAATGATATCAGTTGCAATAACAGTAATTGCAATGATGAAAATAACAATGATAAAGATAATGACACTGATAATTATGATGATAATAGTGAAGATTATGATTATAATTATTAAAATAACAATGATAATGATAGTTATAACAAGGATAGTAATAATAATGATGATAATAATGATAATGATAACGTTTGTCATGTAACAATAATGATAGCGATCTTGATAATCATTACAACAATAACAACAGTTACAACAACAATAGTTATAGAAATGATATTGATAAGACAGCTATGATTAACTAAGTAATGATAATAACACGAATGATATTCATGACCATAAGAAATAACGAAGATGATATTACTGGTAATATGTTATTGATTACGAAGAATTTTTTTAAGACTGGAAATAACAATAATAATGGCAGTAACGGCGATAAAAGTGGTTGTAATAACCATCATCAAAATAACAAAACCATTCTGAACGTCAACCACAAAACTCCCATGATTATCTTTGACGTTTCACTTTCTCTTTCGCCTTTTTTTCTTCTTCTTTATTGCAATATACTCGTTTCCCTTCCAACGCGCGTGGGCGGCCGTCACACCGCCACGCCCGACCGAGAGCTGATCCGAAGGGGGAAAAAATATATATACTAACGTTTCCCCTTTTTTTTCTCTCTCGCTTCAGGTTTCTGTCGGACCTGAATTACCTAAATAGTGGATACTGTTGCCTTGTGTTGAACTGGTTTGCAACAATGGTTATTTGTGCATGGAACCGTCGGACTAAAAAGTCAGTCTACGTGACTCTTACCTCAATCCGCGCCTTGGCGGATTTTCGTGAAGATAAACGGACCTTTTTTTCAAATGGTTGTTGCCAATGGGGAGAGTTATGCATTACCGTATTACCCTTTTGTAGAATTTCGTTTGCTAGAAAGGACAATATCAACAATGTCTGGCAATGAGTTGTAGAAAATAAGTTTCTTTGGCAATATGTAATGAGATCTTTGTTTTAAATGACACCGCCAAAAAAGCGAATGGAAAATACATAAGTAATTGCCAAACAGCTCGGTGGAAAATGCGATTGACTGGTTACGCTAGTGCTGTCCACACCATCGTACAATCTATATTATTGTTGTTGCTATCAACATCATTACCAACTTTATTATAATGATCATTATTATCACTGGCATTATTATCATTATCATTATCCATCACTAGCATCATTATTATCATTATTATCATCATTATAATCATCCATCACTATCATTATTATTATCATTATTACTATCACCATCATCACTATTGCCATTACCATTATTGTTACCATTGCTTATATAATTAATAACTTAAGAGTGAGGAAAATTACCCAGGGGAATTCCACAGCCAAAACCAAACCCAAACAACTGAACAACCTTTAAGCAGAAGAAATGGCGCGGGAAGTGTTTCGAACCTCTTAGGAAATGTAACCGACTCAAAAACCGACAAAAGAATTACAAGGAGAGAGAGAAGGAAAAGATGGAGAATAGAAGGTCGAATATAATGTGCGAGAACATAAACACACACACACAGAAATAAATAAATAAATAAATAAACAAATATATATATCTATATATATCTATATATATATACATACATATGTATGCATAACTATCTATCTATCTATCTATCTATCTATCTATCTCTATATATATATATATATATATATATATATATATATATATATATATACGTGTGTGTGTGTGTGTATGTGTGTGTGTGTGTGTGCGTGCGTATGTGTGTACGTGTGTGTGTGTGTACCCACACACATGCACACATATATACGTATATATTATATATATATATATATATATACATATATATACATATATATATATATATATATATATATATATATACACACATCTATACATATAGATAGAAAGGTAGATAGTTATACATACATACATATATGTATATGTATATATGTATATATATGTATATATATACATATATATATTTATATATATATATACATATACATATAAAGAGAGGGGGATAAAAAGAAATAGATCAGCAGAATATATACACAAGTATATAAATATATATGTATATAAAAAGAGAATGTCGCCCAAATAAAGAAAAAGAGATAGACAGATAAATAAATACAGAGAGAAAACGAGATACCGTTAACCTAGCGATGAGGTTGGCGACTGGTAAGACAAGTTGAGCGAGCGGTGGGCCGGAAGGTGGAGGGAGGGGGAGGGGGAGGGGGGGAGGAGACCGGCTGGAGAGGGGGGGAGGGAGAGAGGCCGAGGCTGGAGAGTAAAAGGTGTAGAGGCAAGGAGAGTGCGAGAGGGAGAGGGAGAGGGAGAGGAAGGGGTGGCAAGGTCACCCGGTTGTGCACGTGACCAGAACCGCTACTAGAGGAGGTGGGGGAGAGGGGGGGAGGAGGTGGGGGGTGTAAATAATCCGTTAGCCAAGAAACTGTTGCACTGAGGTACCGTGTCAGCCTGTCCACGTGTCTAACAGTGACAGTGATGACAGTGGCAATAACTGCGATCATGATGGATGGTAGATGATAATAGCGTTGAATTATATCTTTATGATAAAAAAATATAGTAATCATAACAATGATGATAATATCATGCCAATGATAATGAATGATAATGATGGCAATGATAATGATTGTAGTGATAACGACAATAATCATGACAATGGTAATAATAACATTGATAAAGATAATAATGATTACAGTGATGATGATGATTACGATGATGATGTTGATAACAATGATAATGATGATAATGAGAACAACAATAATAATGATAATAACACCAATGATGATAATGATACCGATGATGATGATAACAACGATGATGGTGAAGATGATAATGCTAATAATAACAACATTAAGATTAAATGCTACGACTACTACTTATATTACAAGCGCTAATGAAGGTAATGACTATAACCATACCAATGCTAATTATGACAACAACAACAGCAAAAACAAAAACACCGACAAGAAACAAAAAGAAGGAAAGCCTTGTTATGAAAGACCTTGAAGAGCACTCAGAAAATAAAAAATTGAAGAAAATATGAAAATATTTGAAGATAAACAACCAAAAAATGCATATCAACCGACAGACAGATAGACAGGCAGAGTGAGTAAGAGCTTGTGGGGAGGGGGGAGGGGAGGGTGGAGGGGGCGGGAGTAGAGAGGGTGGGAGGGGGGAGGAGGAGGTAAAGAGGGTGGGAGGCAGTCCTTGCATTCACTTCGTCAATCAACCGCAGAGGAAGGTCATTCGCTGTATCTATACGATCGAGCGATTTCACCATTTTCATGTCGGCCTCGATCGGATACATCCCACCACTTGGTTGCCATCACCATCATCATCTTGCATCGCTACTCCATTTTTTTGCAGTGATTTTCCCAAGTGCGCGAGGCAATGGGAGCCCGAAAGGCCACACCGACTTTCCCTGCGCTACCAGTAGACGCTGAAGGTTGAGGGAAATTGTAGCGACAAAAACGGCAGGACCAGCGGATGATTTTCACTTTCGTTTGGCGATCATTCGTAGCCATTTGACTTCGAGGGAAGAGAGGGACACCGCGGCTGAGCGAGGCTAGAGGGTCTCCTTGGCTGGGAAGCAGATGGAGAGGGAGGGAGAGGGAGGGAGGGAGTGAGAGAGGGAAGGAGAGAGGGAGAGAGGGTGAGAGGGAGGGAAAGAGAGGGAGAGAGGGAAGGAGAGAGGGAGGGAAAGAGAGGGAGAGAGGGAGGGAGGGAGGGAGGGAAGGAAGGAGGGAGGGAGGGAGAGAGAGAGAGAGAGAGACGAAAGGAAAATGAAACGAAGGACAAATAAGACAAAGGAACATATATAACATAAACCGAGACACAGAAGGACAGGGAAACGGAGACAGAAAGAAGTAATAAAAAGAGGCAAATAAAGTGTTACAAAGTGCCACCACACCATGCCTCTTATCCCTTACAAGGAGAGATTGCTTCCCGGAGACAGGTTCCCGTCGGTCGCCCCAAAGGTCAGATCTCTTGCATCCTCCCACGTCAGGGCAGGCAGGGTAGGGTTGGAGCAGGATAGGGGAGGAACAGGGGCAGGGGCAGGGTAGGGGCAGGGTAGGGCAGGGTAGGTGCAGGGGTAAGAAAAGGGTGTTAGGATAGGTGCAGGAAAAGGACAGGGATAGGGCAGGAATAGGGACAATGTAGGGGCAGGGCAGTGACAGGTGAAAGGTCAGGACGATAGCAGAAGCAGTGAAAGTAATTTGCTGCTTCTGGTCGGTTCTCAAAGAGAGAGAGAGAGAGAGAGAGAGAGAGAGAGAGAGAGAGAGAGAGAGAGAGAGAGAGAGAGAGAGAGAGAGAGAGAGAGAGAGAGAGGAAAATAAAGAGACAGAGAAGGAGAGAGAAAGAGAGAGACAAAGAAAGAAAATCGAAGTCAAACTGAAAGGGAAGAGGAGAAAGCGAAAGCGGCCGAAAGGGAAAGCCAACACAAAGAAGGATCCTCTTGCCAAGGTGGGGCGTGACTGAGTGACCTCATATCTATGAGTTGCATAAAAATGAGGATGACATGAGTTAACACTGGTGAGTAGAACCAGGGAAACAACAATGTATAAAAGAGAAATGTTTAGGACTCATAAATCCAAAGAGAAAAAAAGGAGACAGAAGGACAGAGGGGGAAAAAAAAACATCACAAGAAATTAATAGGGTGTGGAAACCGCAGTGCCAAAACGAATGGACTAAAAAAAAGACTAAAAAAAAGAAAAAAGAAAAAAAAATGCGGTCAGATCGGAGGTGAGGTGCTTGAAATCTCACTGTTCGAGTTTTATCTGGAGCTGTTACGTAATACACAGCAAAACGTGTGGAGGGGAGGGGAAGAAGTAGGAAGGAGAGGGTGGGCACTGGATGAGCAGAAAGTAAGAGAGGAAACGAGGATGAAGCAAGTCATGAACATCGAACTAGGCCGGGTCACGGCGCCCTGTTACATCACGAAGGTGGCCAGGACTGATTCGCAATGACTCATTCTCTTGTGGGTTGCCATGTTCAAGTGGGTACTGCCTGCCTATTTGATTAGCCATGTTCAAGTGGGTACTGATTGACTATTTGATTAGCCATGTTCAAGTGGGTACTGCCTGCCTATTTGATTAGCCATGTTCAAGTGGGTACTGCCTGCCTATTTGATTAGCCATGTTCAAGTGGGTACTGCCTGCCTGTTTGATTAGCCATGTTCAAGTGGGTACTGCCTGCCTGTTTGATTAGCCATGTTCAAGTGGGTACTGCCTGCCTATTTGATTAGCCATGTTCAAGTGGGTACTGCCTGCCTATTTGATTAGCCATGTTCAAGTGGGTACTGCCTGCCTATTTGATTAGCCATGTTCAAGTGGGTACTGCCTGCCTGTTTGATTAGCCATGTTCAAGTGGGTACTGCCTGCCTATTTGATTAGCCATGTTCAAGTGGGTACTGCCTGCCTATTTGATTAGCCATGTTCAAGTGGGTACTGCCTGCCTATTTGATTAGCCATGTTCAAGTGGGTACTGCCTGCCTATTTGATTAGCCATGTTCAAGTGGGTACTGCCTGACTATTTGATTAGCCATGTTCAAGTGGGTACTGCCTGACTATTTGATTAGCCATGTTCAAGTGGGTACTGCCTGCCTGTTTGATTAGCCATGTTCAAGTGGGTACTGCCTGCCTGTTTGATTAGCCATGTTCAAGTGGGTACTGCCTGGCTATTTGATTTGCCCTGTTCAAGTGGGTATTGATTGCCGATTTTGAGTTGCCATGCTCAAGCGGGCACTACCTGCCTATTTTGAGTTGCCATGCTCAAGTGGGGACTATCTGCCTATTTTGAGCTGCTGTGTCCAAGTGCACTGCCTGCCTATTTTGAGGTGCCATGCTCAGGTGGGGGCTGCCTATTTTGAGTTGCCATGCTCAAGTGGGGGCTGCTTATTTTGAGCTGCCGTGTTCAAGTGGGCATTGCTTGAATATTTTGAGTTGCCATGTTCAAATAGAAACTACTTGCCAATTTTGTGTTACCATGTTCAAGTGGGCACTGTCTGCCCTTTTTGAGTTGCCATATTCAAGTGGGCACTGGCAATGGCATGTTTGTTATATCATTAGGCAAGATTTCCAATATCTCTATCTTATCTTAATTCATACACACATATCTATTTATCTATCTATCCATCTAAATGCATGTTTTTTGCATGAATATATACATATACATGCTTATATATATATATATATATATATTATATATATATATATATATATATATATGTATATATATATATATATATATATATATTACATACATATATATATATATATATATATATATATATATATATATATATATATATATATATATATATACATATACATATTACATACACAAGCACACATAGATCTCATTGTCTCTCTCTCTCTCTCTGTATATATATATATATATATATATATATATATATATATATATATATATATATATATATATATATATATATACATATATATATATATATTTGTATATAATATATATATATAATATATATATATATATATATATATATATATATATATATATATATATATATATATATATATACAGAAGAGAGAGAGCGAGAGAGAGAGAGAGAGAGGGAAAGATAGATAGTTAGA
>NW_028234406.1:10158697-10161197 GCF_977035675.1 Penaeus japonicus | reverse complement strand
ATATCCAATTTCACCGGCAACTTCGTCGTCAGCGCCTACGTGGTGCCAATCTTCGAGGCGGCGGAGGTGGTGGCCAGTCCCTACGCGGCTGCCATCATCGTCGGTTGCGTGAGAGTCATCGGGACGCTGTTCTACTTGTCCGTGGTGGACCGCGCCAATCGCAAATTCCTCTTGGTGTCCTCGACGCTCGTCTGCGCGGCTTCCATGGCTCTCCTTGGCTCCTTCTTCTACGACCATGAGAATTCCGACGACGTGAGCCACCAGCGATGGCTCCCCCTGGCCTCCGTTGCCGCCTTCACCCTCGCAGCCAGCACTGCCTTCCCTGTCTTGAGCCTCTTCCGAAGCGAGATTCTGCCCACCTCCGTTCGCGCAACGGCAGTCGCCTTCCTCTATTCCGTATTCTTCATCGGTGCCTTCTCCGCTTCCCAGTCTTACCCCGGCGCTACCTTGGTTCTTGGCCACCACGGCACCTTCTGGACTTACAGCGCCTTCGCTCTCCTCGTTGCGGTGGTGGGCGGGCTCGCTCTCCCTGAAACGCGGGGCCAAAGCCTCGAACAGATCAGTGGCTTTGTGAATCAACGGATGCGAACTCAGGCGAACGGGGGCGCCTCCTCAGGCAACCACTAACGCTGCCTCTAGGACCTTGCTGACGTGGTGACACTAGAAAGGAGGAAACACGTGATGCCAAAGGATTTCACTGATTCATGATTTTATTCACGAACAGGGAAAGCGTGACTTCTATGGTCAAAGCCAGCATTTCATTTTAAGAATGAGCTGCGTAATGTCAAAATACTGTATACAAATCTTTGTTATAAGATTTTATTTTAAGTATTTCATATTTTTACACATTTATTTTGCTATGACAATTGATATTTTTAGCTATCATACATTTTTTTTTACCACCACATCACCCTTTTTCACTCTTATGCATCTATCATTTATTCACGACAAGACTCATGATAATGGTGTCGAAGATCTCTTCAGCTTACAGTGATGAAAGCAACTCACACGCGTGACATTAAAGAGACTGTATGCTTATTTCGAATAATCGATTTTTTGAGATACGCTCTTATCGCCCTGCGTAAAACTCTCAGATAATTAAAGAAATAAATCATCGAAGGCCCTAATAAGGTAAAAGGGGGCCTGGTGACACTATTTCCCACATTAATTATGACGCTATTGATGCAAATATAATAGAGAATCATCAAGAAATCATCTTAACCTCATCTGATCCGGACTTTCAGATTGCTCACATTTTCTTACACAGAACCGAAGTGAGTAAGAAAATGGTCAGTGATGCACTGAAAAGTCCTTCTGTGCCAAAATTCTCGATTGTTAAAAAAAAGATTGTGCAAAATATGTCTCAAAACATGGTACGATTTATTTGGCGAAAATCTTGTCTGTATCTGTAAATTTTATCGATCGGAAATAAAACTTTGTTCATTCTTCGACAGAGAATAATAAAAATCTTTATTATTCTGTGTATAATGTGTATTCCCAAAAATGCATGTTCCTTTTTTATTGTGATAATACATTTTGACAATTTAGATACACGTGGTTATACATATATTATATTACATATATCATCCTATAGACGGGACTAAATTAAGTAAACTAATGGGTGGATAGATAGATAGTTAAACACAGATAGTAGATAGATAGATATGTAGATGGGTAAATTGCTAGATAAATAGATAGATAGAAAGATATTTAAATTAGGAGGGTAGAAAGAACTAGAGATAAATAGATAGAACAGATAGATATATAGTAGATTGAAAATTAATTAATCTATATATACAAACATATGAATAAGGAGATATATAATTGAATATACTAACAAAGATGGATAATCATTAAAAATAATGATGGTTATTATCATAAAGTTAACTAATAATGACAATTATGATAATCACAACAATGGTAATGATTGATGAAAGTAATGAAAATGATGGTGAGAATAATTATGTTAATGATTATCATCATCAATAGTATTATCATAATCATTGTTGCCATTATCATTATGATCATCATCATGTATTATGATAAAGTTAGCAATAATGACAAAATGATATTGATGCTAATGGTACTAATAATAACAATAGTAATGATGATGATAATAATAAAGATAATGATGATAATAATACTGATAATGAGCATAGTGATTATTGCAAATATAAGGATAATCATCGTCATAATCATGATAATTATAAAAGGAAAACATGATAATGATGATGGTAATAATGATGATGACAATAGTATTAATGAATATAGTGTCAATAATGATAATGATAATAATGGTAACAATGACAATAATAATAATGACGATAATGATAATGATATCCATAATAATGATAATAGTGATAATGACTTCATTGATAATGATAATGATGATGATAACAACAACAATGATAATAATAATAATAATAATTACCATAATGTTCATGATAGTGATAATTATAACAACAATGATGATGATTAAGATAATGATAATAACAATGAT
>NW_028234406.1:10131197-10136197 GCF_977035675.1 Penaeus japonicus | reverse complement strand
TCTTCTTTGTTAATATTTCACTTTTTGAATGCCGCTATTGGTATCAGTACAGCTATTATATTTCATACTGATGGTGTTATTAACATTATTATTATTATTATTAACAACATAATCATAATAATAATAATTTCTATTATTATTATTATCATCATTATTATTAATATTGTTATTTTTATTTTACTTTATTACATTATTTTTATTATTATTATTGTAATTGTTGTTATTGCTCTGAAGATGATGATGATACTGATGATGGTTATTAAAATTAATGTTTATTTTCATCATATTATCATCATCACCATCATTGTTTGTATTAGTGTTATGCAGAAGCATAATTAAATTCTGGGTGGTACACCAAGAGATTTGATAAATAATGGTAAGTTTTAAAGTCTAAGACTCTTGAGCTTTCAGTAATTTATTTTCTTTATATAATTTGCGAAATAGGATCAGTAGTTTTATTAATCCCCCCATCATTTAATTTTCCCCTTTTTACATTTAGAAAGAAAGTTTCGAGTCTGCAACATGAAAGTATATTTCCTTTTTTTTTTTCAAGTTTAAAGTTCTTCTTTGAACATAATGGTTATGTGCCACAATCATTCTTTGATTTTTTCTCAAAAGTTTTGAAAAGTGTCATTTGGCCAAGTTTTCTTTGGAATTTTTCTTGATGCAACATTTAAAGTATCATTTGGCATTTTTCTTTGGAACAACCATCAATGCAGGGAAAAAGTATATCATGTTCCATTTTTCTAGTTTGGAAATGATCCTCGATGCAACATGAAAAGTATCATTTTCCATTTTTCTTTGGAAAGTTTCTCAATGCAACATGAAAAGTATCATTTTCCATTTTTCTTTGGAAAGTTTCTCAATGCAACATGAAAAGTATCATTTTCCATTTTTCTTTGGAAAGTTTCTCGATGCAACATGAAAAGTATCAGGTGTGATGGCAAGTGCAGTACCACTTGTGTCGTTAAGTATCACCTGATCTCAGATGTACAGTACAGGTAAATCAAGTGGATTACTAATAGAGAGATTCTTCATTTTGGGGTGTTTTTGATTGTACTTTGAGTCAGTTTTACATATTTATTTGCTACTAATATTAGATACATATACAAGGCATATATAGGTCTGGAAACAGAAGTACATCCATTTGTCATTATTAAGATATTTATCATAATACAATATATGTATGTGTGTGTTTGTGTGTGCGAGAGAGAGAGAGAGAGAGAGAGAGAGAGAGAGAGAGAGAGAGAGAGAGAGAGAGAGAGAGAGAGAGAGAGAGAGAGAGAGAGAGAGAGAGAGAGAGAGAGAGAGAGAGAGAGAGAGAGAGAGAGAGAGAGATGCATAGTTAGGTATATTAAAACACACACACACACACACACACACACACACACACACACACACACACACACACACACACACACACACACACACACACACACACACACACACACACACACACACACACAAACATACATATATACATATATTACATGCACACACTGTTATATATAAATATATATATATATATCTAAGAACAGACAAGTTCAACAGCACCAAAAATGTCAGTCATAAGCACCTCTTTCTTTGACTATCAACTTGGAGGATTTAATCCTTGAATTGCAATATTTGCTCTCGTCTGCCTGGAAGCTGAGTCGTATGTAATGTTTATTCTACAGTCATTTGTGTAATAATAGCTGCATTGGCAGTGCTGCACTGAGCGTTAAACAACTTTTCATCCATAGAACTGGATGTAAAATTTGAATTATTAAGAATTATGAGAAAATCATATAACATGTTATGACACTTTAGAATGTCGCACAAGTCAGTGAAGCATAAATTACATTTTGCACAAACAATTTGCTGGTACGTAGGTCGTCACACCATAATAATTGTTCAAGTGCTGTAGTTGCTTCAATAAAATTTATGATAGGATGAAGCAAGAATTAGCGTAAGAAACATGTCTCACTTTGAGACAAATACTGGTGTTGAACAGCACATAAGATATGATCATTGATATGAATAAAACATACCAATGTCATTGTCATATTTAAGATAGTAATTGAAACTATCACTGCTTTTCTACGCACCAATTATCACTGGATTACACTGTATGTATTAACTATTAGTTTTCATGACAAAACTATAGTAATTTACACGCAGGATTTCATGCTTTCTATGGTAAATATTGAATTCCAGAAATATACCAAACGGCTTAATTGCACTTCTTATATACTTTTTTTGTCATTGTCTTCTTTTGAATTTCATATTATAGTCATTATTAACCCTCGCATGACTTTACTGACAAATAATGATGCAAATGTGACGAGAAAATATTTACAACGGGACATCTTAATTAAGCAGCACAATGTCCCCCTTTCGTAAGTCGGAATCAGGCAAGGCGAGGATTTCTTTCAAAAACAGCGAGTGTGTCGCATTCCTGGCTTCCCTCTGTACTCTCAGATCCTCTCCCTCACATGACGTTTATCTCCCGCGGGAGTTCTGCGTCGCCGACCCCCCTCACGTCAATCTCCTCCTCTTCGCTCACCTCCTCTTCCTCCTCCTCCTCCTCCTCGTCCTCGTCCCCTCCGTCGACGAGACACTCCATCTCGGCCAGGTCTTCGCTCTCAGCTTCGTGCGAGCTCTCTAATAATTCTTTCTCGCTGGTCTCCTGCTGCTGCGGCGGCGTCGTCTGCTGCAGCTGGGCATGCGTTTGCTGTTGCTGTTGCTGCTGCTGCTGTTGTTGTTCCCGCTTCTTGAGCTCCGCGTGTCGCCACTTCATCCTTCTGTTTTGGAACCAGACCTTTACCTGCAGAGGGAAAGGGGGAGTTAGATTTTTTTTCTGGATCGATTTTAGGTCATGAATAGAAATGAGAAAAAAAAATAACATGGATAAGACTGATAGTGAGAAAGGGAGAGAGGGGGGGAGGGAGGGAGAGAATGAAAGAAAGAGAGAGAGAGAGAGAGAGAGAGAGAGAGAGAGAGAGAGAGAGAGAGAGAGAGAGAGAGAGAGAGAGAGAGAGAGAGAGAGAGAGAGAGAGAGAGAGAGAGAGAGAGAGAGAGAGAGAGAGAGAGAGAGAGAGAGAGGAGAAAGAGCGATGCTTACCTGAGCGTCGGTGAGGCCCAGAGTGGCAGCCAGCTGCCGTCTGTCGGGCTTCGTGATGTACTTCTGCAGCTGGAACCTTTTCTCAAGACCTTTCCTTTGCAGGTTGCTGAATACCGCCCGCGTCCAAGTCCGTTTCCGCCGCCCGTGGCTTCCGCCTGTGACGCCCACGCCAAGCACCTCGTGGCGGTGAGCTGGCCCGCCCATGCTGCCGCCGTACACTGAAAAGACCAAAGGAATACCTGTTTATTTTGTGTCAGTCAAACATTTGTCCGCGACATGGGATAAATTCACGCTCACAGCCATTCATGGGACTTCCCTCTCGCGTTTGACTATTTTGGCTGGCGATACTCTCGAGGATCACCTAGTGATCAAAGTGCCAGATGCAGTCTGCGGGTTCGCCCATGTGTCAACAGTTTAAGTGATAATTCCTGGCGGGTGCGATGTGTACGTCACGGCCGCCGCCCGCGAGTTTACAGGCCAACCTCATGTGGCCATAATAGCGGTGATGGATGTAACGCTATAGCCTAATAAAACGGTATAAATGTGCCCCTCCCTCGAGAGCTCACCAAACATTCTCTCGGACGTGTGGATTCGGCTCCCACGAGCGTCCACTTCCCGCACGTTTTCGCCTGCGAGGATGCTATCGCCAACAAGGGTGAGCGAAATGCAACGGATTCCTCCCGCTCTGTCCAAACATTCTGGATATGAGGTATACACAAACGCCAATGACTCAAAATGCTGACACTTTCTTGTAAATTGTTTGTTCTCAGCCAATCACAGTCCCCCGCGCTAGCACTAACTTCAGCTATTCCCCGTAAACAGCCGGCGGACGCAACCAACCCGCCGGCGACACGTGCTATCCTAAACCTTATCAGGTGGTGAGATAAGGGTTGTCACGAGTCGCTGTTAACACGGGGCAGCCTTCCTTGCCCTCCCCTCCGCTAATGGCAACTGTGTGTGTACTGATGCGGTCGGAAACACGTTTAAAAGGGAAACATTCAAAGGCGCGAGGGGAAGGCAGAGGGGAGGGGGGTGGGGGGTGGGGGTGGCGTGTGCGTGTACATGCTCTGCGATACCTCAATGACCGCCACAAACTGCCGCAATTTCGAGGGGGCAGAGCACGGAGGTTGCTGCTGGCGCATCTGGCTAAACACTAGCGCCTCCTCATCGCCCAAACAACGGAAGCGAGCTGCTGCCTCGTGTTGGCCTAGAGTTTGTAAATTATTGAAGGGTTTGCTTATCATTTTGGCCGAGCGAGAGACAGCACATCCGGCAAGGGGGAGCTAAAGGCCCGTGAAAGACTTTGACGGGCGTGCTTGGTGCTGCTGAACGACGTCTAAGTTTTCAATCATTTATCGGTCATTTGGCTAATAACCGTATGGTACTTTCATCGCGGTTGTTATTATTGCGACATCATTATTGTCTATCAT
Source organism: Penaeus japonicus (assembly GCF_977035675.1). Taxonomy (NCBI): domain Eukaryota; kingdom Metazoa; phylum Arthropoda; class Malacostraca; order Decapoda; family Penaeidae; genus Penaeus; species Penaeus japonicus. The sequence goes on along the minus strand of NW_028234406.1, from coordinate 10,131,664 downwards.
TGTTATCATTATCATTATTATTATTGCTGTTATTATTATCATAAATATTATTATTGTTGTTGTTGTTACTGTTACGATATTGTTGTTGTTACTAGTACGATAAAAACATTACTATTGTCTTTATCATTATTTTTGTTATTAGTATTATTATTGCTATAATGGCCATATCATAAACGCTATCATCATTAGCATGGTCACGTTGATCACAAATCATCACTTCCAGTAATTTGAAATGAATGTTATTTGTATTACAAACATTAACATTAAGATTATCACCAAATGTATTCTATCATCAAATTCAAAACTATGGCCTTTATAATTATTCTTTTATTTTGGTTATCATCATCATCACTATTTCAATTCATTCCGACTTGGGTTCAATGTCAAAACTCAACTCGAGTGAAATCACTATATCAGGGTTAAAGACGCGTTGTTTTGCCTGTTAAGAAGCATAAATTTTGATAAAT
>NW_028234406.1:10121197-10123697 GCF_977035675.1 Penaeus japonicus | reverse complement strand
ACGCAAAGCCTTTCCGGTCCCTCAACTCGCCCTTTTGAATTGGGGAAAAATCGAGAGTATTTAGATAACGAAAAAAATGTGGACCTGGATTAGTTAGCAAGAAGGCAAGGGAAGAGCCATTTTTCTTCATTAATTATCGGAATTTAATGACCGATAATGAGCGAGAACAGTGTTCAGAAAAGATGAATTTCGGTCCAACATCTTCGGCAAAGACGAAATTGCCCACGATAGTTTCTTCGGAGTTTATAAAAGTTAAATATTCAGGATTTTAAACCGCTTTTCATAGGTACTTTATCATGAATTGTCCAGCATTTTTGTTCTAGAATTATTAGTAATAATTGTAATTTCATAAATCAGATCACTTTGCTGATATCCACATGAAATAATTCTGTAAAAAGATTCAATTCTGATATAATACATAAAGATTGGGAAATCATAAAACCAAAAATATACATAGTCAAAAATAAAATACATAGCGAAAATCAGAAAAAAATGATTAAAACTGAACGATGAGCATAAATAAGTATAAAATAAATCCAAAACAAACTCTAATAGAAACTTAGACGCGAAGACTTTACTTAAAAAACACTTAAGATAACTGGATGAATATCATTCTTATCTACACTTAACTTGCTGTATTAATCATGAATCAGTAAATATCTAGTATCATTTGATATAATTTTTCTATACATAAATGTATGCATTTGGCTCATATCACACTATGCCAGTACTAGAGTTACTACGGTGATGATTGTAATCTTCATCATTATAACATTGTGACTGTTATTGTTATCATTATCATTATTGTTGTTATCATCATTATCATTATCATCAATATCATAATCGTTATAATTTTTATTATTATCATTTTTTTATTATTATCATAATCATTATCAACATTATTATAATCATCATTATTATTATCAATATCACCATAATCATTATTATTATCAATATCATTATCATAATCATTATTATTATCCTTATTATTATTGTTATCATTATCACTATCTTCATTATTTTTTATCAACATCATTATTATTATTATCCTTATTGCTATGAGTGATGATAATAATAATTGTAATATCATTATTGTAATTACTATAATAATGATAATTATTATTATCATTATTATTATGAGTAATGATAATAACAATAATAATTATAACAATATTGTTATTATTATTACTATCATTATTATTATTATTATTATTTTTGTCACTGTTATTATTAATATTATTACTATCATTATTATTAGTATCCTCATTATTATTATTTATATTATTATTATCATTATTATTATTATTATTATTATCATTTTTATTACTATGGTTGTTATTATTATCATTATTATCATTTTCATTATTATTGTCATTATTATCTTTACTATTATTATTATTATTATTACTATTATTATTATTATCATTATCATCATTATTATTATTATCCGTAATATCATCATCATTATTATTATCATCATCATTATCATCGTTTTCATCATCTTTGTCATTATCATCATTATCATTACTATCATAATTGATATTATTATAATTATCATTATCACTATCATCATTAACATTATCATGATTAATATTATAATCATTATTATGATAAGCATTATTACTATCATTAATGCAATATTTTGATGAAAATAATGATAATGATATGATGATAACAACGATATAAATAATAATGATGATAACGATAACAATGAATATAATATCAGTAGTAATAATAATGGCGATATCAATGATAATAGTAATAATAATTATGATGATAATAATAGGGAAAAAATAATCATGATAATGATTATTTTTTCATTTTGATATAAATGATAGTATTAATGAAAATGTTAGTAATAATAGTGATAACTATAATGATAATGATAACAATAATAATAATGATAACATTAACAATAATGATAGCAATATCAAGAGTAAGAATGTTAATGATAATGATAATAATAAACATTTTTGTTCTTATATTAGGATAATTATCCTCGTAAGTAAAATTGGTATCATAATTATTGAAACACTTTTATTATCATTAACTCATTACCATTAACTCATTAGTGATTGTTGTGGTCATTAGTATTGTTGCTAGCATCATTATCACGGTATTTATGAATAGCATTATCATTACTAATATCATCATCATCATCACTGTTGAGTAATTTTTTTTTTTTAGTTTCCAAATATCAATTTTATTTATGTTAATTATATTCTTATCAGCATCATTCTTCTGATCACTATTAATATTGCGCGTCTCAACTTTATGTAATAATTATTATCATGAGTATTATTATTGTTTTCATCTTTGTTATTATTACCAGTAATTATTAGTAACTTTACTAACATTATGGTTATTACTATCACTATTATTATCATCACTAGAATTATTAATGATACTGTCATTATTATTGCAGTCACTATTTTTATAATCACGATCGCTATTACTGTTATCATTACCATCATCATCCTTAATACTAACGTTATCCTCA
>NW_028234406.1:10086197-10103697 GCF_977035675.1 Penaeus japonicus | reverse complement strand
GTCATGAAATGTCTAGTGCAAATGTACTGTTGAGAAGGAAGTTTGACACCTGAGATCACATGGTCTCGGTTCACACGGCGTTAACAGGCTTCGTCAAATCTCACTCCTTTGTCTGAAAAACCTACAACTAATTACAATTATCAACATCGTGAGGACCAACAGGTGAGGGTAGCAACGTGCAACTCTGGGTCATTCAGGGTCAAATATACCTATCAGGTTTCCTTCCTCGCTTTCGTACCTCGTTTCCTCGCTTGCTTGAAGGAAAATGACAGGAAGTTTTTTCAGACTTCTTTTCTGAAAAAAAAAGTATTAGCTGAGGCTAATACGTTTACACAGTTCATGTTATAAAGATTTTATACAAGGCTGCTCTGGTAAAGACATTCGCTCATTAAATAAGCATTTATATCAAAAGGTTCTACGACGCGCTGATCTTTAATTCCCCTTCTCTTTTAAGGGGAAACCCACAGCCTCCGCGCTCCTCTGTTACTCCCACCTCGGATATCGTTTTGCAAAACCGCAATTACGAGGAATTTTAGAACCAGACATCACCATGGCTACAAAAGCTCTTTATTAGATAAGAATTCCAGTCCACTTTTTTATATCTCTAAGGTAATAGATAAAGGAAGGATGGATGTGTCGGCATGTGAAAGTGTCAATTCTCTGAAAAGCAGGAAGGTATCTCACTGTCAAGATTTGAGATGTCAACGGCAAAGGTTAATTCCCGAGGTGACAGGTGAATGGCGTAATTAATGTCTATGAGGTGTTAAGGAGGTTCGGGAGTAGAACAAGCGTCATTAATCCTCAATGTAAAGGTACTCATATATACACGCAAAGCGAAAAAGGGAATTGAATTTTTACATGAACGCAAAACGAAGTATGCTGGTATATGAAAAAACTATATATCAAAAAAAGAAATACATTATACTTCCGGTCGGTAGCTGACAGTCCGTCATCATTGAGTGCTTAATTAAGCGAGATCACCTGGCACTCGGGCGAATGAATCCTCACCTGGGATTATCTCATTAAGACGGAGATTCAGGTGAAGACGTCAGTGATTAGCACGAAGGTGAACCGAGGGGCAGCGGGGAGCAAAGGCCGGGGCTTCTTTCCGGGTCGTCGCCGTGTGGTGTTTGTGGTATTACGTACAGCGTATGTGTTTATGTATGTATTTATATAAACACACACACACACATATACATGTATATATATATATATATATATATATATATATATATATATATATATATATATATATATATATATATATATATATATAAGGGTTAGGTACAAGTCTATATACATATACGCATGTGTACATGTATATATAACGGTGTGTTTATGCATTGTGTTCTAATCTTTTCGTGAACAATTAAATAGAATAAGTATGTTGATCAAGGAGAAAGCAGTGTGTGCACATGCAAGCAGTTTCGTAAGTAATAAAATTAAACCTGGAAACTTAATTCATAGGAATGATTGAATCGTCGGCATTAGTCCAAATTATTTGCTACATATAGAAAGTGCCGGTATATTATTATTAATAAAAAGGTTAATTAACACTTAGGAAGATCTAACTGAGCGTGTGTTTCATACAAAGTAGCGGCGGATTCACACGTGGGCGAAGCGAGGGTCGACTTCGAGCACCGGCTGACCCACCTGACCTGGCTTCGTGGCCCCGGCGGGAACCAGATGCCCCTCCACTTGCTGTCCAGTGAAAATATGGGAAAGGAGGTGATTAGTGTTTATACGGAAAATCCAAACGTCACTAAGCAGGAAAAGTCAGATGGTCCGTAGGGGGGAGGGAGGGGTGGCATTCGGCCCTTGCTCCCCGCTGCCCCTCGGGTCACCCCCGTGCCAATCCCTGGCGTCTGCACCTGAATCTCCGTCTTAATGAGATAATCCCAGGTGAAGATTCACCCGCCCGAGTGCCAGGCGATCACGCCTCAGCGCTTCATGACGGCGGGTTGGCAGCTGACAGGCGGAAGTGTGTTGTCTTCCTCCGCCTTTGCCTTTAGTGCCTCTTATGTAATCGTATTCCTTTCCTTCCCATTTCCAAATGCAAGTCTATTGTCTGCCTCCTCTTCTGCCTCTTGTTCCCCTTATATAATCGTCTTCCTCTCCTTCCCTTTCAAAATCCAAATATCTGCAATAACATCATGATCCATAACGTATTATTATGCAGTTGCCATATCTTGCTTTAGATCACCGCTGCTCAAAAGAAGCACTGAGCACCGCTGAAGATCTGCGACTCCTTCTCCCTCACCTACAACAGATAAGGAAACGAGGTGCGAGAGCGAGAAGGAAATCTGTGACGCGATTTGACCTTGGATGGCCTAGAGTTCCACACTGTTACTCTCATCTGCTAGCCTTCATGATGTGGATATCTGTAATTAGTTGTAATTACTCCATGTCTGTGAAAATTAGTTTGACAGATACAGATATATACATAGCCAGATGGGTAAACTAGCAGCTACGAAGGCAGATCGGCAGATTCTAAATACACGCACGGAGGCAATGAAGCCAGGCCAGGTAAGTTAGCCGGTGCTCGAGACTGACCCTCGCCCCAGTTAGATCTCCCTCACTGAGAATAACTTTTCTCAAGGACGCTCAAGCGGCGCTCTCGCTTCGCCACAAAAAGCTTGGGTCGCGTTGATGGACAGACTGAGGGGCTCCTCTCGCAGTAGAGGCTGCACTGTTTGCAAAACAAACAGCGCCCGGCACTTTTCATGCATCATGTGTCTCGTTTAGGTATTAGGAAAACGAAAACGAAAATTTCCGTTATTGTTATTATTTTTTACATAATTTGGTTGCAATGCAATTGGTGTCGCCACTAAATATCGCCATTGCAGCACATGTCAAAGCAAGATTACTCTCCATTCACCAGCACTGATCAAGAGAGCGCTCTCATCTGCATACTCGACCCGCCACGATGAGGCATGCAATGGCGGGGATTTACCAGTGACGCCAAGACGCCGGCCAAGTGCCGCGGAAGCCCCTCCCCCCTTGGCCGCGCTCTTTGAAGCCTTGATGGAATAGACGGATTCTGTGGGAACCAAAAATGAAGACCAGGCTTCATGATAGGTAGGAATAGCAAAAGGCGAATGAAAGAGGTAAAAATATATAGGCAATAGAGGAAACGTTAACGAAGACGTAAAAGATAAGCGAAAACAGAAGTAAAATGTAGAAAAGAATGTAAGTAAAAAGGGGAGGAAAAGAAGAAGAATAGGACGAAGAGAAGATTTACTGATTTGCAAACTTGAGGAAGAGAGAGAAATGCGAAATGAGGAAGACAAAAGGCATTGCATTTCCGGCTGTCAGCTGTTAATCCGCCATCATGAAGCGCTGAGGCGTGATCGCCTGACACTCGGGCGGGTGAATCCTCACCTGGGATTATCTCATTAAGAAGGAGAATCAGGTGAAGCCGCGAGGGATTGGCACGGAGGTGACCCGAGGTGCAGCGGGGAGCTAAGGCCGGGTGCTTCTCTCCAAGTTGCCTGCCATCAGGCCTGTGTGGCTTGTCTGTAACCTGTACTCCAAAGTCTTGCTAGATAGCATCTGAAGGCTTATTTGAACAGGACTTCGGGGACTTTTATTAATGGGATATGCAGAAGGTCCTGGGTAGCTTTGGTGCTTGAAAGATGCCAGTTTGCATGGCGCGACGGTGGCAGTTGCACTAACACACATAAATGCACCTCGAACTTATGTGCAAGATGCAAGGCAAAACAATCCTGCTAGCACTGGGCAATGCTACATTTGCACTATAATCGACTTTCTGTTTAAATAGGTAGATCAATACGAGCACTTTTCCTGGTATATATAAGGTCGCTTTGAACCGAAGTTTGGATTCTCTGTATTAACACTATTCACTATATTTATCTTCTTTCCCGCGCTGCCAAGTGAAGAGCAAGAAGAGGGAGATCTGGTTCCCACTGGGGCCCCGAAGCCAGGTCAGGTAGGTCGCCCACGTGTGAATCCGCCGCTCCTTTGCGTGAACCGCTCGCTCAATTAGATCTTCCTTGGCGCTAATTATGCCTTTCAAGGTCATTATGCCGATCAAAAAAAGTACTGAAGAGAGACCGTCTGGCACTCGGCGGGTGAATCCTCACCTGGGATTATGCAGAAAGTCCTGGGCAGCCTTGGTGCTTGAGAGATGCCAATTCTCACGGCGCGTCGGTGGCAGGTGCACTAACGCGCGCACACACACACACACCAATGCACCTCGACCTTATGTACAAGATACAATACAAAGCAAAAAAAAAAATTTCATGCTAAATAATTCTCTGTATGAACACTGTTCAATGTTCTTCTCCTTCCCCACACTGTCCCGTGAACAGCAAGAAGAGTTAGATCTGGTTCCCGCCGGGGCCACGAAGCCAGGTCAGGTGGGTCAGCCGGTGCTCGAAGTTGACCCTCGCTTCGCCCACGTGTGAATCCGCCGCTCCTTTCGTGAACCGCTCGCTCAATTAGATATCCCTGACCACTAATTAACCTTTTCTCAGAGACAACATGCCGACCTCTCCCTCTCTCTCTCTCTCTCTCTCTCTCTCTCTCTCTCTCTCTCTCTCTCTCTCTCTCTCTCTCTCTCTCTCTCTCTCTCTCTCTCTCTCTCTCTCTCTCTCTCTCTCTGTCTCTCTCTCTCTCTCTCGTAGCCAACCATATCTCTGGTATATCCTGGGCACGGTGATGCAGGATGCAAAATCCCTCGTACCTACGGTTTTGCAAAACAATATCCGAGGTGGGAGTAAAAGAGCAGTTCCGAGGCTGTGGGTTTTCCCTTTAGAAGAGAAAGGGAATTAAAGATCAGCACTTTGTAGTATCCTTTGATATGCATGTCCCATTTAATGTCCTAATAGTTTTACCAGAGTAGGATTATATAATAATTTCATAACATGAGCTGTGTAGACTTATAGCCTCACAAAGGGTAAGTTGAAACGCATTGCATTACACCTACGCTGCTCGAAATAGGCAATGAACACCACAGAAGAATTTTCTGTTATTTCCCTTCAAGCAAGCGACTCCTTCCTCACCCACACCACATAGGGAAACGAGGCACGAGAACGAGGAGGAAACCTGCAATGTAGATTTGACCCTGAATGACCCAGGGTTTCACTTTGCTACAGTCACCTGTTGGTTCTCATGATGTTGGTAATTGTAATTAGTTGTAGGTTTTTCAGATAAAGGAGTGAGATTTGACGAAGCTTGTTAACGGCTTGTGAACCGAGACCATGTGATCCCATTTGTCAAACGTCTTTCTCGTTAACAATACAGTTGTTTACTAAACATATCATTACTATTTGGAAATGTATGATAAACAGGGATTGTGTACAAAACAACATATATCAGAAAGAAGGCAGAATTAAAATGGAATCTCCGAACAGGAATTGAAGATCAAAATACGTTATCATAAATGTCATTCAAAAGACTAAGCTAATCGTTGGCGTTGATTAAGCTTAGGAAGATCTAATTAAGTGAGCGCGGATTCACACATGAGCAAAACGAGGGTCAATCTCGAGCACCGCCTGACCTACCTGACCTGGCTTCGTTGCCACGGGAACAAGATCTCCCTCCCCTTTGCTGTCCGGTGAACAACGTGGGGAGGGGGATGAACATTGAACAGTGCTCACAAGAAGAATCCATACACCAGTTCAACGCTGGGTTGTTTAACAGTGAGATTGTACGTGTCATTTAATAGGGTTCAGTACATTAAAGCAAACTTAAGAATAAAATTGTTTATGGAGGCGGTTTTTGGAAACACGGTTCATAAATCCAAAGGATAATTCAGTTTTCACTTTGCTGTAATCATCCATATTAAAAAGCCAAGACCACGAAGCCAGGTCAGGTAGGTCAGCCGTTGCTCGAAGTTGACCCTCGCTTCGCCCACGTGTGAATCCGCCGCTCCTTTCGTGAACCGCTCGCCCAAGTAGATCGTCCTAGGCCCTAATTATGCATTTCAAGGTCATTATGCCGCCTATAAGAGAGACCGCCTGGCACTCAGTCGGGTGAATCCTCACCTGGGATTATCTCATTAAGACGGAGATTCAGGTGCAGACGCCAGGGATTGGCACGGAGGTGACCCGAGGGACAGCGGGGAGCAAAGGCCGGTGCTTCCCTTCGGGCTGCCTACATTCAGGCCTGTGTGGCCTGCCTGTAGCCTGTCCTTCCCTGTCTTGTTGAATTGCTTACTTGTACAAGACTTCAAGTGTTATTCAGCAGGACTTTGAAGGCCAGGCTACAGGCAGTCCACACAGGCCTGAATGCAGGCAAGCCAGCCTTTGCTCCCCGCTGCCCCTCGGGTCACCTCCGTGCCAATCCCTGGCGTCTGCACCTGAATCTCCGTCTTAATGAGATAATCCCAGGTGAGGATTCACCCGCCCGAGTGCCAGGCGATCACGCCTCAGCGCTTCATGACGGCGGGTTGGCAGCTGACAGGCGGAAGTGTGTTGTCTTCCTCCGCCTTTGCCTTTTGTGCCTCTTATGTAATCGTATTCCTTTCCTTCCCATTTCCAAATGAACAATGAAAATCTAAATATCAACTGTGGAGTGCTTTCTTCCACCTATCAAGGTAGTGGATAATATATCCACTTGGGACTTTTCGCAGGCGGTCGAGAATATACCGGGGTGTGTTTTGATAATACATTTATTCTATATATATGTGTATATATATATATATATATATATATATATATATATATATATATATATATAGAGAGAGAGAGAGAGAGAGAGAGAGAGAGAGAGAGAGAGAGAGAGAGAAAATCCTAACAGATCGAGGCCGGCATATTGCCCCTGAGAAAAGGTTAATTATCACTTACAAAGATCTAATTGAGCGAGCGGTTCACGAAAGGAGCGGCGGATTCACACGTGGGCGAAGCGAGGGTCAACTTCGAGCACCGGCTGACCTACCTGACCTGGCTTCGTGGCCCCGGCGGGAACCAGATCTCCCTCTTCTTGCTGTTCACTGGACAGCGTGGGGGAGGAGAGCAACATATTGAACAGTGTTCATACAGAAAATTATTTAGCATGAAAAAGAATGTTTGTTCTGCTTTGCATTGTAGCTTATATATAAGTTAGAGGTGCACTGGTGTGTGTGTACGTTAGTGCACCTGCCACCGACGCGCCGTGCGAATTAGCATCTCTCAAGCACCAAGTCGGGCATGCCCAGGACTTTCTGCATAATCCCAGGTGAGGATTCACCCGCCCGGGTGCCAGACGATCTCTCTTCAGTACTTCTTTTGATCGGAATAATGACCTTGAAATGGATAATTAGCGCCAAGGAAGATCTGATTGAGCGAGCGGTTCACTCAAAGGAGCGGCAGATTCACACGTGGGCGAAGCGAGGGTCAACTTCGAGCACTGGCTGACCTACCTGACCTTGGTTTCGTGGCCCCAGTGGGAACCAGATCTCCCTCTTCTTGCTCTTCACTTGGCAGCGCGGGAAAGAAGATAAATATAGTGAATAGTGTTAACATAGAGAATACAAAAGGTCGGCTCCAAGCGGCCTTATATATATCAGGAAAAGTGCTCGTATTGATCTACTTATTTAAGAACAAATCGATTATAGTGCGAATGTAGCATCGCCCAGTGCTAGCACGATTGCTTTGCCTTGCATCTTGCACATAAGTTTGAGGTGCATTTATGTGTGTTAGTGCAACTGCCACCGTCGCGCCGTGCAAACTGGCATCTCTCAAGCACCAAAGCTACCCAGGACCTTCTGCATGTTCCATTAATAAAAGTCCCCGAAGTCCTGTTCAAATAAGCCTTCAGGTGCTATCCAGCAAGTCCTTGAAGGAAAGGCTACAGGCAGGCCACACAGGCCTGATGGCAGGCAACTTGGAGAGAAGCACCCGGCCTTAGCTCCCCGCTGCACCTCGGTTCACCTCCGTGTTAATCCCTGGCGTCTGCACCTGAATCTCCGTCTTAATGAGATAATCCCAGGTGAGGATTCACCCGCCCGAGTGTCAGGCGATCACGCCTCAGCGCTTCATGATGGCGGATTAACAACTGTCAGCCGGAAATGTAATGATTCTTGTCTTCCTCATTTCGTATTTCTCTCTCTCTCGCTCTGACATGTGCTGCAATGGCGATACTTCATGGTGACACCAATTGTATTGCAACCAAATTATGTTAAAATTAATTACAACAATGGAAATTTTCGTTATCGTTTTCCTAATACCTAAACGGAACACATGATGCACGAAAAGTTCCGGGCACTGTTTGTTTTGCAAACAGTGCAGCCTCTACTGCGAGAGGAGCCCCTCAGTCTGTCCATCGACGCGACCCAAGCCTTTTGTGGCGAAACGAGAGCGCCGCTTGAACGTCCTGGAGAAAAGTTCTTCTCAGTGAGGGAGATCTAACTGAAGCGAGGGTCAGTCTCGAGCACCGGCTGGCTACCTGTGTGTGTGTGTGTGTGTGTGTCTTGGACCAAAGTGCATCAGATTCTATCTCAGCCTCAACAACTTTGAATGCCTTCAAACGCCACGTTTGATGTATGGCCGAAGATCTTGTTGGTGTGTCACTTTTCGATATGTATATATCTATTTTTAATGATGTATGTATGTATGGTTATATGTATTGCTGATGAAAAAGAATGTTTGACACCTGGGATTGCATGGTTTCAGATTATATGGTGTCAGGTTTCGTCAAATCTTATTCTTTTGCCTAAGAACTTACAACTTATTACATATATCCACATCATGAGGGCTAGCAGGTGAGAGTAACAGTGTGGAACTCTAGGTCATCCAAGGTCAAATTACGTCACAGATTTCCTTCTCGCTCTCGCACCTCGTTTCCTTATCTGTTGTAGGTGAGGGAGGAGTCGCAGATCTTCAGCGGTGCTCAGTGCTTCTTTTGAACAGCGGTGATCTAAAGCAAGATATGGCAACTGCATAAAAATACGTTATGGATCATGATGTTATTGCAGATATTTGGATTTTGAAAGGGAAGGAGAGGAAGACGATTATATAAGGGGAACAAGAGGCAGAAGAGGAGGCAGATAATAGACTTCCGACGTCAGCTGCCTATCCGCCATCATGAATCGCTGAGGCGTGATCGCCTGGCACTCGGGCGGGTGAATCCTCACCTGGGATTATCTCATTAAGACGGAGATTCAGGTGAAGACGCCAAGGATTGGCACGGAGGTGACCCGAGAGGCAGCGGGGAGCAAGGGCCGGATACCACCCCTCCCTCCCCCCTACGGACCATCTGACTTTTCCTGCTTAGTGACGTTTGGATTTTCCGTATAAACACTAATCATCTCCTTTCCCATATTTTCACTGGACAGCAAGTGGAGGGGCATTTGGTTCCCGCCAGGGTCACGAAGCTAGGTCAGGTAGGTCAGCCGGTGCTCGAAGTTGACCCTCGCTTCGTCCACGTGTGAATCCGCCGCTCCTTTGTATGAACCGCTTGCTCAGTTAGATCTTCCTAAGTTCTAATTAACCTTATTATCAAGAAAAATATACCGGCACTTTCTATATATAGCAAATAATTTGGACTATTGCTGACGATTCATTCAGTCCTATGAATTAAGTTTCCAGGTTTATGTTTATTACTTACGAAACTGCTTGCATGTGCACACACTGCTTTCTCCTTGATCAACATACTTATTTTATTTAATTGTTCACGAAAAGATTAGAACACAATGCATAAACACACCGTTATATATACATGTACACATGCGTATATGTATATAGACTTGTACCTAACCCTTATATATATATATACATATATATATATATTTATATATATATATATATATATATATCTATATATATATATATATATATATATATATATATATATATATATATATATATATAATATATATATATATATATATATATATATATATATATATATATATATATACATATATATGATATATATATATATATATATATATATATATATATATATGTATATATATGTGTTGTGTGTGTGTGTGTGTGTGTGTGTGTGTATGTGTGTTTACATAAATACATACAAACATATGCAGTACGTAATACCACAAACACCACACGGCGACTACCCGGAGAGAAGCCCCGGCATTTACAGTACTCCCCACTGCCCCTCGGTTCACATCCGTGCTAATCACTGACGTGTTCACCTGAATCTCCGTTTTAATGAGATAATCCCAGGTGAGGATTCATTCGCCCGAGTGCCAGGTGATCTCGCTTAATTAAGCACTCAATTATGACGTACTGGCAGCTACCGACCGGAAGTATAATGTATTTCTTTTTTTTAATATATCAGCATACTTCGTTTTGCGTTCATGTAAAGATTTAATTCTCTTTATTCGTTTTGCGTGTATATAGGGTACCTTTACATTCAGAACTAACGACGCTTGTTCTACTCCCCACCTCCCTAACACCTCATAGACATTAATTACGCCAATCACCTGTCACCTCGGGAATTAACCTTTGCCGTTGTCATCTCAAATCTTGACAGTAAGATACCTTCCTGCTTTTCAGAGAATTGACACTCTCACATACCGACACATCCATCCTTCCTTTATCTATTACCTTAGAGATATAAAAAAGCGGACTGGAATTCTTATCTAATAAAGAGCTTTTGTAGCCATGGTGATATCTGGTTCTAAAATTCCTCGTAATTGCGGTTTTGCAAAACGATATCCGTGGTGGGAGTAACAGAGGAGCGCGGAGGCTGTGGGTTTCCCCTTAAAAGAGAAGGGGAATTAAAGATCAGTGTGTCGTAGAACCTTTTGATATAAATGCTTATTTAATGAGCGAATGTCGTAACCAGAGCAGCCTTATATAAAATCTTTATAACATGAACTGTGTAAACGTATTAGCCTCAGCTAATACTTTTTTTCAGAAAAGAAGTCTGAAAAAACTTCCTGTCATTTCCCTTCAAGCAAGCGAGGAAACGAGGTACGAAAGCGAGGAAGGAAACCTGATAGGTATATTTGACCCTGAATGACCCAGAGTTGCACATTGCTACCCTCACCTATTGGCCCTCACGATGTTGATAATTGTAATTAGTTGTAGGTTTTTCAGACAAAGGAGTGAGATTTGACGAAGCCTGTTAACGCCGTGTGAACCGAGACCATGTGATCCCAGGTGTCAAACTTCTTTCTCGTCAACAATACATTTTCATTAGACATTTCATGACTGGAAATATATGTTAAAAGGGATTGAGTCTAAAACAAACGTATATCAATAAATTAGCAGAACTGATATGGAATCTCTGAAAAAAGGAAGATCAAATCACGTTATCATAAACGCAATACAAATGAAATAGGGTCATTCATTTTTATCAGTGTTGATAAAATGAATGGTGACTTATCTGACGCAGCAGCACAGTGTCCGCGAGAAAAGGACAATTAGCCCTTGGGAATATCTAATCGAGCCATGCTGTTCACGCGAAGGAGCGGCTGATCACACGTGAGCAAACGAGGGCCAACTTCGAGCACCGGCTGACCTACCTGACCTGGCTTCATGGCTCCGGCAATAACCAGATCCCCCCCCCCCCACCCTTGCTGTCCAGTGAACAACGTGGGGAGGGGGGTGAACACTGAACAGTGCTCTTAAGGAAAATGCATGCGTAAGTCCAATGCTGCCTTGTTTGATTAATTAATAGGAAAATTATACGTACCGAACTATCGCCACTTTATAGAGATCATACGATAAAACTTCAGAATAAGATTTATTTATGGAGGCAGATTTTGAAAACATGGGTAATGAATTCAAAAACTTTTACTTTGCTGTAATCATTCACATTATAAAAAAAGTCCTCTAAAAAGCCAAATGAAGTTTCCTCGTTCCCGCCGGGGCCACGAAGCCAGGTCAGGTGGGTCAACCGGTGCTCGAAGTTGACCCTCGCTTCGCCCACGTGTGAATCCGCCGCTCTTTTCGTGAACCGCTCGCTCAGTTAGATCGTCCTAGGCGCTGATTATCCATTTCAAGGTCATTATGCCGCCTATAAGAGAGACCGCCTGGCACTCGGGCGGGTGAATCCTCACCTGGGATTATCTCATTAAGAAGGAGATTCAGGTAAAGCCGCGAGAAATTGGCACGGAGCTGAACCGAGGGACAGCGGGGAGCAAATGGAGCTTCCCTTCGGGCTGCCTACATTCAGACCTGTGTGGCCTGTCTATAGCCTGTCCTTCACTGTCTTGTTGAATTGCTTACTTGCACAAGACTTCAAGTGTTATCCTGCAGGACTTTGAAGGCCAGGCTACAGGCAGTCCACACAGGCCTGAATGCAGGCAACCCAGCCTTTGCTCCCCGCTGTCCCTCGGGTCACCTCCGTGCCAATCCCTGGCGTCTGCACCTGAATCTCCGTCTTAATGAGATAATCCCAGGTGAGGATTCACCCGCCCGAGTGCCAGGCGATCACGCCTCAGCGCTTCATGACGGCGGGTTGGCAGCTGACAGGCGGAAGTGTGTTGTCTTCCTCCGCCTTTGCCTTTTGTGTCTCTTATGCAATCGTATTCCTTTCCTTCCCTTTTCCGAATCCAAATATTTATAATAATATCGCGATCCATAGCAGATTATTGTGAAGATTTGACCCTGAATGACCTAGAGTTCCACATAGTCTCAGCTGCTGGCCTTCGTCATGTTGTTGATTGTAATTAGTTATATTTTTTCAGACAATGGAGTTAGACTTGATAAAGCCTATTCAGCAAAATATGAACAATGAAAATCTAAATATCAACTGTAGAGTGAGTTCTTCCACCTATCACCTATCAAGGTATGGATAATATATCCACTTGGGACCTTTCGCAGGCGGTCGAGAATATACCGGGGTCTGTTTTGATAATACATTTATTGTATATGTATATATGTATATATATATATATATATATATATATATATATATATATATATATATATATATATATATATATATATATATATATATATATATATATAGATAGATAGATAGATAGAGAGAGAGAGAGAGAGAAAATCGTAACAGATCGAAGCAGGCATATCACCCCTAAGAAAAGATTAATTAGCACTTAGGAAGATCTAATTGAGCGAGCGGTTCACGAAAGGAGCGGCGGATTCACACGTGGGCGAAGCGAGGGTCAACTTCGAGCACCGGTTGACCCACCTGACCTGGCTTCGTGGCTCCAGTGGGAACCAGATCTCCCTCTTTTTGCTGTTCACTGGACAGCGTGGGGAAGGAGAGGAACATATTGAACAGTATTCATTCATAGAATTATTTAGTATGAAATACGTTTGTTCGAGGTACACTGGTGTGTGTGTGTGTGTGCGTTAGTGCACCTGCCACCGACGCGCCGTGCAAATTGGCAACCTCAAGCACCAAGGCTGCCCAGGACTTTCTGCATAATCCCAGGTGAGGATTCACCCGCCGAGTGCCAGACGGTCTCTCTTCAGTACTTCTTTTGATCGGCATAATGACCTTGAAATGCATAATTAGCGCCTAGGACGATCTAACTGAGCGAGCGGTTCACGCAAAGGAGCGGCGGATTCACACGTGGGCGAAGCGAGGGTCAACTTCGAGCACCGGCTGACCTACCTGACATGGCTTCGTGGCCCCAGTGGGAACCAGATCTCCCTCTCCTTGCTGTTCATTGGGCAGCGTGGGAAGGTAGATGAACAAACTGAACAGTATTCGTACAGTGCGCGTATCAATCTAATGCTGTCTGGCAAAGATAAAGTTTGAGGTGCATTAGTGTGTGTTAGTGCACCGACGCGCCGAGCGAACTGGTATCTCTCAATGGCGATTAATCTTGCTTTTATAGATACTGCAATTGCAATACTTAGTGGCGACACTAGCTGCATTGCAACCATATTCTGTGAAAATCAATAACCACTACGGAAAATTTCATTTTCAGATATCATCTTCCTAATTCCTAAACGGGACACATGATGCATGAAAAGTGCCGGGCACTGTTTGTTTTGCAATCAGTGCAGCCTCTACTGCGAGAGGAGCCCCTCAGTCTGTCCATCGACGCGACCCAAGCGTTTTGTGGCGAAGCGAGAGCGCCGCTTGAACGTCCTTGAGAAAAGTTATTCTCAGTGAGGGAGATCTAACTGAAGCGAGGGTCAGTCTCGAGCACCGGCTGGCTTACCTGGCCTGGCTTCATTGCCCCGGCGGGAACCAGATCTGCCATTAAGGGCATTGCAATTATTTGATCTGTAGTTCCTCTTTTCCATCTTTAATTTTACCCAATTAGCCTACGTAGCTGCTAGTTTACCCATCTGGCTGTCTATATAAGAATATATATATATATATATATATATATATATATATATATATATATATATATATATATATATATATATATATATATATATATATACAAATCTCACTCTTTTGTCTGAAATACCTACAACTCATAACAGTTATCAATTTCATGAATGCCAGCATCTTTGTTCAGACTTGCTTTGTCTTGTTCGAGGGACTTAGTTCGGCGCTTGCACCCGCCTCCGACGCCCCGTGCGAACTGGCATCCCTCAACCTTCAAAGATACACGGGACCTTCCACGTACTCCATCAGTAAAAATCGCCGATGGCCCGTGCAAGTAAACTTTCCAGCAAAACACTGAAGGACAGGCTAAAAGCATGCCACACAGGTCTGAATGCAGGCAACACGGAGGGAGGCACTCGACCTTTGCTCCTCCCTGCCCCTCCGTGCCAATCCCTGGCGTCTACACTTGAATCTCCGTCTTAATGAGATAATCCCAGGTGAGGATTCACCCGCCCCGGTGCCAGGCGATCACATTCCACCACTTTATGATGGCGGATTGGCAGCTGACTGCCGGAAACCTGTTGTCTACCTCCTCGTCTGCCTTTTCTTCCCTTGTGCAATCGTATTTCTTTCCTCCAAATTTCCAAATCCACGCATCTACAATAACATCGTGATCCACAGTGAATTATCATGTAGGATAAGTGACCATATGTTGCTTTAAATCGAAACTATTTAAAAGGACAATGATCAATGCCTATGCTTTTCATTCCCCCAACAAGCGACTCCTTCTCTCTCACCTACAACAGATAAGGAAACGAGGTGCGAGGGCGAGGAGGAAATCAGACGAATTATTATGACCTTGATCTGGAGTTCCACACTGCTACTCTCACCTGCTGGCCTTCATGATGACGATAACTGTTATTGGTTGTAGGTTTTTCAGACAAAAGGAGTGAGATTCGACGAAGCCTGTTAATGCCATGTGACTCGAGTTATTGTGATCCCAGATGTCAAACGAAACATTATTATCAAAATACTTTCCGGTATATTATCAGTTATCTAGATATTTACAATTGATATTTATATATTTCGGATTTTGGTTAATGATCCTATCTTTTATTCATACTCATACTTTTTAGCTATTTTGATAGAAGGTCTAATAGCCAAGTGCATCGCTGACAAAGAAGAGCGCGTGACACCTGGGATCACAGTGAGAGAGTAAATATTTGGAAAAAGGGAAGAAGAGGAATACAAATTACACAAGGAAGACAAGAGATAGAAGAGGAGGGAGACAACACACTTCCGCCTGTCAGCTGCCAACCCGCCGTCATGAAGCGCTGAGGCGTGATCGCCTGGCGCTCGGGCGGGTGAATCCTCACCTGGGATTATCTCATTAAGACGGAGATTCAGGTGCAGACGCCAGGGATTGGCACGGAGCTGACCCGAGGGGCAGCGGGGAGCAAAGGCTGGCTTGCCTGCATTCAGGCCTGCGTGGCCTGCCTTTAGCCTGTCCTTCGATGTCGGTCAGTGCGCAATGGACTCCCCATTGTACCGAACTAATGGACCTCGTCTCTCTCTCTCTCTCTCTCTCTCCTCTCTCTATCTCACTATCTCTCTCTCTTTATCCATCTATCTCTCTCTCTCTCTCTCAAGATTGTTATTGTTCACGTTTTCCTTAATGAACGTCCAATATTTTTACATACATGTTTTAGTTAATTTGGCAAAAGGTCTAATAAGCAAGTGCATTACTGACAAAGAAGAGTTTGACACCTGGGATCACAATGTCTCGGTTCACAAGCCGTTAACAGACTTCGCCAACTCTCACTCCTTTGTCTGAAGAACCTACAACTAATTACAATTATCAACATCATGGAGGCCATCAGGTGAGACTATGTGGAACTCTAGGTCATTCAGGGTCAAATCTACCTCGCTCTCGTACCTCGTCTGCCTTTTTGTGGTAAGTGATGGAAGAGTCGCTTGCTTGTGGGAAATGACATGTTGTTCTTCGGCCATTTTTGCCTGTATGATAACCCGCTATGGATCACGGTGTTATTATAGATATTTAGATTTGAAAACTGGAAGGAGAGGAATACGATCAATAAAGGACAGAAAGCAAAGGAGGAAGACAATAGACTTCCGGCTGTCAACTGCAAAACCTGCCATCATGAATTGGTGGGGCGTGATCACCTGGCACTCAGGCGGGTGAATCCTCACCTGCGATTATCTCATTAAGACGGAGATTCGGGTGAAGACGCCAGGGATTGGCACGGGGGTGACCCGAGAGGCAGCCGGGAGCAAAGGTCGGGTGCCCCCCCCCCCCCTTTCCTTCATCTTGACTTTTCCTGCTGAACAAGGCCACGCTGAAGTGGCATTTGGACTCAACTTATAAACACTGTTCATCCCCCTCTCCTTGTTGTTCACTAGATAGTGAGCCCCCGCCGGGGCCACGAAGCCAGGTCAGGTGGGTCAGCCAGTGCTCGAAGTTGACCCTCGCTTCGCCCACGTGTGAATCCGCCGCTCTTTTCGTGAACCGCTCGCTCAATTAGATCTTGCTAAGGGATAATTATCCTTTTCTCAAGAACATCATGCCGCTGCAATCGATAGGTCACGATTTATTTGAGCTATGTCGACGATTACTGTATAGCTCTTTTCATAATTTGTGATAACGTATTTTGATCTTCAGGTTTTAATTAGAGCGTTTATATCCATTCTGCCGATTGATTTGTATATTTTTCAGATTTGTATTTTTGAACATCTAATTCAATAATAATAAAATGGTCACTATACAGGACGCACTGTATTTATGTGGATGGGCCTTTTGTGCAAAAATACGTTTTTATTAGTAAGTCTAAAAGTAATCTCTTTTGAATAACGATCTGAATAATGTGCCATCCACCACTCTAAGTCTCACATCATACACATCGTGAAATCTGTCAATGGATAGATATTCCTAAATCTTACACATCCAGAATTGCGATTGGGACTGTCTCACGAATGGTAAGGGCACATATAGGTAATAATGGATGAAATAATGCCATTAATGCTTCTGATGTGTTAGCCCTTAAGGTGCGACCGTTGGAAAATAGAAAAGGGAGATGTAGTTATCTTTGCAAAGGTAACCATGGAACGTGATCAAAATCTTCATTCAAATTGATTAAGAGGAACCGTAGTGATACTCGATAAACATTTCTGACGACAACAATAATAAGGATAAGAAAAGGCCGCTAAATAGAAGTTCTGAAACGAGATCGCCTGGCTCTCGGGCGGGTGAATCATCACCTTGGATTAGCTCATGAAGACATAGATTCGGGTGAAGCTGTCAGGGATT
>NW_028234406.1:10058697-10061197 GCF_977035675.1 Penaeus japonicus | reverse complement strand
TTATTATTACTATTTGTTTTTTTTTTGTGATTTTTACATTCCTGTTATGGGCCCGCCAGCGGGAACAAATATATAATATTCAAACTTAACAATAACAAATAAATAAATAAATTGGAGCGACAAGACAAAACGAACAGAGGGGGCGAGAGCTGTTCGTGCCCCGTCAGCGCTCCCTGTCTGTCTGTCTGTCTGTCTGTGTCCCATGTCAGGTACAGCGACCAGGACGATGTCTGCCAGCCAGATCATTTCGGTCGATCACCTCTCACTCCATTTCATTTCTCTCTCCTTCCCTTTGCTTCTGCTTCGGCTAAGGGTGAGCGGGAGAGAGGAAGGGACTGGAAGGAAAGGTGAGCAACAGCGGGAATACTGCGTGAAATGTGAAGGC
The DNA here is from genome assembly GCF_977035675.1 of Penaeus japonicus. Lineage (NCBI taxonomy): Eukaryota > Metazoa > Arthropoda > Malacostraca > Decapoda > Penaeidae > Penaeus > Penaeus japonicus. The sequence goes on along the minus strand of NW_028234406.1, from coordinate 10,060,812 downwards.
TTGTTGATCCCATTTTTTTTTCTGTTGATTACTTGGATTTCGAATTTTCAATAGCATCCTGCAGATAGTTCTTTTGTGAGCTGCTAGATGGCGGCAGCCTCTACGGCGCCGCGCCTTTGGCTCGCCTTCTCCTCCGGCTCCTGTGAGGCGACATCAACGAGGGAGCAAAACTCATCGGATGCTATGTCAGTTTATTAAACTCTAGGTGACTTTGATCAGCCCGTGACTCTAGTCTCCATTTCGATCAGTTAAAAATGACACCCTGATGGGATGTTGGGATGTCGCTCGATCGTCATTCGCTTTCTTGACAGACTCGTCAGTTCTTGTCGCTTGTCAGGTCTGTCAGAGTACCTACGTCGTGTCAACGGAAAGTTATCTCAGTCACACGTTGGGTCTTCTATCAGTTACCCTCGAATCAAACCTCAAGTGCTTCTAGATATTGCTGGTCACGAAGTCAAGTTAGTCAGAAATATCTAGAAACGAGGACTGCTCAGTGGACCGAGTCTCAGAGGGACGTACGCCTGTAGGGTCGCAGGGAAAGTTGCTGCTTTAGCCACTGATTTGTCTGGAGGATTTTTAGATGGTCATTTTGGTAATAAGCATTAACTTTTCGTATCAACAATCCGAATCCAGAAAAAAAAATACAAAATGACTGTCACTCAGAATCGTCTGGTCTATTTTTCAATTAAATAAGAAACAGAAGATGAAGAATAAAGGAGAAATGGTGAAGCTGTCATCGTCTTCCCCAAAAGTCTTCGTCAGACCAAGTCAATGCCTCTTATATTTGGAGCTTTGAGCCCCGTCCGTTTTTAAAGTGCCGGATCAACGACATCTCACATAAATATTTCTACTAACTGTTCCACCCACGGCGAGTGGTAGCTGGTCATTTGGCTCCCGCCGCCCCCCTCCCCCTTCCCGCCCTGCTCTCTCGCCCAGGGGCAGCGGGGCGGGCGCGAGCAAGGGCGGTGGGAATGACCGCTGGCGCCGTAAGACAAAGGGGAGAGAGAGTCGGTCGAGAAAGAGGAAGAAGGGGATGGGACGGAAGCAGGAGAGAGAAGGAAGTCTTAGATGTCGTTGCAGTCGCTGAAGATCTCCACGCAGTTCTCTCCGACGCGGCCTCGGCGACCGGCGTCGTTGTAGATCTCGAAGGGCGTGTAGGTGGTGCGCTCCAGCACGTAGCCCACGCCGTATCTGCGGGAGGAGCGCATGTCAGATGCCTTGTGAAAAGCGCATGGAAGAGTAAGTGAAGCACAGGGAAGAGTAGGATGGCAAAATAGGAAGACTGCAAACGCGTAGCAAATACTCTTGCGTCGTCCAGAACAAAAAAAAAGATAATAAAAACATTATATTAGACATAAAAGAAGAATATTTCATGTTCATTGAAGTGACAAGGGATAATGCTGTGGGTTAGTAATGCAATTTAGAGCTATCAGCATTCATGTAACAGAAAGCAACACCGAAATATACGAAAGGAACGTGGAAGATTCACAGTGAAGGAAAAAAACACTCACGTTCCCATCTGGCAGAACAGGTAGCCGCTATCACCAGTGCTGTTCACGCATTCGCTGTTGGCTTGGCACACGTACTTCTGCATGCACACGTCGTCCTCCGTCTCGTAGGTCTTGATGTAGCTCTGGGGAGATTAAAAAGGGCGGTGTTATTAAGCGTTATCATCAAGCGTCTTTCGGATCGAGCCTGATTGCTTCTCGAACGTTTCGAATTCACGGATACTTTGACTCTCTGTAGAAGATAATACTACACGTCGAAGTGTGTCTGAACGATGACTCAAGTTACTGATTCCATTGACATGACGAGCAACTGACCTTGAGCATGGTGACGCCAGCTACTGCAGCGTCGGCCATAGGGTCAGTGGTGCCAATACTGCGAGCCTCAAAGGACCTCTGGGAGAAGGAGGTACGAAGAGCATCCAGGAGAGTCACCACCAGTCCGAAAAGCTGCAAAAGAGGTGCGTGTCAAACATCTGTTGGGAAGCCTTAATAGATATGTTTACTCTGCTATCCATCTATGCTCGTATATCTGATTGACTGCTATCTGTATTTATGTTATTAGATAATGCACATTAACTTATTTATTTAGTCAAATAAGCATATCTAT
>NW_028234406.1:10046197-10048697 GCF_977035675.1 Penaeus japonicus | reverse complement strand
ATTCATCAGAGTAGCGACACTGCAATGAAAACCGTAATGCAAAGAGAATAATTATGAGACAGAGACATCTGGTGAGCGTCACAGTAACTAAACTAACTGCAGCAGATGTCGGTTGTCTCCATCTCCGAGAACCGTGTCTTTGACCTTCGAGAAAGTCTGAGTTCGAGAAGAAAATAGAAAAAAGTTACCTGATTCTCACAGCTCTCATGAAACTGTAATCAGTATTCTCTTTGTTGTGGATTTTTTTTTTTATGTATATATCTATTAGGCCTATTATTTTTGTTGTCATATTTGTCTTTCGTTGTCAACATTCCTTTGGTCGAACTTCTGTTGGTGAATCTGTATTAGCATGAACTGTGTCTTTATCAGCATCATAGTTAACTTTATCTCGAACAAATATCACGATAAAAACGGCGACTTCCGGCGCTAACAGAATCCCCTTCACGATGGGTCGTCGAGGGGAACGATGATCTCCTGTCATCTTAAACCGTCGACACTATGAGAGAGTTTTCCGCCAATTATTAGGATGTTCCCTTTTGTTCTCCGTTTCATAATGAATCTGAATCTCCTCTTTATGTAAGCTCTTTTTTTTTTTTTTTTTTTTTTTTTGCGAAATGTCTGTTTATCTGTGTCTTTACGGAATCCGCAGGTGCATAACTGTTGTCACACTGACGGTCTGTCCGAAGGCCTGTCAGACAGACGCCCGCCGTCCAGCAGTCTGGCACACACGCAAATCCCTCCTCCTCTGCTACAGCTGTCAGTTCGTCCGGAAGACCCGTTAATGAGCAACATGTGTGTGACTATCTACATACTGAGAATCCTGTGGGGAGAGGCGCCCCCGGCACCCTCCCTCCCCTCCCCTCCCCCACCCCTCCACAGACATTAACCCTTGTGTACCGTAATGTGTGGAGGAGGAGGAGGAGGGGGAAGGGGTGAGGGGGTGAGGGGTGACTGTCATGAGGTAACATGCCCAGGTGGCGCTAAATAGGACACCAGAGGGTACGCAGGGGTCCGGCGGGCATTGGTATGGGCAGCGCGGCATAAGAACCTTGCACGAAAGTGTGACAATGGGCCAACGACATGCGCGAGCTGGCAGCGCTTCAAGGGCGGGATGGGTCAGGCGGAATGCTGTTGTGCCGACGTGCTTGGGAGAGGCCGTTGACAGTTACCGGGGTGTTTTAATCGATTCCAGATTCGAGACATTCACAGCTACGTAGTGTACAGAATGACCTTGCTGCATATATATGTATATGTATATATATATATATATATATATATATATATATATATATATATATGTAGATATATATGGTATATATATATATATATATTATATATGTATATAATATATATATATATATATATATATATATATATATATATATATATATATATATATGTATATATATGTATGTATACATAATTATACATATATACAAATATATGTATATATACTTATATACATATAAACATATATATAATGTATATATATACATATATATATTATATATAATATATATATATATATATATATATATATTATATATGTAGATATATATGTATGTATATATATATGTATATATAAATATATATATATATATATATATATATATATATATGTATATGTATGTGTGTATGTGTGCATGTGTGTGTGTGTGTGTGTTTGTGTGTTTGTGTGTGTGTATGTGTGTATGTGTGTATGTGTGTGTGTGTGTGTATGTGTGTGTGTGTGTGCGCGCGTGTGTAGGTAGATGTATATGTTAATATATATATATATATATATATATATATATATATATATACATATATATATATATATTGGATCACATAATTCATAATCATGTCGAGTAATGTCTTGACATGTGAGATCTCATGAGTAACGTGACGTCATGTTCTTCACCTACATCTTACAATAATTGTGTCAGCTGCTAAAAGAATCAGAAAAAATCTCTGCTGCTGCAACGCCCCTTAATAAAAAAAAACACAACTGTCGTACTCCGGTCGTTACATCAAATAACAAAACCACATGATTAAGAACAAATCGCAAAAAAATGTAGACTTAATCAAATCAAATTGGATAAGCTAATCAGATAAATAAGAGACAGCCGCGAATTATGAGTAAAACACAAACAAACATTAGAGGTCATTAAATGTAACAAACAGGTGTCGAGGCACGCTCCGCTACCGCTCCGTTATTCTAGCCTCTGTTTACGGTAAGTCGGTGAACTCGCGTGCTTACCGCTGCCAGGCGTACGAGGAAGAGGAGGGAGGGTGGGGGGAGGGGGAGGGGGGATGGGGACGGTCATAACTAACACAGTTCTTCTGGCTGGCTGGCTGGCTTCTCCGACACGACCTCCAAATATTCTTGCGCAAAGAATTTTTAAGGAATGAGGGAGAGATGTTACGTACTTGAAGATCGGCTGGTGTTCTTCCGGCAGAGAAGGTAAAGCGAACGGTATCCGTCTGCGCATGTTAAAGAGGCTCTAATGGGCTCCCGCGC
>NW_028234406.1:10033697-10036197 GCF_977035675.1 Penaeus japonicus | reverse complement strand
GATGATGATGATGATAATAGAAATGATAATTAATAGGATTCTTATTACTGTTATGCCTATCATTGTTATTACTATTATTCTTACTATCATGGTTATCATTATTATTATCATCATTATGATCATCATTATCAAATATAACAAAGAATAACATTGTAATATTGACAAAATAGTAAGAGTAATTATGCTAAAAAAATATAATGACATTAATAATGATTCCATAATGATATTCATAACGATAATAATAATGATGAGAGTAGCACTAATAACAATAATAATTATCATCATGAAGAGAAAGTTAACAATGATAACAATAGTTGTAATAACAGCATTATGATAATGAGGATAACGATAAGGAAAAAAAATATTATAGTAATAAAAATATACTATTAAACTGATGTTGATAATAATGATGATAATGATATAAATAATGCACTATATTGAAAAAAACAGTATTAGTGATGATAATGATGATAATGATAACTATAAAAATGATGATGATAATGATGACATTTATAATGATAATAATAACAATGATAATGATAACAACAACAATAGTGATGATAATGGCAATAATAATAATAGTAATAATAATAATGATAATAATAAAGATGATAAAAATAATAATATCAATAATGATAATGATAAAAATAATAATAATAATAACAATAATGACAATGATAATAATAACAATAATAATAATAATGATAATAATAATAATAATAGTAATAATAATAATAATAATAATAATGATAATAATAATAATAATAATAATGATAATAATAATAATAATAATAATAATAATGATCTTAATAAGTAATAATAACGATAATAAAGTCAATAATGTTGAGGATAATGATGATCATCATCACCATCATCATAATTATAATGAGGATAACATTAGCATTACAATAACGACAACAGTAATGATTATGACAATGATAACGGTTATAGTAATGATGATAATGATAATGATAGTAACAATAATAATAATAATGATAATCTTGAAAATGATGATAATAATGATAGCAATAAAAGATAATTGATGTTAATGATAGTGATAAATTGTTATTATTGTTATTATATTATAGTCATTATCATCTTCTTTGTCATTACTTTTCCGATTATTATTGTTATTGTCATTATCATTATCATTAATATCGTCATTTGTGTTATGATTATTATCATTCTCATTAACAATATCATAAGTTTTGTTATCGTAATTGTTATTATTATAGTTATCATTATTCTTGTCATTAATGTTTTTATTCTTAATCTTATCATTATTAATTAATTATTATTATTATCACTATCATTCTTATCACTGTTATTGTTCTATTATAATTTTTGTTATCATCCCCATTATTGTTATCAATATCATTAGGAATATTATCCTCATTTCATCATTATCATTATCATCATTATTCGCATCATCATTTTTGTCATTACTATCATTATCAACATTATCAATGCTATTCTTGTTATGAATATCATGTTATTATTTGTTATCTTTATTATCATTAGTTTTGTAATCATTATCATCACTATTATTATAACCATTATTATTAGTACTGGTATCACTATCATCACTATTATTATCATCATCATCATTATTTATGCTAGTATTATTATAGTTATTATCATTATTTCATTTATTATTTTTATTGTTATTGTTGCTATTATCATTATCATCGATATTTTTATTATTGTTATTATCGATATCATTATCATTATTATAATTATCATTATCATTGTTATCATTTTCATTACTTTGATTATCATTGTTATTGTTATCATAGTTTTAGTTATCATTCTTACTATTACTATTAACTTCATCATCAATATTGTTATCATTATCATTGCTATTGTTGTTGTTATCATCATTATATCATTGTTATTATTAATTTTTCTTTTGATATGATCTTTATTGTTATCATTATCTTTATCAGTATCATGGTTATGATGATGATTATTTTTTACCTTTATCTTTATTTCTAAGGCATCATTGGCAACTACTTTTTATCTATTATCATCATTATTTTTATTATTATTGTTGATGATATCGTTGACTTGATAGAGACGTTATCATCATGATTATTATCAGAGAGAGAGAGAGAGAGAAAGAGAGAGAGAGAGAGAGAGAGAGAGAGAGAGAGAGAGAGAGAGAGAGAGACTTTTTTTGACTTTGACGAGTTTATTGAGACAAGTGATTACGTACATCTCAAAAGGATGAGGTAACATAGGTTATCCTCACCCCAATCTTAGTCCCTCTTTGGGCTCACATATATTTAACAAAACCTTACAGCTATGTCAACATGTTGAAATATATACAGAGCAAAAGACGGGTCAATCACAAGCATACACAATTAAATGTTTACATATCAGGAGAACGATATAACAGTATGGATTATCACCCTCAGCATGCAAGGTCCTCTCCTAAGGTCACATGATTACATACTTGAAATATGTGGCGCACATATATGTTAATAATATATATGTATGC
>NW_028234406.1:10013697-10016197 GCF_977035675.1 Penaeus japonicus | reverse complement strand
GAAGGTAATTATGTTCTGTGAGACAATGAATTCGTTACTTGCACTGCATCAGCCATGAAAATTGTTGTTAGTTCATTAAGTTCTTTTTATACAATTGTGATAAGTTTCTTTCACTAACATTATCGCTATTATGATAATAAGAGCTGCATGCACTGGATTCATTTTTTCATTATTTGTTTTAATCTATTGTATCGATATCATGCCCAGGTATTTGTTGTTGTTTTTTTTAGTTTTATTAGACTTGATAAAACACAACAGAACGGTCTTTCGTTATGATACAAAAAACATTGAAATCCATTATCTGATTATAAATATCAAATCATACGAATACAATCTCCTATTCTCCCCATTCTTGCTATTCATATTACCTGACCCCCGCCCCCCTTTTCCCTTTTCTCTTTGCTTTCATTTCCTGCGTTCCTCGGAAAGCAGGAAGCAAAGCAGGAGCCAGAGCGGGCCGAGTGCGCGCGCGCTGCCACAACAAGTTTCGTTCGTCATCTAACGAAGATACAATCATTGGATGGTCATTATCGAGAGCATGTTGATAATAAGACGGGGATATTTGATTCAGTTCATGTTTGAACTACGTTGCAATTTACAGCCGTCAAATGCATGTTGTTGCATGTCAGGCGCATACAATCAGTATCGTACACAGAGGAATGCTCGCCTCTGTTTACAAAACATTGGGCGGGATCCTTCATAAATTACCACCATCAAAGAGAGCAATAAATCCCGCAGGCGGTGGATGCCCCGGGCCAGCTGTTGGGCGCTCGGGGCAGCGGGTCGGTTACACCTCAGAACAAGGCGCGCCTGTTAACTCCCAATAGTCCGCGAGTGCTTTATTTTATTAGCCAAGAGCCTGTGCTTCATTCCGGCGGCTCTCGTTAGCTGGGGGAGTGATAATATGTGGTTGAGTCAGACCTCGCCATGGTGAACGGCCGCGGAAATGCAAGATTTAGCGAGGTCCAACGGCGCGAGGGATGTGGCTTCCTCCGAGGACGGTCCTGCAACTCCCGAGCGGCCGGCGGAAGGCGGGGATCGCTCTCGGTTAGCATCCTGCGGGGTGAGGGCGGCGCGTCTGCCGAGGTTGCCGGGGCGCGGGGTAACGAGGCACGAGATAAGATATTGCTATTTCGGTTAAGGAGCTCCAAGTGAGCTCTGTTTAGGACCTTTTTGTCATAAGTTATGACCAATTTCCAGTTCTTATCGTCAAATAGGCCACCATACAGATGTCTTTTATCTGCGGATACTTCCTTATATCTCTTAGTTTCCGAATAAGTAGGTTGCCATATCGGTTCCTATGCCATCCCACCTGATTCCCTGAATGCCTTCGGCCTGCCTTCAGCCTGCCCTCGGCCTGCCCCCGTCCGCGATCGGCACCGCGGCGCTGCCCTCAGAGACGCTCGTCCGCCTCGCCTCATCGCGGCCGGCCCCGTCCTCCGCCGGCGCTCCCGTTCGCACCCCCGGATAGGAGCCCTGTTTAAAGGACCGTGGAATGAGTTTGGATATTCATTCTTTCGCAATGATGCATCAACCGCGCCCCTCAAGCAGCCCAAACACCAGATAAGGAAAATTATAGAGCTATCAGTCTGAAATGTTTTCCTTTTTTTTTCTTCCTTTTTCGCCTTTGTCCTTCAGGCTGCGTGGTCGGCGGGTCGGGTTACACCTCTTCATGCTAACCTTTGCCACTGGCGGAATCGACGCTCGCTATTCTTGGGTTGCTTCTGAAGAGCCAACACGCGCAGTTCTGGCCATCCCCTCCTGACTTAACTGAAGATAACTGAGTATAAGTAACGCTAACTTGTGGTAACCTCAAGCACGCGATTGGGAAAAAAGCTACATTATTCATATGATGTGGTTCTAAATGTAGCTTTTCTTGAAGGCTCGTCAGCGCAAGTACCTCAACTGCTATATAAGTGATGATGCTTTGTAAAATTTAGTACGTGGAGTCCGGTGCAAGCTGCGTGACTCGATGCAACATTCCTCTTGCTGTGCGCAGAGCCTTGGGAGTGAGAGGCGGGATGCGTGATGTCTAGCGATAAGAGGAACCACTCTCTCTCTCTTTCTTTATCTCTCGCTCTCACTCACTCATTCACTCACTCACTCACTCACTCTATCACTCACTCACACCCTCACTCGCTCGCTCGCTCGCTCACTCTACCCAGTCACTCAGTCACTCGCTTTTACCCCCTTCCCTTGTCTCTTTCTCTCTATCTCTTTATCTGTCTATCTTGCTTGCTTTGCATCTCTCATTCACTCATTTATTCACACTCTTTTTACTATCTCTCTCCTACCACGCTCTCGCTCTCTCACTTACTTACCCCGCCCTTCTCTCTTTCTCTCTCTCTCTCTCTCTCTCTCTCTCTCTCTCTCTCTCTCTCTCTCTCTCTCTCTCTCTCTCTCTTTCTCTCTCTCTTTCTCTCTCTCTCTCTCTCTTTCTTTCTCACTTTCACTCTTATTCTCACTCTCTCTCTCTCTCACTCTCTTCCCTTTTTTTCTT
>NW_028234406.1:9998697-10003697 GCF_977035675.1 Penaeus japonicus | reverse complement strand
AGAGAGAGAGAGAGAGAGAGAGAGAGAGAGAGAGAGAGAGACAGAGAGAGAGAGAGAGAGAGAGAGAGAGAGAGAGAGTGAGAGAGAGAAAGAGAGAGAAAGAAAGAGAGAGAGACAGAGACAGAGACAGAGAGAGAGAGGGAGAGAAAGAGAAAGAGAGAGAGAGAACGAGAAAGAGAGAGAGAGAGAGAGCCAGAGAGAGAGAGAGAGAGCCAGAGAGACAGAGAAAGAGAGAGAAAGAAAGAGAGAGAGAGAGAAAGAGAGCGACAGAGAAACGGAGAGGCTAGGAGAGCGGCGGAGAACTTGCCTCTTGAGTAGCAGCGCGGCGCTCCTGAGCGGGTCCTTCTTCCCCAGGATATCGATGAAGAGCATGACGATGTAGACGCCGAAGGCCAGGTAGGAGAGGACGCCCAGGGTCGAGTCCAGCATGGGATACACGGGCGTCAGGTTGAGGCCGCGGGCGGAGGGTGCGCCGCCGACCACCTCGCCGGGGGCGGACGGAGAGGCGGGTAAGGTGGGCTGTGATTGGTAGAGGGTGGGCGGGGCGTTGGAGAGCCTGCCGAGGGCGCCGGAGAAGGTGGTGGCCACAAGCAGGGCGGCGAGGAGGCGCAGAGGGCGACGCGGCGTCATGGCATGCTGAACCCTGGACACCGCGCCCCGTCGGCCGAGGGAGGGAGGCAAACAGGTCACTATCTCATTATGTAGGTATTATGTGTATATATGAATGCATACTTATTGATATTTTTATTGTCTTCAACAATACCGTCATCATTATCAAGCTTGTCTTTGTTATCATCATTATCAATAATAGTGATAATCCAATTGTTGATAATTACAGGAATAATTATGATTATTATTATCATACTCCATACCATTCACCATCATCATCATCATTATCATTATCCTCAATATTGATATCATTATATAACTATAATAATCAAAACAACAATATTGATATCATTATATAACTATAATAATCAAAACAACAGTATTGCTACATTACTCCCGTTGTGTTTGCATCTCTCATATTCTAGGTCGCATGCAAGCGGTTGCATACCAAGCACCCCATGACCCTTTGCCCCGATTCGTATTCAGGGCCGCGGTCTGCAACACCCTTGGAATACGTTGCGACTCACAGGCCGGCCGGAGCTGAGACCCCGGCCCGAAAACACAACAAAAAGTGTCCCTTCTGATGACGTCACCCTAGGCTGTCATTTCGTCTCAACGTCACATCTCGATCTTTACGTTGTTATGGTAGTATTTTCCTATCTTTCTTATTATGGTGCACTTGCTCGTATATTCTGTCATAAAGCATGTGTGTAGAATTTAATTCGTTTGCTCCATGCTAAGGAATCACTAATTGCAAGTAGGAATATTGCATGGAAAAGTTAGTAGTTGCATGTGAACACGTGACACACCTCAGAAGTGACATTCTAGAATACAGTATTAAGTCAAGTAACAGTTACCTTGACAAAGCACATTTCTTTTGAGTGTAAGTAATCTTATCCTGTTTAATCACTAAAATATTTTCCTGAGTGAAGAAAAGGGTTCAGTGTTTCACTGCATCAATGACTTGCTATCACAATTTAAATCTAGGAATTTCTTTATGCAAATCTAGATGACAACGTAATGATATACACGGTTTCCTTTAATAACCTGAAGCTAATTATGCATTTCTTTTTCATAAAAAATAAAATCTTGTCCACCTAAAATTGTTGCTTTCGCTTTTCCAGATTCTTAAAGTTAACATTGATGATAAAAATAACACAGGCAATTACCATTCCCTTCCTTACTATCAATTCTCATCATTATCATCATCATCATTATCCTTATTGTTACTATAATCATCATCAATATCATTGTCATTATTATTTGTAGTAATAGTAGTATCACCGTTATCATTCATGTATTATCATTGTTATTATCATTATCATCACTATCAATATCTTCCTTATTATCTTTTTCATTATCATTATTGTCATTATCATCATCATTATAACTATCAATATTATAATCATTATCAATATCATTATCATTATTGTTGTTATTATCATTATCATCTTTATTATTATTATATATTATTATTATTGTTGTTGTTGTTATAATTATTATTATTATTATTATTATTACTATTACTATTATCATTATTATTGTTATTATTATTATTACCATTATTATTATAATTATTATTATTATTATAATTATTATCATTATTACTATTATTATCATTATTATTATTATTATTATTATCATTATCATCATTATTATTATTATTATTATTATTATTATTATTATTATTATTATCATTATTATTATTATTATTACCATTATTATTATTTGTTTATCATTATTATTACTATTACTACTATTGTTATTATTATTATTTTCATTATCATTATTGTTATTTTTATTAATACTATAATTATCATCATCGTTATTATTATTATCATTATTATCATTTCATTTTATATTTTTTACTATTCTTATTATCATTATTATCATTATCATTATTATTACCATCATTATTACTAATATCATCATCAACATCATCATCGTAATCATTATCATTATTATTGTTATCATTATCATTATCATTATCATAATAATTATCATTATCAATATCATTGTTATCAATATTATTATTACCATCATCATTATCAATATCATTGTTATCAATATTATTATCACCATTATCATTATCATCATTATTATCATAACCATATATAATAATAATGATAATGACGATTATAATAATGATAATAAAATTATGATAAGATGATGATAAGGAAGATACTGATAATGATTATAATGCCAATAAAAGCAGCATCGATGGTAACAATAATAATAATGATAACAATAATAATATTTATGATAATGATAATGATTTTGAAAAGAAAGGTGATGATAATGATAACAAGTTATGATTGAAAAATAGAAATGAAAATAATAATGATAATGATTGTGATTATAATTAATAATAATAATAATGATGATGATGATAATAGTGATAATAATAATAATAATAATAATAATAATAATAATAGTAATGATGATAATGTCAATAGTGATAATAATAATGTCAATAGTAATGATAATGATAATATATATAATAATGATGATTGTAACGGTAAGAAGAACGATTGTAATATTTATGATGATCATTATAATGATAACAATGTTGATAATGAATATGATAATGGTAAAGATAATGATTAAAAATATGATGATATTAACGATACAAATAAAGATACTACTACTACTACTAATAATAATGATAATGATAATAATAGTAATAATAATAAAAATAGTAATAACAACAACAACAACAACAACAATAATAATAATAGTGATAGTAATTATAAACGATAATATCAATGATGATGATGATAATGATGATAATGATATTAATGATAATGATGATAGTATCAATAATCATGATAATGATAACAATAATGACAACAATGATAATAACAACAATAGCAGTAGTGATAATGATAATAATGATAATAATAATAAGTATAATGATAGTGATTAAAATGATGATTATAGTGAAAATGTGAATGATAATAATAATATTAATAATAATAATAATAATAATAATGATAATAATGATAATAATAATAGAAATAATGTTAATTATAGTAACAATAACAATGATAGTGATAATAATAATAATGATAATGACATTAATGATAATGATGATAATAATGATAATAATGATAACGGTAATACAAATAATAATAATAATAATAATAATAATAATAATAATAATAATAATAATAATAATGATGATAATAATAATGATAATAATAATAATAATGATAATAATAATAATAATAATAATAATAATAATAATGATAATAATGATGATAATAATAATGATAATAATAATAATATTATCATTATTATTAATGATAATGATAATAATTATATTTTTAGTGATACTAATGATAATAATGCTGGTAATAATAATGATAATGATAACACTGATTATATTGATGATGATATCAATGATGATTTGAATGATACTGATAATGATGATACTAACATAAATATTAATGATGATGGTGATAAAGGTACTAATATGATAATGACAATAATTACATGATGATAGTAATAATTATAGATCTATAATGATGATAATAAAGATAACATTTATAATTATTGTTATTATCATCATAGTGATGGTATTGAGAATGATAATGGTATTAATAATCATGATAACAAAAATAACAATGATAATAATAATAATAGTAATAATAATATTAATAGTAAAATCAACACTGATGATGATGATTATAATGACAATAGTAATGATAATAATGATGATATTCATAACAGTAATAACAATGATAACAAAATTAATAGTAATAATGATAAAAGTAATCATGATGGAAATCAGAATAATTATGGTAATAATGATAATTGTGAAAGTAATCATAGTGATAAAGATAATGATTATAATAGTTATAATAATGGTTATACTAAAAACAATGAAAATAGTAATGATAATGAAAATAGTTATGATATACCAATAAAAATAAAGACAATAATGACAATAATGATAATGATAACGAACAATTATAGATAAAAAATTATGATAATGATGATGATGATAAGTTTGTTAGTAATATTACCAATAATGATAATAATAAAAAACAATGATGATGATGATGAGAATGATAATAACGATAAAGATAATGATGATGATGATGATAATGATGCTGGTAACGGCAATAATGACATAATGATGATAATGATATATTGATTATAATACATAGATAAAGTTAATTATAATGATAATAATAGTAGTAGCAGTAATGATAATAACAAAGATGATAATGATGATAGTAGTAGTAATACTATTAATAATGATAACAGTAGTAATAATGATAACATTAATGATAATACTGATTACAGTAATAAAACAAAAAATGTAATAAAATACTAATACTGATGAAATCAATAATCAGAAAAATAAGATTGAAAATTATGATGAT
>NW_028234406.1:9978697-9983697 GCF_977035675.1 Penaeus japonicus | reverse complement strand
GCTATGGGCTGCTTAGGATGTAGGGTCGTCTGAGGGTTGGGCTATGGGCTGCTTAGGATGTAGGGTCGTCTGAGGGTTGGGCTATGGGCTGCTTAGGATGTAGGGTCATCTGAGGGGAGGGATACGGGCTGCTTAGGATGTCGGGTCGTCTGAGGGTTGGGCTATGGGCTGCTTAGGATGTAGGGTCGTCTGAGGGGAGGGCTATTGGCTGCTTAATGTACGGTCGTCTGAGGGGAGGGCTATGGGCTGCTTAGGATGTAGGGTCGTCTGAGGGGAGGCTATGGGCTGCTTAGATGTACGGTCGTCTGAAGGGGAGGGCTTCTATGGGCTGCTTAGGATGTACGGTCGCCTGAGGGCTTGGCTGCTATGGGCTGCTTAGGATGTACGGTCGTCTGAGGGGAGGGCTATGGGCTGCTTAGGATGTAGGGTCGTCTGAGGGGAGGGATACGGGCTGCTTAGGATGTACGGTCGTCTGAGGGGAGGGCTATGGGCTGCTTAGGATGTAGGGTCGTCTGAGGGGAGGGCTATGGGCTGCTTAGGATGTAGGGTCGTCTGAGGGGAGGACTATGGGCTGCTTAGGATGTACGGTCGTCTGAGGGGAGGGCTATGGGCTGCTTAGGATGTAGGGTCGTCTGAGGGTTGGGGCTATGGGCTGCTTAGGATGTACGGTCGTCTGAGGGGAGGGCTATGGGCTGCTTAGGATGTAGGGTCGTCTGAGGGGAGGGCTATGGGCTGCTTAGGATGTAGGGTCGTCTGAGGGGAGGGCTATGGGCTGCTTAGGATGTAGGGTCGTCTGAGGGGAGGGATACGGGCTGCTTAGGATGTAGGGTCGTCTGAGGGGAGGGCTATGGGCTGCTTAGGATGTAGGGTCGTCTGAGGGGAGGGCTATGGGCTGCTTAGGATGTAGGGTCGTCTGAGGGGAGGGCTATGGGCTGCTTAGGATGTAGGGTCGTCTGAGGGGAGGACTATGGGCTGCTTAGGATGTACGGTCGTCTGAGGGGAGGGCTATGGGCTGCTTAGGATGTAGGGTCGTCTGAGGGGAGGGCTATGGGCTGCTTAGGATGTAGGGTCGTCTGAGGGGAGGGATACGGGCTGCTTAGGATGTAGGGTCGTCTGAGGGGAGGGCTATGGGCTGCTTAGGATGTAGGGTCGTCTGAGGGGAGGGCTATGGGCTGCTTAGGATGTAGGGTCGTCTGAGGGGAGGGCTATGGGCTGCTTAGGATGTAGGGTCGTCTGAGGGGAGGACTATGGGCTGCTTAGGATGTACGGTCGTCTGAGGGGAGGGCTATGGGCTGCTTAGGATGTAGGGTCGTCTGAGGGGAGGGCTACGGGCTGCTTAGGATGTAGGGTCGTCTGAGGGGAGGGCTATGGGCTGCTTAGGATGTAGGGTCGTCTGAGGGGAGGACTATGGGCTGCTTAGGATGTAGGGTCGTCTGAGGGGAGGGCTATGGGCTGCTTAGGATGTAGGGTCGTCTGAGGGGAGGACTATGGGCTGCTTGGGATGTAGGGTCGTCTGAGGGGAGGACTATGGGCTGCTTAGGATGTAGGGTCGTCTGAGGGGAGGGATACGGGCTGCTTAGGATGTAGGGTCGTCTGAGGGGAGGGATACGGGCTGCTTAGGATGTAGGGTCGTCTGAGGGGAGGGATACGGGCTGCTTAGGATGTAGGGTCGTCTGAGGGGAGGGCTATGGGCTGCTTAGGATGTAGGGTCGTCTGAGGGGAGGGATACGGGCTGCTTAGGATGTAGGGTCGTCTGAGGGGAGGGCTATGGGCTGCTTAGGGTTTAGGGTCGTCTGAGGGGAGGACTATGGGCTGCTTGGGATGTAGGGTCGTCTGAGGGGAGGGCTATGGGCTGCTTAGGATGTAGGGTCGTCTGAGGGGAGGGCTATGGGCTGCTTAGGATGTAGGGTCGTCTGAGGGGAGGGCTATGGGCTGCTTAGGGTTTAGGGTCGTCTGAGGGGAGGACTATGGGCTGCTTGGGATGTAGGGTCGTCTGAGGGGAGGGCTATGGGCTGCTTAGGATGTAGGGTCGTCTGAGGGGAGGGCTATGGGATGCTTAGGAGTAGGGTCGTCTGAGGGGAGGGCTATGGGATGCTTAGGAGTAGGGTCGTCTGAGGGGAGGGCTATGGGATGCTTAGGATGTAGGGTCGTCTGAGGGGAGGGCTATGGGCTGCTTAGGATGTAGGGTCGTCTGAGGGGAGGACTATGGGCTGCTTAGGATGTAGGGTCGTCTGAGGGGAGGGCTATGGGCTGCTTAGGGTGTACGGTCGTCTGAGGGGAGGGCTATGGGCTGCTTAGGATGTAGGGTCGTCTGAGGGGAGGGCTATGGGCTGCTTAGGGTTTAGGGTCGTCTGAGGGGGGGGCTATGGGCTGCGTAGGTTGTCGGGTCGTCTGAGGGGAGGGCTATGGCTGCTTAGGATGTAGGGTCGTCTGAGGGAGGGATATGGGCTGCTTAGGGGTAGGTCGTCTGAATGGGAGGGCTATGGGCTGCTTAGGATGTCGGGTCGTCTGAGGGGAGGGCTATGGGCTGCTTAGGGTGTAGGGTCGTCTGAGGGGAGGGCTATGGGCTGCTTAAGTTGTAGGGTCGTCTGAGGGGAGGGCTATGGGCTGCTTAGGATGTAGGGTCGTCTGAGGGGAGGGCTATGGGCTGCTTAGGGGGTAGGGTCGTCTGAGGGAGGCTATGGGCTGCTTAGGGATGTAGGTCGTCTGAGGGGAGGGCTATGGGATGCTTAGGATGTAGGGTCGTCTGAGGGGAGGGCTATGGGATGCTTAGGAGTAGGGTCGTCTGAGGGGAGGGCTATGGGCTGCTTAGGATGTAGGGTCGTCTGAGGGGAGGGCTATGGGCTGCTTAGGATGTAGGGTCGTCTGAGGGGAGGGCTATGGGCTGCTTAGGGGGTAGGGTCGTCTGAGGGGAGGGCTATGGGCTGCTTAAGTTGTAGGGTCGTCTGAGGGGAGGGCTATGGGCTGCTTAGGATGTAGGGTCGTCTGAGGGGAGGGCTATGGGCTGCTTAGGATGTAGGGTCGTCTGAGGGGAGGGCTATGGGCTGCTTAGGGTGTAGGGTCGTCTGAGGGGAGGGCTATGGGCTGCTTAGGATGTAGGGTCGTCTGAGGGGAGGACTATGGGCTGCTTAGGATGTACGGTCGTCTGAGGGGAGGGCTATGGGCTGCTTAGGGTGTAGGGTCGTCTGAGGGGAGGACTATGGGCTGCTTAGGGTGTAGGGTCGTCTGAGGGGAGGGCTATGGGCTGCTTAGGGTGTAGGGTCGTCTGAGGGGAGGGCTATGGGCTGCTTAGGATGTAGGGTCGTCTGAGGGGAGGGCTATGGGCTGCTTAGGATGTAGGGTCGTCTGAGGGGAGGGCTATGGGCTGCTTAGGATGTAGGGTCGTCTGAGGGGAGGGCTATGGGCTGCTTAGGGTGTAGGGTCGTCTGAGGGGAGGACTATGGGCTGTTTAGGATGTACGATCGTCTGAGGGGAGGGCTATGGGCTGCTTAGGGTGTACGGTCGTCTGAGGGGAGGGCTATGGGCTGCTTAGGATGTAGGGTCGTCTGAGGGGAGGGCTATGGGCTGCTTAGGGTGTAGGGTCGTCTGAGGGGAGGGCTATGGGCTGCTTAGGGTGTAGGGTCGTCTGAGGGGAGGGCTATGGGCTGCTTAGGATGTAGGGTCGTCTGAGGGGAGGGCTATGGGCTGCTTAGGGTGTAGGGTCGTCTGAGGGGAGGGCTATGGGCTGCTTAGGATGTACGGTCGTCTGAGGGGAGGGCTATGGGCTGCTTAGGATGTAGGGTCGTCTGAGGGGAGGGCTATGGGCTGCTTAGGATGTAGGGTCGTCTGAGGGGAGGGCTATGGGCTGCTTAGGATGTAGGGTCGTCTGAGGGGAGGGCTATGGGCTGCTTAGGATGTAGGGTCGTCTGAGGGGAGGGCTATGGGCTGCTTAGGATGTACGGTCGTCTGAGGGGAGGGCTATGGGGTCTGTCTTAGGATTTAGGGGTCGTCTGATGGGAGGGCTGTAATGGGCTGCTTTGGATGTAGGTGTCGGTCTGAGGGGGCAGGAGCTATGGGCTGCTTAGGAATGTACGGTCGTCTGAGGGGAGGGCTAATGGGCTGCCTTAGGAATTAGGGTCCGTCTGAGGGGAGGAGCTATGGCTGCCTTAGGATATAGGGTCGTCTGAGGGGGGGGATACGGGCTGCTTAGGCATGTAAGGGTCGGGTCGAAGGGGAGGGCTATGGGCTGGCTTAGGATGTAGGGGTCCCGTCTGAGGGGAGGGCTATGGGGCTGCTTAGGGATGTAGGGTTGTCTGAGGGGGCAAGGGCTATGGGGCTGCTTAGATGTAGGGTCGTTCTGAGGGGAGGGGCACTGGGGTCTGTATCTTAGGGATGTAAGGGTCGTCCTGAGGGGAGGCTATGGCTGTGCTTAGGGGGTAACGGTCGTCTGATTGGGAGGGCTATGGCTGCTTAAGGGTGTATCGGTCGTCTGAGGGGAGGGCAATGAGCTGCTTAGGAATGTAGGGTCGTCTGAGGTGAGGACTATGGGGCTGCTATATTAGGATGTATGGTCGTCTGAGGGGAGGGCAAATGGGGCTTCTTAGGGTTTTACGGTCGTCGGAGGGGAGGACTATGGGCTGCTTAGGATGTCCGGTCGTCTGAGGGGAGGGCTATGGGCTGCTTAGGGTCGTCTGAGGGGAGGGCTATGGGCTGCTTATATTGTAGGGTCGTCTGAGGGGAAGGGATGAGGGCTCTTAGGGGTGATGGTTCGCCTGAAGGGAGGGCTAAGGGCTATGATATTTTTATATCTATATGATTTTTTTTATTATCATTACCATCTTCATCACCATCATTATCATCATCGTAATCACTACTATCATCCTCTCCTCTTTCCCCTTCTTCTACTTTAACACGATCGCTCTCTCTCTCTCTCTCTCTCTCTCTCTCTCTCTCTCTCTCTCTCTCTCTCTCTCTCTCTCTCTCTCTCTCTCTTTCTCTCTCTCTCTCTCTCTCTCTCTCTC
>NW_028234406.1:9966503-9978597 GCF_977035675.1 Penaeus japonicus | reverse complement strand
CCTCGACAAAAACAAGCAACAAAAAAATACCCAAGAGTTTATAAAACCTAATAAATCGTTCAAAAACATCTTTAACCAAAAAAAAAAACACGAAACAAAAATAGAACAAAGGAAAAAGAAACAGAGTGAAGCAAGCCGGAAAACCCGAAGGAAACGTTGACTCCCATCAGTGACAACATGGCGATGCGCGAGCGGCCATGTTGACTGCATCTTAGCTTGGGTAAAATCCAATCGACTGGCGTTGTTTACCCATCAAATACCGGGTCGACCGTATTCTTGGGCTTTTCCTTATGCCCTGCTGTACGGGGGCTTGTCCGGCTCTCTCTTTTTGGATTGGCTGTGTTCAAGTCTGTTGGCCTGGCGCTCTCTCTCTGGCTGTCTCTCTCTCTCTTTCTCTTTCTTTCTCTCTCTCTCTCTCTCGCTCCTCTCCCCCCCTCTTCCCCTCTCTCCCCTCCTCATCCCCCTAGATTTCTATCCTCTCTTCTCTCTTCCTCTCCTTCCCTCCCCTTTCTCCTCTCTCTCTCGCTCTCTGGTGTGGTTCTCTCTCTCTCTCTCTCTCTTCTCTCTCTCTCTCTCTCTCTCTCTCTATTCTCTCCTCTTCTTCTCTCTCTCTCTCTCTTCTCTCTGACTCTCTGGGCTCTCTCTCTCTCTCTCTCTCTCTCTCTCTAGTCTGTCTCTCTCTCTCTTCTGGTTTCGCTTCTCTTTCTCTCTTCCCCTCTGCTCTGCTAGCTCTCCTGGCTCTCTCCTTCTCTCTGCTCCTCTCCTCTCTCTGTCTCTCGTCGTCTCTTGGTTCTCTCTCGCTCCCTCTCTTCCTCTCTCTCTCTTCTTTTCCTCTCTCATCTTTCTCTCTCCTCTCTCTCTCTCTGCTCCCTTCTCTCTGCTCTCTCTCTGCCTCTCTAGGGTTCTCTTCTCTCTCCGCCCGTTCTCTCTCTCTCTTCTCTCTTCTCCCTCTCTTCTCCCTTCTCTCTCTCTTCCCTCCTCTTGGTTCTCTCTCTGGTTCTCTCTCTGGTTCTCTCTCTCTCTCTCTCTCTCTCTCTCTCTCTCTCTCTCTCTCTCTCTCTCTCTCTCTCTCTCTCTCTCTCTCTCTCTCTCTCTCTCTCTCTCTCTCTCTCCTTTGCCTCTCTTTCTCCTTTCCTTCTCCGTTTCCTTTTCTTCCCTCTCCTTATCCTCTCCCTCTTCTCACCCTTTCACCACACTCTCCTCACCCTCTCCTCCTCTCACTCTCTTTCCCTCTTCTTATCCTCTCCCACTCTCTCCTCTCCTCTCGTCTCATCTCCGCTCCTCTCCTCTCTTTTTCTCTCCTGTACTCTCTTCACCTCACCTCACCTCACCTCAACTCTCCTCTCCTCATCTCTTCCTCTCCCTCTCTCTCTCACTTCTTCTTTCACTTATCCTCTCCCTCTCTCTCTCACTTCTTCTTTCACTTATCCTCTCCCTCTCCTCTTTTCTATCCTATTCTCAGTTTCCTCATTTTCCTCGCTTCTTCTTTCACTGTCTATCTTCCTCCCTTCCTTCTCCTTCATGTATTTTATTCTGTCAACTTCCATTCCCCCTTTCCTTGCATTATTATCCTCGTCTCTTTTTCTCGTTCTCTGTGTGTGTGTGTGTGTTCGTCTCTTTTCGCCTCGTTTCGTCTCTACTCCCCTCTCCTCGTTTCTCCTCGTCTTTCTTCATCTCTCCTCTCCTCTCCTCTCCTCTCCTCTCCTCTCCTCTCCTCGTTTCTCCTCGTCTTTCTTCATCTCTCCTCTCCTCTCCTCTCCTCTCCTACGTTCTTTCCCTCTGCCTTTCACCTCACTGACGTTCCTTGGGTGTATTGTGGATCAAGACTGAGTCTGTGAACTGCTTTGCGTGGCCTGTGTTGACCCTCCTAATACTTCAGTTATTCTAACGTGTGTGTGTATGAGAAGGCGAGAGTGGGTGGGAGGGGGAGGAGGGAAGTTGGTCAGAGAGGGTATTTTATGAGGGTATTAGGAGGGAGGGGAGAGAGAGGGAAAGAGGAAAGAGTGAGGGAAAGAGCGAGGAAAGAGGGAAATGAGAGATGAAGAGAAGGATAGGAGATGAGAAATCGGGAGAAGTTGGAGCCCGATATGAGGATAGAGAGTAAGAGGAGATAGCGCTCGATTAGGTGATCAAAATCTCTGTCAAATAACACTCAGTTCATATACAGCAAGATTTTAGACTCCCTATGATCTATATCACTCATTGTATATTGATGTGAAGATTGTCTGAAGAAAGATTATGAGAAAGGGAAAGAGGTCGAGGAAGAAAGAAAATAGTGAAAGAGAGACAAGAGTGAAGAGAGGAGAGAAAGATCGTAGGGAAGACTGAGGAAAGGTTAGTATATGAATCTGAGCGGACTAACTTATAACGCTAACTGAGTGGATCAATCATTAGCCCGAGTGTACCCGGTTAGACATACAAGTGATGTGTAACGTATCTATACACGCGCCTTCATCTCTAAATATTGTTAAGATCTAGATAACTGTGTTAATGTGTGTTCTCCCGAGATGTGTATTTTATTGCCATGATTTGTTTCTATTATTGCATTTGTTTATACTTTATGGTTCGCTTTAGGGATTAGAATCTTGTAAGAAGAGAGAAAGATGTGAGGAAAAGAAATAGTCTCGCGAGATTGTGGAAAGAGAGGGGTTGGAGAATGAAAGAGAGAGATAAGAGAGAGAGAGAGAGAGAGGAGAGAGAGTGAGGGTGATGAAGATAGATATATCGCGAGATAGAGAGAGAGAGAGAGAGAGAGAGAGAGAGAGAGAGAGAGAGAGAGAGAGAGAGAGAGAGAGAGAGAGAGGAAGAGGAAGAATAAGAGAAAGAGAGAGGGGGGAGGAGGAGTGGGTGGAAAGGAGAAGGAGATGGAAAGGGGGAGAATGAGAGGGAGAGGGAGAGGGAGAGGGAAAGAGAGAGAGAGGGCGAGGAAGAGGGAGAGTGAGATGGAGAAGGGGAGAGGGAAAAGGAAAGGGAAATGGAAAGGGAAAGGGAAAGGGAAAGGGAAGGGGAAAGAAAAGAGAGAGGGATAGAAAGAGAGATAACGTGAGAGAGAGAGAGAGAGAGAGAGAGAGAGAGAGAGAGAGAGAGAGAGAGAGAGAGAGAGAGAGAGAGAGAGAGAGAGAGAGAGAGAGAAAATGAGGGAGGAGAGAAAGAGATAAACAGATGTATGAAAAGGGTAAAGAGTAAACGCTCGCGAGAGAGAAAATGATAATGAAACAAAACAGATAAATACACAAATATCCAGACACCCAGAAAGATACATATATCTACAGCCAAAGAAAGTAGAAAGCAAGAGAAACAAACAGATAGATAGGAAAAGACATAGAAAGACACAACAAAACACAAACACACAGACACACAGGCATTAACATGTTCCAATCCAATATCGTTTTACATTTCCATGTTTGTGAGATTTCACTTACACTCAGCTGTTTCTGTTGATTCTGAAAACATGTTATCTGTAACAGAACGACTTTACAATTACGCTACACTAATACTGCTACCTCCCCCCCTCCCCCTCCCCCCCTTCACCTCCGTTTTATTCTGGGTGTGCGCTTTAATTCATGGTATCTTTGCCTTGTCTTTGTAACTTGAAATAAAAAAAAGTCAAATAAAGCCAAAACTGAATTAAAGTCACTGGAGTATAAAGTTATTCGTTACTTAAAGGTTGCGTGGAATCATTCTTGCTTAAAGGGTCACTTCGCCAAAGTGGAAACGAAGGTATGAAATATTTAAAACGATTGTTTAAGACTTTCGTTGCCTCGCCATTTTAGGTTTTCCTTCTAGAGTTCCTGAGTTTAAGAGAAATGATAGCTAGGGGTGTTTAAGCATGAGTTTTTATTGTTAGGATATTGGTTACTTATATCGGAATAACGCAATTACTTATATCATAAATTGAACTGTATTAATGAATCGGTCCCTTATATCGTAATTCATAGTTAATCAGTATTTAGTATATTTATATCATAATTGAATTCATAACTTTAACCGTAATTTACAGTTAATGGGCCATTCAAATGCTTATACTACGTTATTTATCTGTGTATGTATATGTGTGTATGTGTGTGTGTGTGTATTTGTGTGTGTGTATGTGTGTGTATGTGTGTGTGTGTGTGTGTGTGTTTGTGTGTGTATGTATGTGTGTGTGTGTGTCTTTAGTTGTTCAGTTGTTCAGTTGTTTTTTCTCTGTTAACACTGGCCGAAGAAGTCCTTTCTGATTCCCACAGCTTAGGACACCTGCGCGTCTTAATCCGGGCTTGGAGGGAATTCACAATTAAGTTTCATACAAAATACCATAAAGCTTAAAAGGGGATTCTATTGCAACTTATATACACGTGTGCAGATAGGTGTGTACACTCCCTTACAGATTTTACTTCATCTAACACCAATGAAACGCCGAATACTATTATAAATTACAGACACGCACATGCACTCAGACACACACATGCACACACACACACACACACACACACACACACACACACACACACACACACACACACACACACACACACACACACACACACACACACACACACACACACAAGAATAAAAAATACACATACATACAAAAAAGAAAGACAAATACGCACACACACAAAAGAAGAAGAAACAAAAACACAAAAACCACACACACACACCCACCACACCACAAAAAAAAAAAAAAAAAAAATAATGTAAAAAAAAAAAAAAAAATAAATAAAAAATACACATACACACAAAAAAGAAAGACAAACACGCACACACACACACACACCTACACACACACACCTACACACACACAAACAAACACACACACACACACACACACACACACACACACACACACACACACACACACACACACACACACACACACACACACACACACACACACACACACACACACGCGCGTATTTCAAGCCCATCATTCCCTTTGTCGCATCCTCAGGCTAGCTCGAAATAAGTAACCTTTCCCTTGTTGATTCAACCCACGATTGTCGACCTCTTCCCCTTACAATGCAGTTAAATTATAGACGTTGGCCTCAGTCAAACTTTAACAATCTTTCTCCCGCTCAGTAAGGTTCTGCCAACCTTGCATTCGCTGCGTGGGAATATTTCGCTCTCAAACTTTTCCTGGTTCCTTTGCTCCGACTGTTGACTTCGAGGTCTGGTATGGTGCTGGTTTCCAATAGGGTGTGGTTGATTTTGTTTATGTGGTTATGTTTTTTTTGTGTTTGGGTAGTGAGCATGTGTTGTGTGTTGTGATTGGGTGCTGTGTTGAGCGTTGTGATTGGGTGTTCTGTTGTGTTTTGTGATTGGGTGGTGTGTTGTGTTGTGTTGTGTGTTGTGATTGGGTGCTGTGTTGTGTCTTTGCTGTGTGTTGTGATTGGGTGCTGTGTTGTGTGTGTTGTGTTGTGATCGGGTTCTTTGTGTTGGGTTGTCTCAGTTCTGTGTGTGTTGTGTTTGGGTAGTGAATGTGCTTTGTTGTGTGCTGTGTTGTGTATTGTGATTTGGTTCTGTGTGTTGTGCTGTGTTGCGTGTGTGTTGTGTTTGGGTTCTGTGTGTTATGTTGTGTTGCTTGTGTGTTGTGCTGTGTTGCGTGTGTGTTGTGTTTGGGTTCTGTGTGTTATGTTGTGTTGCTTGTGTGTTGTGTTTGGGTTCTGTGTGTTGTGCTGTGTTGCGTGTGTATTGTGTTTGGGCTCTGTGTTGTGTCAAATCCATCAGCAGTTTCTGTCAAAGAGGAAAATCTTCTATTCTTTTTCAAGGAAGACAAACATTCTGACCTTTGACTGCGCTGTTGACTGACCCCATTGTCTTCCTCTGGATCTGTTGACACCTTGACTTCATTGTTTGTCTCAGGAATTAAGCGTTTTCATTAGCATTTGATAAGAGTAATAATGTCAGGATGATTTAATGATTATGTTGAAAATCATGACAGATAGAGATAACAAGAATGGCAATGATGATAGTAATGAAATTAATGATAATAATATTAATGCTAATGATTATGATAATAGTGAAAATGATAATAATAATGATATTGATAATAATGATAACAATGATAAAAATGATATTAATAACAGTAACAATGATAATAACAATAATGTTAATAATGACAACAAAAATATTAATGATAATAATAATGATAATAGTAGTAATACTAATAACACCAATAACAACAATAATAATAGTAACTATCATTTGAAGTCTTTAGCAATGTCATTATCAAGAAATACAATTTTTATGTTTACAGTTTTTTTTTCCGAACTCAGTGCAATCGAGAGAGTTTGGTATTGCATGGTTGAAAAAAACATAATGACGAGATACTTTTATTACTAAAAAAACAGTTGCATTGAAAAGTCTTGCGAAGGACTAAGTGACGAAGGACACAAAGAACGAGAGAAGAAACTGCCCCTAAAAAAAAATAACAATAGAAGAGAAAGAAGAATAAGAATGAGAAGAAACTGACAAACAGAAGAAGAAACAGAACCAGTGACAATAATAAAAATTATAATAATGATGATAAGAAGAAGAAGTAGAAGAAGAAACAAACAAAAAGAAGAAGAGGAAAAACCAGTAACAAGAATACGAATAAGAAGAAACAGTGACAAAAAGAAAAAGAAGAAAAGGGAAAAGCACTAACAAAAATTATAATAAGGAGAAACAATAAGAAACAGAAGAAGGAAAAAATAGTGACTAACAACAAAACGGTCTAGAGCGCAATGAATATATCAATAACAACTATATGTTACAAATGGACTTTCAGCGACCAGAAACACCATCCCATATTTTCCTCAACATTTTCATTCGTTCAGAAAAGAAAAAAGAAAAATAAGATAATAACAGTAAGAAAGAGAAAGTAAGAGAGAGAGAATGAGTGAGTGAGTGAGTGAGTGAGTGAGTGAGTGAGTGAGTGAGAGAGAGAAAGAGAAAAGAGAAAAGAGAAAAGAGAAAAGAGAGAAGAGAAAAGAGAAAAGAGAAAAGAGAAAAGAGAAAAGAGAAAAGAGAAAAGAGAAAGGGAGAAAGAGAAAGGGAAAGAAAAGAGAAAAAGAGGGAAGAAACGAGGAAGATAAAGAAAGGAGGAAAAGATAAAAGAAGAGAGAGAAGAGAGAAAGAAAAAAGGAGAATAGAGAAGAAGAGAAGAGACGAAAGATGAGAAGAGAGGAGAGAGAGAAGAGAATGAAAGAGAGGAGGAAGAGAAGAGAAAAAGAGAGAAGAGAGGAGAGAGAGAAGAAAAAAGAGAGGAAGAGGAGAAGAAGGAGAAGAAGAAGAGAGAAGAGAGGAAAGGGGAGAGAGAAGAGAGAAGAGAGAAGAGAGAAGAGAGAAGAGAGAAGAGAGAAGAGAGAAGAGAGAAGAGAGAAGAGAGAAGAGAGAAGAGAGAAGAGAGAAGAGAGAAAATAAGAGAGAGAGAGAAGAGAGAAAATAAGAGAGAGAGAGAAATAGAGCAAAAGCGAGAGCGAGAGAGAGAGAGAAAGAAAGGAGACCGTAAATATCTTCAGAAACTTCATAGTAAGGGAATAGTGAAAAACGAACAATAGAGATACACTGCAAATGGAGAGAGACAGAGATGTGGGTAATTCAAGGTGTCATGAGAAGTATTTAACCCTTTGAATAATGACCATGAAAAAGAGGCACTGTCGTTGATGTGGATTTCTTAAAGAAAACGGGAAGTACGACTGTTAATTCAAGCTTAACGAAAGAAAACGGAAATTAGTGTGGTTGATTGGGATTAACTAAAGAAAACCGAAATTAGTGCTGTTAATTTGAGTTTAACCAAAGAAAACGGAGACGAAGGTCCCGTGTCATTGAAGACAAATGAGATTTAAATTTTCCCAATTTAGTTCAGCCTTACGACATTGTAACAGTAATTTGACTGCAAATTGTTCTCTCTCAAGACTGTACCTTAATAAGATTTTTTTTCGGAACAAGTTCTGAACAACAGTTTAGCATTTTCTTGCAGTTTAGCCATTTGCATATATTACGCTCTGAATACACCGCGAATTTTAATAATTTTCTCAAGTAAGTTTATAATATATTACAAACGAATTTAATGTTAGGAAGCTCTCCATGCTAACACAAACAATGCCGAAATACACCACACATCTCAATATAAATATACTAAAGATACTATACCAAGTTATTCAGTAGATTCCAGTGCCTATGTCGAGCCTTCAATCAGGATTTAGCCGCCTCTGAAAACTGAAACACGGAAATCGAAACTCTGAAACGAAGGACTGAAAGCTGAAGGGGAGTGAAGGAGCCAAACGGACGTGTTGCATAATGAGTTCGAAGTGGCGATGTTGCAAGGACGTTCTAGAAATCAACAGGGACCACTAGGTGTAAGTGGCAGTATGCAACATGCATGTCGCACTCGGTATTATATTGCAACAAATTGTGCACCACATGCAGAATATACCCCCTGCGTTTAGCCTACTGTTTGGGGTGGCTGACACAGCGCCAAGGTTATTGCGGCGGGAAGTGGACGAAAGTATTCTCTCTCTCTCTCTCTCTTTCTCTCACTCTCTCCCTCTCTCTCGCTCTCTCTCGCTCTCTCTCTGTCTCTCTCTGTCTCTCTCTCTCTATCTCTCTCTCTCTCTCTCTCTCTCTCTCTCTCTCTCTCTCTCTCTGTCTCTCTCTCTCTCTCTCTGTCTCTCTCTATCTATCTTCTATCCTCTTTTCTTCTCTTCTCTTCTCTCTCTCTCTATCTTCTCCTCTCCCTCTCTCTCTCACTCTCTCTCTCCCTTCTCGCTCTCTCTCTCTCTCTCTCTTTCTCTCTCTCTCTCTCTTCTCATACTCTCTCTCTCTCGCCATCTCTCTCTCTCTCCCTCTCTCTCTTCCCCCACTCTCTATTCCCACCTCGCTCCTCTTCCTCTCTCTCTCTCCCCCCCCTCTTTCTCTCCCCCCCCCCCCCCCTCTCTCTGCTTTCTTTTCCTCTCCTTTCTTATTCTCTCTTCTATCTCTCACTCTCTCTTGCTGTGTGCGTGTTTGTCTGTGTGTGGTGTGTCTCACTCTCTCGTGGTGCGTGTGTGTGTGTGTGTGTGTGTAAAATATAATAATGCTGGTGTGTGTATGTGTGTGTGTGTGTGTGTGTGTGTGTGTGTGTGTGTGTGTGTGTGTGTGTGTGTGTGTGTGTGTGTGTGTCTGCTTGTGTGTGTGTGTTTGTGTGTGTGTATCTACAGTGAGAGAGAGAAAGAGAGAGAGAGAGAAATAGACGGAGAGAAAAAGAAGCGATCTCAATGTCTTCTGTTTGATCTTTTCATCTCATCTTTCATTCTTCCTTCATTGAAAAAAATAACAGAATTTAGTCCATGGTGTAATTTTCAAGCGTGTACTTTGTGAGTAACATTTTACGTGCATTGTTGACACGTACTCTGGCTTTTCACTTGGTCTGTTGACACGCAACAAACGCCCACTTCTTATACATTGCAAGGTTTTGACACGGTTCTTTAAGGATTGTCTACCGTTGTCTGTCTATCGTGTTGATGTATTTTGGGTCTATTGGAAATTTGATTCAGTGTCTGTTGGTGTTGTTATTGTATTGACCGTTATTCTTATTCTCTTCTCTATAACTATGTTGTCATTGTTATCATTATTATTGGTAATATCATAATTTTGTTAGTAGTACTGTTATCATCATCATCATTATCATCTGTTTTATTGCTATTATTATCAATATCATCATACTAATGTCATCATTAGCATTAGCACTGTCATCATGATAATTAAAGTTGTCATCATCATTATAAGTGTCATCATCACTACCATTATCGTTATTACTTTTATCTTTTTTTTATCGTCATCATTGATATCATTAGTATAATTACTGCTATCATTTTTATTATTGCTATGATGATCACGAACAGGATTATTATGATCGTTAGCGCAAACGTCATTATAATCAAATAGAAAATCTGTTCCATAGCGATTTTTATAATGCGCTGGTGCCAGATGTTGGCTATAAGAATGTCGCATTGTTTTTTGTTTTTTTTTCTTTGAGTTATGAGAAATTAATCTAGATATAAAATATTTGTAAATGTAAATGAATTAACACACACTGCATGTGCACAGAATAAAGAAATCTTTCAGATAAGAATTGTTAATAGAACGAATTTACACAGCTAATACCTTTGTTCAACTTTCTTGAACATTTACGAACCTTTTTATCTAGTAATCAAAATAAAGGAAAACTAGGTAGAGATACACAGTTTTTTTTTTTTTTTTTTTTTTTTACTTTTCTTATCCCACGATACTTCTTCATTAATCAAAGTGGATGCTTATATACGAATTCACTCACAAATATGAATAGGAAGTACAGTGTCTGAAATCGCCCGTCTGGATAGTGAATTGACACTACGAATGGGAAAGGCTACCTCAGCATTTGGTGAGCTAAGGGACAGGCTCTGGAACAACCATTATATTTCCATTAGAGTCAAATACAAAGTTTACAGCGCTATAGTACTGTCTTCACTCCTCTATGGAGGCGAAACACGGACGATCTCCTGAGCTCAAACTACATGCTTACATAATGAGGCATCTTCGGGAGGTAATGGGCATTTCATGGAGGGATAAAGTCACAAATGATGAGGTTTTCAGAAAAATCAGATTTACCATCGATGGCGGATACACTGATAAAAAAAAAGAAAAAAAAAAAGAAAAAAAAATATTCGCTGGCTAGACCATGTTCAGCGCGTGGAGAAAGACCGGCTTCCCAGGCAGCTACTTTCCAGAAACCAGGGCAGGCCACGTCTCAGGTTCAAAGACGTGGTGAAGCGGAATACGAAGTGGAGAGACATCAGATTGGATAGCTGGCAAAAGACAGCCCTGGATCGACCAATCTGGAGGAGACAGATCCGACGACCATAGAGAATAGAGCAGTCATCGTCGAGGCGAGAGACTGCTAATGATGATGATGATGACTCTACTGTTACAGCTACTACAACCATTATTATAGCTAGATAGATAGAATGATTGATTGTGTGTGTGTGTGTGTGTGTGTGTGTGTGTGTGTGTGTGTCAATGGCATAAATTTCTTGGCTCCAGGCTGAGGACTTTTGCCTTAAATGTTCGGCAGTTTGTTTCCCTGTCCAAGCGGGGCTTTCGTCATCTTTTGCCTTGCTGCCAACATTCATTTGTTCCTTAAAGTAGAATACAAAACATTTATTGTGCACTAACGCTACATGCTAATTCCATTAGCGATAACGCTAATTGACGAGTAACAGGATAGTGTTATGTAACTTGCCGGCTCGACATGACAGCTGTCAACGCCGCTGGTAGCATGACACCAACAGCGTGTTGTTAGCATTTTAATGATTGTGTTTTTCTTTCGAAAAAATGATTCGTGACATTTTTATGATAGTCTAGCGTTGCCACGTCTTTAATTCAAAAGGAGAGAGAGAGAGAGAGAGAGAGAGAGAGAGAGAGAGAGAGAGAGAGAGAGAGAGAGAGAGAGAGAGAGAGAGAGAGAGAAAGAGAGAGAAAGAGAGAGAAAGAGAGAGAGAGGGGCTCTATAAATTATCCCGCTTCAGGCCACACGAAGCTAACGTAGGAGCAAACCCTTCACGCGGTCCGTGCAATGTAATTACTAACTCTGGCATTAGGTAGATGCTGAAGGCCGCCACTTACGCGTCGCAGTCCTAGAATAGATTGAGTGTAATGTTTCCAGAAAGACTAATTTCTCACCACTTTACGTACATACACAAATGCATACATAAATGCACACACACACACACACACACACACACACACACACACACACACACACACACACACACACACACACACACACACACACACACACACACACACACACACACATAGCACACATACACACATACACATACACACACACACACACACACACACACACACACACACACACACACACACACACACACACACACACACACACACACACACACACACACACACACTCACACTCACACTCACAAAACACCACCATTTTCCAGGTGTCTTATTTCCTTGACATATGTCCTGCATTTCATCTTTCACAAATAGCAGTATATTATTCAACAGACACTCGCTTGTCCACGTAGTATTTACCTGCTTTACCTGGCATGTGACACGATTATTAGATATGCCGCTTTGATGCCTT
>NW_028234406.1:9951503-9954003 GCF_977035675.1 Penaeus japonicus | reverse complement strand
GAAGAGGAATCAGCTGAGATCGAGAGGAAACAGGTTGTCAAGAGAGAGATACGATCAGTCGACGCTTGGCAGTCGGAGAGGGCACACGCACACCGCTCGCAGGTAAGACTCTTCCGGGATCGTGGGCGTTCTGTGTGAATTAGGAAAGACTTCGTGGGATATTTGCGTGTGCGTTTTGTGCATGTGTGTGTCTGTGTGTGTTGCGTGTGTGCGTATGGGTGTCGTGTGTACATATATGTGATATATATGCGTTTGTGTTGGGTGTGCGTATGTGTATATGTTGACGTGTGTGTGGGTGTGTGTATTTGTCATTATATTTATGTGTGTGTGTTCCACATATGTCATGGAAATACACTCACTTGAATAGAATTGAGGGCATTTTTAAATACCAGGTAATTAAGCCATTATCATAGTAAATAACAGGGATGAAGAAATCATTAGGCTCCTGTAATTACTGACATGCTTCGTGGATTTAATTACCTATCCACATTTTCATGTTTCTATTATTGCACGCTGTTAATATTGTTATGATTATGGTCAATCATCATTATTATTATTCTTTGTTTTGTTATGATGATGATTATTATGTCATTGGTATTACCATTATTATTATTGTTTTATCGGTATCATTTATATTATAACTTATTTTTTTCTTCTTTTTTTTATTAATATCATTACTATCCTTATCATTTGTGTACCTTTGTTATGATTATTTTTATTGTTATTATTTTTATTAACATTGTAAGTATTTATTGGTTATTATAACAATCCTCTGTATTACTTTTTTTTTAATTATTATCATTATTTTATTATTATCATTATTGTTATTGTGATCATTATAATTATCATTATCTTTATACTTATCATTATCATTATCATCAGCAGCAGCAGCATCATAATCATCTTCATTATTATTATTACTATTATGATTATCATTATCATCATCATCACCATCATTAATATCATTGGCATTTTCATCCTTATGATAATCATTATTACTATTATCATTGTTATTATTATATTATCATCGTCATCATTATTATTACCATTATGATCATTATTATCATCATTAGTAGTTGTAGTGATAGTATTTATATAATAATATTACTGAGAATAATGATAATGAGGATGATAATGGTAATGACAACAATAATGATGATTATTATCACCATCTCCATTGTTGTCAAAAGTAAGGTTATTATCATTGTTATTGTTCTTATTATTATCATAATGATTATCATCATCATCATTATTATTATTATTATTATTATCATCATCATCATCATCATCATCATTATTATTATTATCAATTATCATATCAGTTATAAGCATCGTTATCAGCAGTGTAATAATCATTATTATTATGATCGCAATTACCGTCATTATTATTATCCAAAATGTCTCATTTTTAGATAAATATATTGTGTGGTTTGCTTCCCATATCATTGTTGTCATCATGATAATTTCTTGTTATCATTAGTGATATTATCATCATTATTATTATTATTATTATTATTATTATCATTATCATTATTGTTGTATTTATTATTATCGCTAGTCTCATTACCTTCCTTATTTTTATCACTGATATTATTATCATTGGTGCCATTATTATCATCATTATTATCATTTTATTGACATTGCTATTGATATGGTTATTACTGTTATTACTATTATTATTATTACAGTCACCATTATTATCAATGATGGCAGTAATAGGAAAAATATTAATATTATCATTGATAGTAGTAGTAGTTGTTGTATGATAATCATCATAATTGTCATTATCATGATCATTATTAGTGTTCTTATCATTAGTGGTGTTATCATAATTGTTATCATTAGCAGTAGTAGTAGTAGTATTAGTTCATTATTATCATTGTTATTATTATCATCATCATTAGTAGCAGGAGTAGTTGTGCTATTGTCAATATCATTATTATTGTTATAATTACTATATATTTTTTTCTAATATCATCATTTTTATTATCATTATCATTGATAGTAATAACAGTAGTATTTTTGTCATGATTGTTATTATTGCTGTCATTATTGTTATCATTATCATTAATATTTATGATTATGATTATCATTATTATTGTTGTTATCATTATCATTTTTATTATTATTATTATTATTATTATTATATCATCATCATCATTATCTTTATATTTATTATTAATATAATTATTATAATTACTATCATGGTATCATTGTTGTATTATCATTTTTATAGTTATTGTTCGCAGTATTAATAGTAGTATTGTTATTATAATTACTATTATTATTATCAACATCATTATCATCATTATATTAGTAGTAGTAGTAGAAGTAGTAGTAGTAGTAATAACAGTATTGTTACAATTATGTAATTAGCATCCTTATCATCATCATTATAATCAATATCGATATTAATAATTCCCTATGACAAAATTAGACACTGCTCTAGGCCTAACAAAGGAGTTATTATTAATATTAATATCATTGACATTACTTTTAT
>NW_028234406.1:9906503-9911503 GCF_977035675.1 Penaeus japonicus | reverse complement strand
TTGTTTGAGCTTAAAAGGGAATATGTTGTTTGAGCTTAAAAAGGGAATGTGTTGTTTGAGCTTAAAAAGGGAATGTGTTGTTTGAGCTTAAAAAGGAATGTGTTGTTTGAGCTTAAAAGGGAATATGTTGTTTGAGCTTAAAAAGGGAATGTGTTGTTTGAGCTTAAAAAGCAATATGTTGTTTGAGCTTAAAAGGGAATGTGTTGTTTGAGGTTAAAAAGGGAATGTGTTGTTTGAGCTTAAAAGGGAATGTGTTGTTTGAGCTTAAAAAGGGAAGGTGTTGTTTGAGGTTAAAAGGGAATGTGTTGTTTGAGCTTAAAAGGGAATGTGTTGTTTGAGCTTAAAAGGGAATGTGTTGTTTGAGCTTAAAAAGGAATGTGTTGTTTGAGTTTAAAAGGGAATATGTTGTTTGAGCTTAAAAAGGGAATGTGTTGTTTGAGGTTAAAAGGGAATGTGTTGTTTGAGCTTAAAAGGGAATGTGTTGTTTGAGCTTAAAAGGGAATGTGTTGTTTGAGCTTAAAAAGGGAAGGTGTTGTTTGAGCTTAAAAAGGGAATGTGTTGTTTGAGCTTAAAAAGGGAATGTGTTGTTTGAGCTTAAAAAGGGAATGTGTTGTTTGAGGTTAAAAAGGGAATGTGTTGTTTGAGCTTAAAAAGGGAATGTGTTGTTTGAGGTTAAAAGGGAATGTGTTGTTTGAGCTTAAAAAGGGAATGTGTTGTTTGAGGTTAAAAGGGAATGTGTTGTTTGAGGTTAAAAGGGAATGTGTTGTTTGAGGTTAAAAAGGGAATGTGTTGTTTGAGGTTAAAAGGGAATGTGTTGTTTGAGGTTAAAAAGGGAATGTGTTGTTTGAGGTTAAAAGGGAATGTGTTGTTTGAGCTTAAAAGGGATATTATGGTTGTGAGAGACGGCGAACTGTAGGATTGGATAGAAGTCCAGAGGTGAGAAGCTTGGGAAGAACTGCTCCTTTACCGGCTGCAAAGGAGCAGTTACTTAATGGGATAGAACATTGAAAGCGAGCTCTGTAAAGTGGTTCGCATTGTTAATTATTGTTGAAACTGGCTCAAATGTATGGGATATATTCTTAAAAGTAATTTTCAGATCATGAATATTATCGGAGATAACGTTAACGGCATGGATGGAAGCGTCAAAGCGTTTAATTATTTTCGATAAAGTAGACTTATACTCTGAAAATAAAAAATGGATGAAAAAGTATCGTCATCTACTACACCGAAAAGTGAATGAGCAATTTTACCCACGACATTGATCGACCCAACCCACGGAGAGATCGCTGTTTGAGACCAATGGTAATGTTGACACTGTGGAGTTGACGAGAGCAGAGTCGAGGAGTGAGAATTGCCTAAGGGGCGAATTGTTATGAACTATTTGTTTTCGTAGTTGTTTTCTACCGTAGTTCGAGTATCTCATCGAGGTGGTGGACAGCTAAGCTAGAAATAACGGAGAGGGGCGAAAGAACATTAGTTTCAGCGTGATCTGCGACGTGAAGTACTAAGTCTAGATCCTCAACTAATGCACCGGACACGGCACGTAACCTCTCAGGTACACCAAATGGGCTGACAAGCAAAGGCGACACCAGTCAGTGCCAGGAGCATTAGTAAGAGCATCTGAAATGAGACATATAGAATTAGTGAAATTACGGGTTTAGTTTAGTTTATTTCTTTATCTAACACCCTGGCTACTCAGTTATTTCGGCAAAGTCGGAGGGATTGGTGGCAGAACAGGCTATGACATTATTAAAAATATCTTAATTTTTGAGTTGTTCATTTTATCTTTTAGCCTCTGTGGAAGTGAATTCAGCTGGGAGGTGTTTGCCCAATGATCTAGTAACATGATGATCTGTTCTAATGGGCAGTCGAACCTCGGAACGGCGAGAGCTTTACCAGACCACCTGTTGATTTTTCTCCATACCTCAGCCACAGAAATTTGGTGATTATTACTCTACAGGGATTGTTCCCTGCATTTACTGCGAATTTGAGTGTTCAATTCTCTGAATTCTTTATTAGCTCTGAGGAACCACAGGATTATCTGACGGTATGTCATTCCTTTACTGTCTACAGTATTGTTAGGATTGCAAAGTGGTCACTGACTAACTCTCGCACCAGTCAAGTATAAACATTACCATGTTCACGGTCTTTGCCAATTACATAATCTAACCTGCCGCCTCCTAAATGAATCTGTTTATCTGTGTCATATACAGGCATTGATCTACTGTTGGCAAAATGTTTAATTTTTTCCCCATTACCCTTACATAATGTTCCTTGATTAGGAAAATTGGGTTGAGAACTAATAAGAAATTTAGAGCTGTTGACATATACATTATATAATAAGAAGAACCCAGAGGCATCTGGATTTCCAAATGATGAAACTGCACGTCGGTGTTCCAGGACTTTTTTATTAGTTCGTGTGGCAGTGTTTGCTTTACACAAGTCAACAAACTTGTCATGACTGTATCTGCATATGAACATTACCCTTTAAGTAGCAGCTGCAAGTGGTTCTTGTACGCAAAACACATCAACGTTATTTTTGCGCATATAAAACTCTAGGTCATTGTGCCTCACACAAGGTCGAGGGTGTATTCCCTTGGGACGGAGCAGTGTTGCCAACGCATTCCAGCCACTTAATTTTGAGTCATTTCGTTGTGCGTTCGGAGAAAGCGAGGCGGACATATTTCGCTCTCAGTGCAAGTACGGTCTTGCTGAAATTGCTGACATTTTCTTGCTGCTTACTCTTCTTCTAGTTGGATTTACATCTTAATAAAGTAAAGCCGTTATCATTTTCTTTATCAGGACCTTCCACACGGATATCGACAGTATTAAATTCATTAACTGCAGGACTTCTATTATAGCAATGAGTTGGTCAGCTGGTTCATCAGCTGTGGCGCTTCGCTCAGCATTGGGAGGGGAGGGAGAGGTGGCCACCAAGGTCTCCCCTTTAAATGTCTACATAGTGGCTATGCCCCATGATGGAGCTGACCGCTGCGCCTGGCTCGCTCATTGCATGACGAGTGAATTATGGCTCAGTTCTAACGGTCTTTATAGTTGCACTGAGCATTCGCAGAAGAGATTCATTCAAATACCCTAATGTACATAATTCTGTGCACTGAATTCATGTTACAATCACTTGAAAGGGATAATAGTGTCAAACATTACTGCACACCTTGAACCCTGTACGAGTTCCGCATATATGATATTATAGGTTATTTTAGTTAGTTTAGTTCTTTATTTACCACATTGGCCAACTGCATAGGCGTGGACAAGCTTTGATACACTGAAGTAGGGTCACGACATTGTTGATGACACTGTATCACAAAACATGTTCACAATCTCTTTGTTTTGGGGGCACCAAGGATAACTTTTACTCCTTAAAGAATGTAAGATGCAAGGCATGGCAATCTACGACTGATCGCATGTATGGCAGATAAAAGAGTCCAGCAACATGTTCTCTGCCACCAAGAGTCTTGGGTGGCTTCAGCCGCTCCCAGAGTTTGTTCTCTAGGTTCATAACGAACTCAGTGTCGTTAACAGTCACCCTGATATATATGCTTTGTGGCAGAAATCAAGGTCAATGCCATCTGCAAGTTTGTACCGGAAGTTGGTGGTGCATTACCGTAGAGTTTTGTCGTAACATACAGTAGACCCGACTGCAGGAGAATAATAATAATTGCTAGCTTTCTTTAACATGTCGAAATGGGCCCAAGTAACAGAGTTAGTGCTTAAACATTTACAGTATGCCTTGTTGTTTGTAACTTTAATTACCCTATAAGGACCATCAAAGCGGGGAATAAGTTTTAGAGCATAGAATCATTAGTGTGAATCTTGCAAAATAATAGAGTACCGACACCGATAGATTTTTGCCGGGCAATTTTATGTTGGTTGGAGAGAATCTGGTCTCTAGTCTCTGTGAGATTATCCTTAGCCTTGCGGAAAGCTAT
Organism: Penaeus japonicus; assembly: GCF_977035675.1. NCBI lineage: Eukaryota > Metazoa > Arthropoda > Malacostraca > Decapoda > Penaeidae > Penaeus > Penaeus japonicus. Next base: position 9,907,556 of record NW_028234406.1, on the reverse strand, counting down.
TATATTCCGATTTGATATATATTCCGTGTAATCGTCTGAAAGTTAAGGCTTGCGTCTGGTTTCAAATAGGTCATATGGCATTCTCTTATCCATTCCATACAAGTGAAAATGTGGTGTGTGTGTCCTAGCGATATATGGAAAGTACTGTTAAGGGCAGACTGAATGATGAGAATAGTCTCTTCCCAATTATCAGAGGTGCTGTCAACTAATGACCTCATGAAGGATAGGATGGGACTGTTAAGTTGCTCGGTAATTCCACTGCTTTGTGGCCCGTAAGGTAATATGTTCACACGGATTACATTCATTATTTTACAGAGATTTTTCATAACTTTGTTTTGGCATTCTGTTCTGTTGTCGGTTGAGAAATACACTGGATGCTGTATATCTCTGAACGAAGTCACGAAAGGCTTTTGCAAGCTTTTCGCGGATTTGTTAAGGATTGGGACCAACTCGCAAAATCTGGAAAAATGATCGGTACACACAAGGATGTGTTTATTTCCATCCCGTGAGGTCATGAACCCTGACAGTGTGTCACATGAAAAATGTTCAAAAGGAAAATCCGGAATGTAACACAAAGCTGGAGCAGGTTATTTTGTTGAGCCCTTGCAACATGGGCATAGTTAGCATGATTTGACATGTTTCTTAACCTTTGAATTGAGAAGAGGGAAATAATACCTCTCTCTGAATGGCTTTGTACATGCCACAATGGGCTGTGTCTCGTGACTCATCCACGAGTTGAAGGACTCTGATTTCGAGTGATTTCGGAATCACAACAACGTCTCTGGTGAAACCCCGACGTCCTTTAATCCTTAAGGGGTCACTCTTCGGAAGAAAAGGCCATTGTCACTGACAAAAAATTCGCGGTCGGGAAGACGACTGGCCGGACCCAAGGGTTCATTTCTTGCTAGTTTCTTGATTATCTTGCAGAAAATTGCTTCGTCGTTTTGCATGCGGCGGATTTCATCCTCGGACGGAGGATTTTAAGGTTGGTTAGCTGTGTTAGCTAACACCAGTGTGAGTGGAGGGACATTCTTAAGTTCCGTAAAGCTAGGA
>NW_028234406.1:9891503-9896503 GCF_977035675.1 Penaeus japonicus | reverse complement strand
CGGTCGGATTGCCTGTAGGCGCTCCAGTTGCCAGGGGGCAAGCGACAAGCATAGCTGTCTAACCAGTCCGGCGGCTGTCGTCTCTGGGCCCTGCCTGAGGAAGCCAGTGTGCTCGCACTCCATCAGGTAGTGCTCTAATTTGGCGTCCGGCGCGCCACAATGATCACAGCGTCGCTCATCATGCCCAATGGTGGGTGCGATTTGCCACACTCATGGATAGCCTATTCTTAGTCTGTGAAGGCTGACTTCAGCACACCTTGATATTCTGGGGGAGAGTATCAGCGACTCATAGCCTGTGGCGTCTGAGTACCAGCTGGCCAAGGGGAAGGTTCTTGCTTCCTCTCTATGTCGCTGCAGAGCACCGACCTGCCCTGTAGCCTTCGTTTTACGCCTTAGCAGCTCCCGGCTAGGATGGACCACAAGATCACTCAAGGGTTTCTTCCTGCCTTCCTCTGCCAACCTGTCGGCTAACTCGTTCCCTTTGATACCAACATGGCTCGCAATCCAGTTGATGACAATGCGTCTACCCTGATCCAAGATTCTCTGAGCAATGGTGAGAATCGTGGTCAGGAGATAAACATCATCAAGGGGCGTGCTTTGTTGTAGGCTGTCAATGGTGGCCCTAGAATCTGTATGTATGACAACATGCCCGTCCGTCTGGGCTGCATGGGCTAGGGCTTCCATAATAGTGACTGCCTCTACCTGGATCGAGGAGGCATTGTCAGATACCTGCATAGCTCTCGTTATACTCCTTGCTGCAAAACCGGCGCCTGCAGTGCGGGTGATGGGGTCTATAGAACCATCCGTGAAATAGGTTTTACTACCCGGCTTAGTGATTGCTGCGATATTCCTCTCCACCTCACCCCTTAACAGAGGCGGTGAGTACTGTGTCTTTCTCCTTCACAGCGGGGCTGTGACATAGTCAGGGTGGGGGAGGTCCATGCCCTTAACCAGTAGTGTCTCCTTGAGCTCAAAGCATATCAGCACCCTGGCTGTGTGATACAGCCAGGTGTTGTTAGCAAAGAATTTGTGGTTCTGTGCAAGCCGACATTGCACTTTCTGTCTTAGCTGCAAGCCCAGCAGGGACTGTAAAACTTTGGCAAAGAACTGGGCCGCCATCTGATCGATCTAGGTGTCCAAGAGGAGGTTGGAAACCTTAGTCCACCCAGGGGCACCCAGAATCATTTTGCATGATGTCAAGCTTTTTCCTAAGTCCAGGCTTGACCGTAATCAGGGCATCGGAGGCATAGTCCACAATGGGATGGACAGCATGCACATAGGATCTTAGTACACGGTGCCCAGCCGTTAAGCATCGCCCTGACAGAGCTCTCATGACAGAGAGTTTTGCCTTGGTCCAGTCTAGGAGATACTTAATCTCAGAGCGGAAGGTGAGGTTCTCGTCAACCCATACTCCCAAGTATTGGAAGACGTGAACCCACTCTAGTTCTAACCCTTGGACTCGCAGTCTTTGGTCACGGACATCGTGTTTCAGCGCCATTGCTTTCGATTTGGCTGCTGATATCTTAAGCCCAATCTGCGGCATTCCTCAGACATTAGGTCCAGACAACACTGGGCCTTTTTAGTTCGGTTCTCATTTCGTCTCCCAGCAGAGATAATTGCAAGATCATCTGCATATGAAATGATCTTGCACCCCGCTTGGAGTGGAATGTAGAGGATGCTTAACATGAGGGTGTTAAACAGAGCTGGGCTAAGGACCCCCCCTTGTGGAGTGCCATTCTCCAGGGGCAAATGCCTGGAAAGGTGACCTTGGAACTTCACTCTGGCAGTTCTGTTTCGAAAATAGTCACCAATCCAGGCAAGCAGTCTGCCCTTGATTCCCTTGCGGATCAGGATCTCCTGAATGGCGAGTGGGCTCACCGGCTCCTTTGGTTTAGGGATGGGTACTATGTCAGCCCTCTTCCAGTACTGTGGTAGCGAGGAAGTCTCCCAGTGCTTGTTGATGAGATGCAAGAATTCAAGCTCACCTTGATGTCCTAGGTGGGAAATGATGAGGTATGAGATCCCATCACAACCTGGGGCTGACCAGGAACTGGTCTTTTACATCCGCTGTAATTCCCTCAGAGAGAACATGGCATCTGCATCATCAGGCTCAACTGCCTTTTATCTGATGAGGGCATCCCTGCCTGGAAGCAAATCCTCTTGGCATGCCCTCAACTCTACTGGTAGGCCAACACTACTTGTTCTGGCAGAGAACTAGAGTGCCAGTCTCTCCGCCTCCAACCGCGGGTCATGGTGGGTCTTTCTTGGGGCTGAGCGATTTGTGGCCCATCTGATACGGTTCCACAGCTCTGAAGGGGAGGTTTGGTGGCCAAAGGACTCACACCACTCCAGCCACTTTTCCTGCTTTACCCTATTAGCAGTTTCCTGAGCATCCCTGAGAGCCTCTCTCAAAAGAGCATGGTTCTCAGGGGTTCTCTGTCTGCAGAAGTGTCTTCTGCGCATATTGATTCTGTGGTTAAGTTCCTTAATCTCATCATTGTAGTACCAGGCGTTTTTGAAACACCTGGACCACATTCGAGTTTTGGGGATGGTCTCTGAGGCTGCTTCATCTATGGCATTTACTAGTCTGGCCTCGAGTATATCCACATTATCGTTAAGGGCCTCCTGGAAAGCTTTCCAGTTAGCCCTGTCCACCTTCCATCAAGGATTGTGCTGAACCAGCATCCAAGATGGTGGTGACTATCCCATAGTGATCGCTTCTGGCAGTGTTGTCCACAGACCAACTAATTCTCCCGACCAGAGCCGCAGTGACAAAGGTAAGGTCAAGGACCTCCTCGCCAATGTGCGTAGGCTCCTGGCTGTTGAGAAGAGCAATTTCAGGGCACGACTAAAGCACCTCAGCCATGTGGTAGCCTGCTGCATCAAAACTCCGAGTGGGAGCCAAGATGGGGTGGTGGGCATTGAAGTCTTCCTCTATGAGAATTGGCTCATGTGCCACAGCAGCACAGACTTCCCTAATATCTAAGCTCCAACATTTTGGCCTGCTATACACATTGTACAGCTTGAGGATCTCAACAGCAAGGAATTCAATGCTTTCTCCACACTGCACAGGATCGGCAATCAAGGAGCAGGGATAGTCGGCTTCACAAAGGTAATCCCTTTGTACTCGGCAGCACAAAGGGATGATATCCCGAGCAGCGAACAGATTCCCCTGTTAGGGTCTCCTGAAGTATGACAACATAAATGTTCCGAGATCGCATGATCGCGTGGAGAAGGGCATTCCTTGAGGAAAAGCTGTTGATATTCCACTGCAGTATGCTTAGATTAGAAGCCATTGTGCTAATCTGAGTCCATTAAGTCTGTGTCGTCAACGACGTTGACATAATCGGTCTCAGTGTCTGACACCACACTTTGGCTTTGCAGAGTAAGTGGCCAGGTGGTGCCCGTACTTCTGGCACGTGAAGCAGCGGAGCTTGTCAGGAACGTATGTCCTAAAGCTGTAGTAGCCCCAATTGCCAGGGTCTAAGGACGCAAATGGGGCTCCCCTCAAAGTGACCAGGACTAGCCTGGTTGGGTGCTTCCTTTTGGAGAGTCGGGAAGCTCCCACCACCTTGAGATGAGACGATGACCTCAAGGTCATACATCAGAGGGAAGCCAAGAAGCACCATCTTGGACTTCCTCTCTTCGGGAGTCAGAGCCGACAGGCTCACCTTCCGCCCATCCAGGAGCTTGTCTGTCTCCTGGAGGAAGGTGAGAATGGCTTGGTCCCTCGGTACGACTATCATGCCATTGTCTCTGGCAATTCTAATCGTCAGACGGCACTGTCTCTGGTTTTCCAGAGCCCATACCATCTGGTAAGCGTTGTCGAATCCTTCCGGTTTAGGGGGAACCGACTTGGGGCTACAGACTCACCCTCCGAGTCTGTAGCCAGCCGAGCCGCTTGTTGCCTGTCCTCCAAACTGACGCTGGAGTTATGGCAGTGGGGCCAGCAGGGTTGGAGGGTCCTACCTGGCGTCTGAACCGACGCCAGAGACTTGTCAGAGCCAGGGGCTGGTTTGGAGGGTCCAGCCCGAGGTTCTTGGGCAGGTTTTCTCTGAACTGACGCCAGAGCCTTACCCATATACCCATTTCTCTTACTTTTGTCACCGAGGACCTTGAAAGGCTCCAAGGTGACAGCCTTGGTCAACTCCGTGCCGAGTTCGTCAACGGGATTGTTAGTCAGGGTTTTTTTTTTTGGTAGAGTTGCCATGCAAGAACTGTTCAAATCATTCATCACCTACCATGGAGTCCAACAAGGGGAAGTTGTGCACTGAGGCCATGCTCAGAAGCCATAGGGGTGATGGGAGGATATACGCAACCCCCGCCTCGCGTTGATGGCACTCGCAAGACCATGCAATTGCCTGCAAGACAGGGGCTGCTTGACCCTAACCTAGCTCAAAAGAGAGACCAGCCGATTGACCTAACTAAGTCGAGATTAGGCCACCCGTCTTGCTGGAATAGAGCACCAAAGAGGCGTGTTGCTAGTCGCAGGACGTACTCATACACGGCATCGCTCAACCTCCAGGACTCCTGTCTCCCAGCGCACAGGGGCGCCACGCACGGCAAATGCGTGGGCAGGTGTGAGCCCCCCTGGGGAAAGGACCAGGGGGGGTGTAACCCCACCTACTGGATCAGCCCCTAGGAACACATAGTCATCCCTCCTCAGAGAACCCACCACCGGATAGCCACCTCAGCGGGAGGAAAATACTGGCCAGATTCAGAGCGGGCTCATCCGAGGAAGGAGTTCAAGCACCCTCGTCACGACAAGGTGGTTCCTTTGCGGGGGTCCGTAACGGAAGAGATATAAGTTACGCAATTCCGATTCTTCCGTCATCAGAACTACTTGATGATATGCGTTGACTTGACTTGCGTTGTGGAACTATTTAGTTACATTCATACCTACTGTATATATTTATATATATATATATATATATATATATATTATATATATATGTATGTATGTATATATGTATATACATATATATATTTATATATATATT
>NW_028234406.1:9874003-9881503 GCF_977035675.1 Penaeus japonicus | reverse complement strand
GATTTCCCGTGTACTTATGATATAATGACTAAAGGTGTTTAAAGCTTCATTGAAAGAAACTACTGTCGTGCAAGGGGGCCTGTATATAACGGTGTGCAATTCTAGTCAATACCCTAAGTAATTCCAGTGTTATTAGAATACTGCATCACAGGATCTGTTTTTGCTGCTTATTATTTTCTAATATAAAAAGCTACTCCTCCTCTACTTCTATTACTTCTGTCTTTCCTTTATTAGTTCATAGTTGTTGATTTTAATTTCTTCATTTCTAATGTCTTCATCTAAGTGTGCTTCTGTGAGAGCTATAACTGAATATTTGCTGATGTTTGCAGCAGGGTTGGCTGTTTCCTTGCTTGCTCTTGTATGAACAAGAACGCTTCTTATGACTGAGCTTCCTCGAGTGTCACTGCTGATGTACCAGTGTTTTCTATCTCCGTCTTTTTCCGTTTTCTTTCAGCTCATCTTTTTTTTTGCTCCATTTTCTTTTGTCTTATTTATGATCCGGGGTTATCCATACTCCTTTTGTTTTTTCAATTTCCTTCAGTTTCGTATTTTTCCCTATTGCCATTTTTGTTTTTCATTTTCTAGTTTTATTGGCCTTGGCTTCAGAGCCTCAAACAAATACTTGCCTTCTCTGTATGCAGTCTCAACTTAAATGGTTCTATTAACTTGTAAACTAATCATAATATAATTTATTGTTTCCACATCATTTTCCTTTCCCTTTTCAGGATTTTTCTTTTTCTTCTGCATTGTATATGAACACTGTTTACTCTAAATGCCTCATCTTTCTTTCCTGGATCTTTCTTCGTAACTTGTTTTGGTTTCTGCTTTGGCTTTTTCTTACGACCGACAACCCGCCAGTCATCCTCATATACACACATATATTATATATATATATATATATATATATATATATATATATATATATATATATATATGTGTGTGTGTGTGTGTGTGTGTGTGTGTGTGTGTGTGTGTGTATACATATAAATATATATATATATATATACTTATATATATATATATATATATATATATATATATATTATGTATATATATATATATATATATATATATGTATACATATATATATATATATATATATATATATATATATATATGTATGTATGTTTATATATATATATATATATATATATATATATATATATATATATGTATATACATATATATATGTTCTTATAAAGTTCTTATCAAAGATTGGTATAACCATCAGGATTAATATTGAAATATGGTAATGTTTTACGTATACAGTTTTTGTTCTACATTCTCGATAATATCTGACAATTTATTAGTTAGTTCACATTTAAAATTATTCATTTCTGATTAACTCCAGTTGAAATATGTTTAATATTCAATCTCTTTGTTGTTTTTCCGAGTACTTACACATTATGTACATATTATTCATTATGTACGACTTTTTTAAAAAGATTTGTTCTCCCGCCTCCGGCGATCACTTACGTGCCGACTACTCATTTTCTTTCTTAAAATAGCGGGATTACTCACCGATTGACAGTTACGCAATACCTTACAGTTGCCAGGAATCGCTTAGTTGGCGGTTGTTCCAATTCCTTTATTTATGTTTCATTTACACATGAAAACAAACACCTGGACCAAAGACTATTAAGTAAGACGGGTAAGTCCAAGACAAAAACTGTAATAATACTAACTGGGACCTCTGAGTAGTCCATGACGTCATAACGTCATGACGTCATATATTTACATTCTCACAAAAAACGTGACAGCACAGCAGACGAACTTCAGAGCGCGCATATCATAATGGTTGGGAAGTCATATCCATGTGTTGTATGCAAAAGGCGATAAGATACACATACTTCACATCATTTTCGTAGATTTCCAAAAGACAAAGAAAGGTATTTTACTTAGTTATGTTGTAAAGTGTGGACAACTGAGATATTGTATTAAATTAACTTGACGAAATTTTAACCGCTGAAGCTACAGTTCCCGTGTGGCACATTTCAGGTGTCTGTTATGGCTAAATATATTGCATATCCCAAGCCTCCACGAAAAAAGCCACATTCAGCTGAATAGAAGCTTCCGCGTGTGCAGTCACCATTTCTCTGCCTCTCAATATTGCAACACCTCATCAGCTAAACTATTAAGCACTGCTTGCCCTGACCAAAATTTAGAAGGTAAGACAAATAAAAAAATATATATATTTATTTTAATGTATCGGTAGGATTAACTTGTGAATTATATTTTAATGCATTTTTAGATATGAGAAATGTAGTTTATGTGATTTTTAAGTACAATGTTATAAACATAAAGAGTTGCAATTTTATAATGTATTTGGCCTCAGGAATTGGTTCATTGGGAGAGGCTGGCCAGTCTGCAATTGCTAATAAGGACAAATTAGATGGTATAGTAATTTTATTGCTTTTATGTGACATTATAAATAAAATGATGATATAATTTGCACTATAATAGTAACTGATAAATGTTATTGATTTTGCATAATACATCCACAGGTGTTTAATATTAATTAGTCTCAAGTATTTGTATCTGTTCATTTGCTACCAAATCCCCAAGTTCTGTTTAAAATTTAGAAGAGGGATCTGAGAGGCTCTGCCCCAACATGTTTCTAGTCCTTAACACACATATTGGTGCCAAATACTAATTACATATTTTATTTGTTTCATTCATGTCTGCATAATATAATGCATACCACTGTGTGCAATTTTTCCTTTTGATCATGATACAAAAAAGTCCATGTCTTTTTTTCAAAATAAATATTGGCATAGAAATGTACAGGATTGAAAGTAAAATATTACATAAAGATATAAACTTTAAGTTCACAGTCATATAGTATATGTTGTTGGTGGTAGGTTTATTGGTTTCAACCTGAATCTCTGCGGAAAAAAAAAATCTTGTTTGTAGGGATTGAGTAAATAGCTGTTTCTACTCTTTTTTTATTATTATTATTATTATTATTATTAGCTGAATTTCGGGAATTTGAGTTACTCTTAAGAATTACTGTTAATTATACTGTGACAAAAATGTTCAGAACTTTAGTAATTATTATTTTGCTAATAGTATTGATTATATATGATTTGAATAATAAGTAACTACAAAACATTTTTTGTTTCTGTTTTTGTGTGAGCTAGGTTTTTCTTTGTGTGTGTTTGTGCTTGCCATTACAAAATTAGCATGTCATTTTATGCTTTTTGTTTGCAGTTTCAGGTTTATGTTTACATGAAATGTAGCATAATGTTTGTTTCTCGTTTTCATTTAAATACCTTGGCTACTGTGTTTGCATCTTTTGTGCTGAATTATTATTTTGTTGTCTGATTATTTTCTCTCTAATGTTATGTTTCATTGGACTGCATGCTCCTATTTCATTATTTATTGTTTTCTTATTGTTTTCGTTGTTGTTGTTGTTGCATGTGCATGATTAAAAATTACTTTTGTTCAAGTATAATTGTTACTGTTTTTGCATGCGTTTTTTATGCCCCGTGCATGTCACTCATATTTGTTAATAATATGTATAATCTTTTCATTATAATAAAGAAAATCCATACCTTTGAATTTTACTATCCAAATTGATACAAAGGTATTATTATAATAGTTTTGGAGATTCAGTGTCTCATTTAGGAAGATAAAACACTGGTAATATTAAATGAATATAATCTCTCTCTCTCTCCCTCTATCTATCTATCTACCCCCCCCCCCCCTCCTCTCTCCCTCTCTCTCTCAATATGATTTAGAAGATCTAATCACTGTTATTAACACACCAAGAATATTGATTTTATGGTTTGGAAAAATTCCCTAAAGGAATATTGCATATAAAAGTTCACATATATTGATAAAAAAATACCCATCATAAACCTGATGTTTATATCCATAATACGTACGAAGAATACATAATTTTAACACGAACACATGATATCATTGCTGCTGTAATGACAACATTTACCATTGGACTACGGGAAGTGCTGACAGAAGAGCTCATGACGTCATAACTGCTCTAATGACGTCACGTATACCACTGGACTACGCCAATAGATGGCGTTATTCTGGTGGCATCTGGCAACAATATACGAACGCCGATTTCTATTAATTCTATTAATTCCATACGGTCTTACCTATCTTTCGTAGGCTTAAAGATTACAAACACAGGCATACTAGCCCATGTAAAAGAGAGAACAAGAATGGCTGAGAACACCCTGACAAAACTGAAAAGATTTTCGAGCTGTCCTAATAAGATCAAGCTACAGCTCTATAAAACACTGGTCAGGCCAGTGCTTGAATACCCTCCAGTTCCCCTCAACACTGTATCACCATCTTCCTTGTACAAAATACAAGCAGTACAGAATAAAGCCATACTCTGGATCAACGGAACAAGGTGGCCAAACCCCCGTCCACCAATAAGAGAATTACATCACACACTTAACCTGGAACCTATGAACACCAGAATTCACAGGTTGGCCACAAAAACGTGGGATCGTCTTGAACACATAGAAGACGTAAATTATGAACAAATACAACAGTCCAGCAACAACACTGAGGGTGAGCACTACTGGTGGCCCAGAAGTCTCATAAGAGCCAGACAAAATCCTCCGAACCCTATCTACTCAAGAACGAACCGGTAACACCGAACCAAGCAAGAAGAGAGCCATTCCAGCCTCATCTTCTCTCCTAAGGGAGTTCAGGCGAGAAGAAGGGGGGGGGATGACTCTGTTTAAAAAAGCCGCAACCGCGTCTTTGCTAATTGCCAGTAGCAAAGATGGGGAAGCTGCTTGATGCTTGGCTGGCACACATTAAGCATTTATAAGTGGCAATCCTAACAGGTGAAACATAACAAAATATAACAAAAAACTCTGAAATCGAATGAGACGAACGCTTGAACGTATAAACAATAGCATTTGTAAGTATACATGAGTATATACAGCGATGTATATATTCAGATATACGAAAAAAAAAAAAAAAAAGTAAGGCGGATTGGACAAGAACATATGCATATATGTATATATATGTGTGTGTATATGTAAAAAAAAAAAAAAAAAAAAAAAAAAAAAAAAAAAGGTGAAGGTGTGAAACGTCAATTATTATTTAAAAATGCCAATACATAGAGAATAACACATATGTAATATGTCCAAGATACATGTGCACATATGTACAAGTGTACATACATAACTACGACGGTATACATATGCCCATATGTGCGGAAGTGCAAAAAAAAAAAAAATAAAAAAAAAAAAAAATAAAAAATAAAAAAGGTGATGGTAAACAAGGGCATTTAAAAACTCTTATTCTACTTATATACATAGGAAACTATGTACAAAAAGGCAAATACTATTTATAAACAACCTGCGCTAGAATGTCACACCCTAACGGTCCCCCACCCCCCACCACGGCGGGTCTTGCCAACCACTATAGACACTACGAATCGGGCCAAAAAGCCAAAATAACAAAGACGAACAACCGATGACCAGCAAGGGGTTACGCCCCCCACCTTTTATTATCTTCTCCTAGTATTTCATTTTAGGTAGCTAGCTGCCATCTTAGTTCTTCTTCCGCTCTTCTTCTTTCGAGAATCTATATTCTCCACTTTCTTGTATCGTATCGTATCGTATATCTTTCGTATACTATCTTTGACCTGGACAATATGTGTGTGTGTGTGTGTGTGTGTGTGTGTCTGTGTCTGTGTCTGTGTCTGTATGAAATTATATACACATACATTATACATATATATATATATATATATATATATATATATATATATATATATATATATACATATACACACACACATATATATATATATATATATATATATATATATATATATATATACATACACATACACACACACACACACACACACACATATATATATATATATATATATATATATATATATATATATATATATATATATATATATATACATACATACACACACACACACACACACACATATATATATATATATATATATATATATATATATATATATATATATATATATATATACATACATACATACATACATATACACACACACATAAATGTTACATAAATATATGTTGTAGTATTAGAGTTTTGATGTGATATTTAGATATTTTAAGCATCTAAAATCTGCCTGAATCCTTGTCAATTACCGTTTACATTTGTGACACAACATGATACAAAGGATACCGGAGGAAAGTTATATTTCTTGCAAGATATTATTTACAGATCTTACATGTTTACAAGATTAGTCGCCTAGACATCTTTTCTCTAATAGAAAATCCAGTTGCAATTTGATCTGATCTCAAGGCAACGAATTCTGTATCTATATTTCGACCTGTATAAATCAGGGGCTCGATCCAAGAAATACTTTGCAAGAAATACTTTTGGTCGCTACTGAAGCGAAACTGTGAGCCACCTGCTGCGACCAATTCAAGAAACAACAATAAAGAGATGTAAAATGTAAATCCTAATAAAGAAAAGTTCCATTTCACCAAATTGAACAAAGGTGGAGGATTGTTAGCCTTTGCCAAAGCATCAACAGGCACGGAGGTCGGGCTAACGTAGGTCCACTAAATGAGAGCAATGCTGTGATAATTGTGGCTTCAAATTTCACTCATCACCACCTTTATCCTCTCCTAATACAGCTGATACCTTATCAGACATCCCAAGAAACACTACAATTTCTTCAAGATCGGGTTAAGCGATCAGCAAGCAGTGTCAAATTTTATTTACATCAGCATCAGTTCTACAGAAATCTTTAATTCTAGCACTTCATGCCTTTAAATTCGTTTCCCAGTCACGTGCAATTTGATTGAAAACAAGATTCTAATGTTCTCGTCGAATATTACCTATAGAATTAATCATGATAATTTTGGCTCTGCTAAAACAGGCATGGGAGGAAGTGCTGGGCTACAGGAGTTCAAAAAACTTTAAAACGACGTAATTAAGAGTAAACAATTCTTGTCGATCGCTTAATTCTACTGGAAAGGGCCGATTGTTGCGTTTCCTGGAATGTCTGATTACCTCTTTGCTATTTTAGGAGAGGTTGAAGGTGACAGGAATCAGCCTTTAAAGTGTGAATCAATTTAAAATAAAAACTCACACCATTGCGTTCATTTAGTAATCTTACGTTCGTCCCGCCCTCCGCACTTGTTGATGCTTTGGCAAAGGCTAAAATCTTATATCCTCTATTTAGGCGAAATAGGGCTATTTTCAAACTGCATTTTGAATAAGATTTACGTTTTACATATTTTCATAGTTTTCTAATAAATCCAGTAAGAGCGTAATTCTTTTCTAACGTACTTTGTGAGTGTTTTAGCTCAAGTTCTAGAGAGAACAGATCATGTTTACTTTTTTACTTCATTGATTTAACCGGATTATAGTTGGCTAAAATTATAATTCTTTTATTATTATAATTCTTGCAAATAGCGTAAAGCCTTTATTTCCAATCAAAGACAGAGACTAGTTATTGAAATCCATCATACGCTGAAACTATAATTCGCAATATTTGTT
>NW_028234406.1:9859003-9861503 GCF_977035675.1 Penaeus japonicus | reverse complement strand
CTTAACTCTCTATTCTGCTATTCACTTTTTAGGTTCTGTTGCTGTTGCCTTTAATTCTGTTTTCTTTTTCAACTGTCTCTTCTCTGCTCATATATCCTAGTGCTTTTTCTCATTTTTCCCTTTCTCCTCTCCCTTCCGCGTTATTATCCCTCCTTTCTGATCTTCATCTCTTTCTGCACAGGTTTTTAGTTTCATAGTATCATTTCTTATGATTAGTTATATTTCCTTATTATACCAAACATGTACATGAACATACACTGACATAAACATACACCCATGTGTAAACACACACACACACACACACATACACACACACACACACACACACACACACACACACACACATACACACACACACATACACACACACACATACACACACACACATACACACACACACATACACATACACATACACATACACACACACACACACACACACACACACACACACACACACACACACACACACACACACACACACACACACACACACACACACACACACACACACACACACACACACACACACACACACAGAAAATGAATATAGAAAAAAAATGCTGAATAATGCTGAATGAATAAATCTGAGGTCTGGCCAAATATTTACAAGACACCTGCATTTGGTTGTTGAATTGGGAATTTTTAAGTGTGATTTAAGAGGCTATCTTTTATCCAAAGTCACTTGAAACTTATTGTGATCTGCCGTGGAAGGCCTACAAACTCAAGTTCAACCGCCAATTGTGATCAAGCAATTGCAAGCACCTCCACTCCTCTGGTGCTCTTGTAAATCGCAAGAAATCTCCTCCAAATATTTGCAAAAAATGGAGATTATCAAAGGATGAGTTACAGGGGATGTCAGATAACTTTGTCTTCCAGCCTATATGTGATGGAAGTTTGTACAAAGCTTAGTTTGGAGTGCACAAACCATGGAGGCTAGTGGCTGGTGCAGAGGTATTGCATGTTGATTAGTAGCAATTGCACTGGTGTCTTGTAAACATTTGCCTACAGTGTAAATTATATTACTGGACTTGCTAATATCTCAGGATCATTTACTACAACAGCAACTTAGAAGTACCAGTAAATGGCACCACAAAGCCTTTTGCTGAAGAAAAAAAAAAAATGTATCATTTGTTCTGTAGATCAAGTAATATATATATATATTTTTTTTTCCTGTAAAGGAAGGGGATGTTTAGTTTGGTCTGCCAAGGGACACAGAGGGGTGCCAGAAACATTGTCCAGTCTTCCATTTCCTTCTGCGCTGCTAGTGCCGTAGGAGCTTCCCGTCTTTCACCCCCGCTCGCTGAGAGGAAACGGACTCCTCTTACCTACGCCATGTCGACTGCTCCACCGCTCATAGCTTCAAAGACCCATGGCATTGAGAAAAGTGTTTGGTAAGGGAAAGTTGCTTTGTTGCATTTTTTTTTTTTTTTTTTTTATCCCCCCCATCTCAGTTTGGCAATTTCTATGCTGGGAACTTTATTTTGATTTATTTTGAATTGTGATAGTCAATTTTTGCCCATTTAAAAGAGTTGAGGAAAATATGTTTTAATACCCCTGAGTGGTTAGGCTTTGGGTTAAGGAAGAGGATATAGCATATTATTCATAAAATGCTGTAACTTGACTGCTTTTTGCAAAGAAAACAGATATAACTATCTCACTTGAAGAATGCTGCGATAAAAATATATTTTTTCATGTTGTATTCTTAATAGATCTATCATCTGAATTATTCACTCAGTTAAAATGGTTTTAAGATCAATAACTTTTATGAGTAGATATGTTTTTTTTTTTTTTTCCCATAATCTTAATCATCATTATAAGCCTAGTATAACATTCCTAATACTAGTAGTATATGCTCTTACATTATCTAGAGATGTAATTGTAACGTCCCATAGATTGGATTTTCATACTGATTTTCCACGAAGGGTCGAGTTCATCCAACTGGCACTCGAGGTAAAGCCCCTCAACTTGGGCCAAGGCTTTCCTGACTTCGCCGCTCCAGACACCGTCCGAAAGGCTCTTGCCCAGGCCTGCACAGATGAGAAAAATGTCCTGCTTAATCAGTACACCCGTGGTTTTGTAAGTAGTAAATAGTTGCATATTTGTGAATATTGCATATTTATGAATATAACATCTTTAGTATGATTGTTTTTCATACTATCTCTTTTCCTATAAATTCATCATCCTTGAAGCTTCTAAAGGAAAATTGGGTAGATCATAAAATGCAAAAGATAACAGTATTAGGTATAAATTATAACCTGCAGAAAATTAGTGCCACATTTACTCTTATTTTCTTTGATGGAACCAATCCAATTTTTATTTTTTCTGAATATATCTAATAGAGATATATTCAGAAAAAATAAAAATTTAGGGCATATAAGCCACAGCAATTTTGGGCTTTCCTCAGGGGATGTAGTCCTCGGTTCAAGATTTACCAAATATAATTTTGATATCGTTTTGATTTGCTTTAAAATTATGGTTGTTTGACTTGTTCCACACA
>NW_028234406.1:9839003-9849003 GCF_977035675.1 Penaeus japonicus | reverse complement strand
TTCCATTGTTGAGATTTTCTAGATTTTTTCATCACCATATCCTGCATAATGCAAATAATGCAAAAGGGTTCAAGCCATTATCTATTCCATTCTTAACCTTTCACGCCGGCGCGATTCCACATGGTCGTAATGCTGGGGTTTTCAAACACATAAGCCTAACGCCTCGAGACTCTCGGGCACACAAGCCGCGACCCTGAGCGCCGGCCTTGCCCAGATATCTCGTGACCTGCGTCTGACGCAAAAACCACGAAACATGTCGGCACATCATTCGGCGGGAATGGGTTAAGATAATTGAAAACTCACGCATCTCATGTTTATTGCTTTCTGCTCTCAGCATGTCATTTTTGGAACTATCCGAATTAGGTGCTCACATTTCACACAGGGAATGAGCTTGACTCCAATAATAAAATAAACAGATATCTAAAGGAGGAGAGTTATTTTCTCTTATTTTGCTTTTCCAGGAGGATGAAAACCTTGAGAAAGCGGGAGAGATCCTTCGTGCACTCAAGAAGGATATCGATGAAGGAAAAGTCTGAACGTAGGTGTTTTGAGAGCTGCCCTGTCCTTCTTGTAGCCTCTTGGGTCACGGCCACGTCAAAGGAGGAATAATTGTGATTCTGTTTGGAAATTCTTGATTTTGCAAAAGTTAGGAAATCCAGGATTTTTCAGAAGCGGTTGGTGAAGATTCATGTTAAAAGTAAATGTAAAATAAAATCGCTCAATTTGAATTTGTGGGGATATAGATTATTTGTTAAATGTTCAATGCCTGAAATGATAATGATTGAAAATAGCTGTTGTAAAAGATGAGAATAATATCATATATTTGTAAACTTACCTATTATATTAAATGATAATGATTGAGAATAGCTGTTGTAAAAGATGAGAATAATATCTTATATTTGTAAACTTGCCTATTATATTAAAATAGGTGTTAATGAGGTCATTATTATGCATGTATAAAGTACCTCAAGCCCGTGTAAAGAAATGGAAAATAAAATATATATATTCTAGTTTAGGATATTTTATTTCTCTCTTATATACTCTGTTTTGAGGTAAAAGGTTTTCTCTCCATTTTTCCTTCCTCTTCCTCTTTCCTATCCTAATTCTCTCTCTCTCTCTCTCTCTCTCTCTCTCTCTCTCTCTCTCTATCACTCTTCTTTCCTCTCTTATCTCTCTCACTCTTTCTCTTTCTTCTCTTTCTTGTTTTTCTCTTTACTTTCTCTCTTTCTCTTTTATCTCTCTCTCTCTTTTTTCTCTTTCTTTATCTTTTCTGTCACTTTTTCTTCCCTCTCTCTTTCTTTTTTCTCCCCTTCCTCCTTTTTCTCGCTTTTCATTCCTATCAATATCTCTATTTCTCTTTTTTCTCTCTCTAATATTTTCTCTCTTCTCTCTCTCCCTCTCTTTTCTCTATTTATGCCTGTATTTCTCTTTCGCTCCCTCTCCTTTGTTCCCTCTCTCCTCTCTCTCTCTCTCTCTCTCTCTCTCTCTCTCTCTCTCTCTCTCTCTCTCTCTCTTTTCTCTTTTCTCTTTCTCTTTCTCTTTTCTCTCTCTCCTATCCTCTTCCTCCCCTTTTTTCTCTTTCTTTCTCTTTTTTCATCACTCACTTTCTTTTTTCTTTCCCTCTTTCTCTTTTCTCTTTTCTTTCTCTCTCTTTCTCTTTTCTCTCATTCTTCTTTCCTCTGTCTCTTTTCTCCCTCTCTCTTTTTTTCTCCTTTCTCTTTTCTCACTTTTTTATCTCATGCTTTTTTCTCTTTCTTTCTCTTTCTCGATCTTTTTCATCACTCACTCTCTTTTTCCTTTCCCTCTTTCTATTTTCTCTTTTCTTTCTCCCTCTTCATCCCTATCTCTCTCTAATGTGTTCTTTCTCTCTTATATTTTTACCCTCTTTTCTCTCTCCCTCTATTTTCTTTCTTTTTCTCACTTTCTTTCTCCATCACTCTTTTCTTTCTTTCTCTCTCTCCCTCCTTTCCTCTCTCTCTATCTATCTATCTATCTATCTCTTTTCCTCTATCAATTCTCTCTCTCTCTCTTTTCTCTCCTTCCTCTCTCCTTCCTCTCTCTGCCCATCTCTTTCTCTCTGTCTCCTTGTCTTTCTTTCTTTCTCTATCTCTCCCTCTCTCTCTCACTCTCTTGTCTCTCTACTTCCGTTTCTCTCTCTCTCTCCTTCTCTCTCTACTTGCTTTTCTCTCTTTTCTCCCTCTCTCTCTCTCTCTTTCTCCTCACTCCTTCCTCTCTCTCCCCATCTTTTTCTCTCTCTCTCTCCTTGTCTTTCTTTCTTTCTCTATCTCTCCCCCTCTCTCTCTTGTCTCTCTATTCCGTTACTCTCTCTCTCTCTCTCTACTTGTTCTCTCTTTTCTCCCTCTCTCACTTTCTCTTTCTTTTCTTTCTCTCTCTTTCTCTTTTCTTGCTCTCTTTTTTCTCATTCTTTATATTTTCTGTCAATTTTTCTTCCCTCTCTCTTTCTTTTTTCTCTCTTTTCATTCCTATCTATCTTTGTTTTCTCTTTTTTCTCTGTCTCTAATATTTTCTCTCTTCTCTCTCTCCCTCTCCCTCTCTTTTCTCTCTCTCACTGTTTTTCTCTCTATTTCTCTTTTTCTCTCTCTCCTTTGTTTTTTCTGTTTTCTTTCTCTCTCTCTTTTCTCTCTTTCCTATCCTCTTCCTCCTTTTTTTTCTCTTTCTTTCACTTTTCTCACTTTTTTTCTCATGCTTTTTTCTCTTTCTTTTTCTTTTTTCATCACTCACTTTCTTTTTTCTTTCCCTCTTTCTCTTTTCTCTTTTCTCTCTCCCTCTTCATTCCTATCTTTCTCTAGCGTGTTCTTTCTCTCTTATATTTTTATTCTCTTTTCTCTCTCCCTCTTTTTTCTTTCTTTTTCTCACTTTTTTCTCCATCAGTCTTTTCTTTCTCTTTCTCTCTCTCCCTCCTTTCCTCTCTCAATCTATCTATCTATCTCTTTTTCTCTATTACTTTCCTTTCCTCTCATATCTCTCTCTCTTTCTCTTCTGTCTCTCTCTCCTTTCCTTTCTCTTTTCTCTCACTCTTTTTTCCCTCTCTCTTTCTTTTTTCTCTCTATCTTTCTCTTATCTCTTCTTTCTCTCTTTTCATTCTTATATTGCTCTTTATTCTCTTTTTCTCTCTCTCACTCTTTTCTCTTTCTTCTCTTTTTGTATCTTTCTCTTTTCTCTCTTCTTTCCTCTCCCTCTTTTCTCCCTCTCTCTTTTTTCTATTTCTTTCTCTCTTCTCTCACTTTTCATCCTGCTCTCTCTTTCTCTTTTCATTCTTATATCTCTCTATTCTCTTTTTTTTTCTATCTAATATTTTCTCTCTCTCGCTCTTTTCTCGCTTTTTTTCTCTCTATTTGTCCCTCTCCTTTTTTTTTTCTCCCTCTTTCTCTTTTCATTTTTTTATCTCTCTCTTCTCTTTTCTTCTCAATATCTAATATTTTCTTTCTTTGCTCTCTCTTCCTTTCTTTTCTCTTTTTATTCAATGTTTATCTATCTCTCTTTTCTCTCTCTCTCTCTCTCTCCTTTCCTCTATCACTCTTCTTTCCTCTCTTATTTCACTCACTCTTTTCTTTTTCTTCTCTACCTCTTGTTTTTTCTTTTCTTTCTCTCTTTTTTCTCTTTCTTCCTCTTTTCGCTCACTCTTTCTCTCTTTTCATTACTATCTCTCTCTGTTGTGTTTTGTTTCTCTATCTCTTATATTTTCTCTCTATCTCTCTTTTCTTTCTCTTTCTCTCTCTCCCGCTTTTCCTCTATCACTCTTCTTTCCTCTATTATCTTTCTCACTATTTTCTCTCACTTTTTTTCTCTCTTTGTATTTTCTCTTTTCATTCCTATCTCTCTCTCTATTCTCTCTTATATTTTCCCTCTCTTTTCTCTCTTTTTCTCACTTTTTTCCTCTCTATCTCTTATTTCTTTTTTTCTCTCTCTCCTTTTCTCTCTCTCTCTCTCTCTAACACTCTTCTTTCTGTCTTCTCTCTCACTCTTTTCTTTTTTTCTCTCTCTCTTCTCTTTCCTATCTTTCTCTATTCTCTATTTTCTCTCTTATATTTTCTCTCTCCCTCTCTTTTCTCACTTTTTTTCTTTCTCTCTCTCTCTCTCTGTTTTCTCTCACTCTTTTTCTTACCTCTTTCTTTTTTCTCTCCCTTTCTCATTTCTCTCTTTCATTCTTTTTTCTCCCTCTCACTTCAAACACAATGTAAGCAAAGATGGAAACAAAAATATCACTTCATTTGACTGCTACATTCTATGGGGCTGTGAATGCCGTTCAACTGGCATTACTTTCTTGGCCCAAACGCATTTAGTGTGTGGGATTATGGGAATGTTAAGATTGTTTTATTACAATCTGGAGTGCCCACACATCATCTCAGTGTTAAAAAGTTTCACAGTAGACAAAATTTTTTGAATTTTTCCAGACATTCCCAGGGAGAACTCCATCCCTTCATAAAGAGGGTTAAAGTCAACATATAAGTAGTTCTTGAAATAGGAGCTTTCAGACTCAGACACATCTCAAGTTTTTTATTTAAATCATGTTATTTTCTCTACCTGTGGCTGATTAGAGCAGTATGAGTCATGCTAGGAAAGCTGTGCTGCCGATCATTTCATATGAATGGGCATAACATCAGGAATGACTGAAAACAAAAACTAACGACCTAACGAGACAGTATTCTTATGTCAGTGACTTCTTACTAAGGATTTGCTCATTAATATTTGCTCCAATTATGTAAAAATATCTTAAGGTAACATGATTGTGAAACAAAGTTGCCAGTTGGGCATGTGCAAGTCAATTGACAAAAGTGACAAAAGTGAAATGTAATGACATGGAAATCAATGTGATATCTGACATGAGTTGAGGGCACTAGACATGTCCTATTCCTTCTGGTGCCTAAGAAATGGTTTAGTTTTGTTAATGATTAATCCTTTTGGTGTATAATCAAAATTTTCAATATTTTCAGGGGCATTGTCAGAAAACTTTTCGTCCCTTTGGCTCTTCCGTTCCTATTTCTTTATACATTTTCATCTGTCTTGGATCTTTTGCTTTCTATCTTTGCATCACTTTTATGCTAATAATTACTTTATCTTTGTATCTCTAATATCTCTGTATTTCAGTATCTTAATATCTTATACCTCACCAAATATCTGTATTTTGATATTTCTGTATTTCTCTCATTCCATATCCTTATCCCCCCTCTATGGATTCTGCTTGCTCTGCTTATGCTTTTTTCCATTTCGTTTGAAGATTCGCATTTGACATTTTAGAAGAGATAACATTTAACATCTCTAATTTACCTTTATATCCAGTTGCCACTTAATATCTAAAAATCTATTTTGTCTGCTATTGATTACTTCATCTGTTTTATTGTTCTTAAAATATCAATATTTTTTGTAGGGCAAGGAGACGTCGACAACCCTTTGGTAATTGGCTGCATGTCTTGCCTTTGGTGAAGTCAAACATCTCTTATCATTAAAAGCTTTCTTTATTTAAAATATATTGTGTGAACACAATCCCTTCAAGTCGTTATGTTCAATGCAGTATGTATGTATATTCTGCCACACATACATGTATGGCGAGTTCTTAAACAAATAATAAATCCTGCCATCCATCTGAAATTACATATTCATTGAAAATAGTATTAAAAACAATTAAAACTGGCAGCTGTTTTTCCAAAAAAAAAAAAAAAAAAAAAAAGGGCTTACTAGACTATTCAACAAATAACATCTTCACACCATCTCACCCATTTACCATAGAAATTTCTCTCCTTTCTCTCATAGTTCTATAAAATATACACCCTTTTTCTCAATTCTATACGATGATTTTTACTGGAGACTCTGGCGAAGCAGAAGTGCCATAAGAGCCAAGACCAGCATCCCAGGGGAGAGCGCGGTCGCTGCTGATGGTTCGCCCACTGGTTCGTGACGTGCAGGGGAGTCGGAGGAACAGAAGTCGTTTTCTGCGGGAGAATCAACATGAGGCTCGGTGATTCAGTTCACGTTGTAAAGAAAATTGATGCTGATCAAAAACTTATATTGACTTATTCTTAATAGCTTAATCTTAGTCGTGTTTTACTTGTTATTGTAAGAATCTAATTTATAGGTTAATATTTTGCTGCTTCAAAAAGGCAATGAATGTCATGCTAATTACTGTGAACATACTGTGTAAGTATAAATGACGAGATACAGAGATGGTGAAAAGTCTATGATATGTGCATATGGCTCACCAATTTACATTTCAGACATTGGTCTACATTATGTCTTTCATGCTGGATCAAGAAATAATTTTCATGCCTTATCCGCATGTAGGTAGCTGATGTATCATTAGAGTTAACATTCTTGTTAACAAAAAGAAATTTAATTGATTCCAGTCTTCACCACATACAATGACACCAAGTAAATTATAGTTTCATCAGTAAATATTAATTTAAGAAAACATTTTTGTAAAACAAAAAATGTACCACAAAAGACAGAACATGTCGCAATATGGTTCTCATCCGCCATCCGCAATTGCCTCCACTTTCAGAAACGTGCTCAGTTACTCACCCCCTTCCCAGCCCACAAACTCCTGGTGTCTCTCGTTGTTTTCTGTGAGCCAGACCTCGAGGGGCTTGAAATATTCCCTGATGATCGAGGCGTCCATCCTCCTCGTGCCCGTCAGCGCCTCCAGGGCATCGGGCCAGGGCTTTGAGGAGCCCAGCTGCAACATGTCGCTGAGGAGGATAAACACACATTTCAGTTAAAGCTGTAATACTTTCATCTTATTAGACTGATACAATCTGTAAATTCTAAGAAGACTTCGTCCTTTAAATGAATTTTGTGTCTTAAGGACTGAAAAATAATTTGCTCCCCATCTCGGATGCCTCATTTTACACACGCTTACCCAAGTGCATTTCCTGCTTCGGTGGACTGATAGATGTCACACTTGTGGAGTGGTTTCGAGGGGTCTAGAGGGTCGTATTCCCCAGCCTTCATGCAAAGTGCTTTGTGGAACTGGAACTGAACCACGAAGCTGACAAAGTACCTGAAGACAAGACAAAATTTTTAAATAACATTACTGTCTAACCAACCGAACAGATCACTTGCTTGTTGGCGATTCAGGAATACCAGCTACAGGGTTTCAAATATCGGTCATTTTTTTTTCTCTCTTCCTTCCAACGAAAAAGAAAGTACCTGATGTAGGGAACGTTGGCTGGGATGTGATACTTGGCCCCAGGATCGAAGTCATACTCTGATCGTTTCACAGGAGGCTTTATTCCCTGCAGCTTATACCTGAAATGCACAACAATGAATTGATAACCAATGAAGATAAATTGTGAATGAAACCCAAATTGCAAAGGACATACAAGAATATGTAGTGCACACATTATGCATATTTTCCTACCTCAGGTCCCACCAAGCACAGTTCCAGTTCTCTTCTTTGGTTTCCCCACTGAACACTCCCCAGCGCCACAGGTCCATCAAGTAGCCGAAAGGAAGGAAAGCGATCTTATCCAAGGCGATACTCATGAGGTAATTTACATCGGCTTCATCGTCCTCTTCAACAGATTCCAGGAGGCCAATCTTCTTCAGATGTTTTGGTGTGGCCACGCTAAGAGCCAACACATCCCCAACAGCCTCATGGAAACCTGGAATTCATGATTCATTTATATCACTTTCATGAGACGGCATTGAGGATATTGCTTTTGCAAACAATTTAAGAAACATTCAAACATTTCATTATTGTCAACAAAGTTAGTTATTTGTACACATGCTGTGTCTTGCTGTCTATTGTCTGAAGACTCCTTGAACTTCCCTGTTACCTAAATGCTCTCTAATTTAAAATCTCCCCCAAGATCATCGATCAAGTTTGGTCACCTGGGTTAGCTCCACTGCGGAACACTAGGGGCTGGTGCTCATATTGCAAGTAGTATTCTATGTGACCCATCTCATGATGAACCGTGATTAAGTCTGTCATAGTCACATCAGTGCATTGCTTGATCCTGAGGACAAGTTAGAGAAAGGAGATATTATCAGCCTCTCTTTTCTTATAACAGTGTATCATTGGCTTCCTTGCACCAGTGATACTGGGAGACTAGTAATGATAAACGAATGTCAGGGCATGCAACATCCTAAAGAACAGGAGGTACATTGTACCATTGTATAAGTTGTACCTGGTACAACGTGTTTTCTCAATGTCACTGACCAGGTTTGCTTATAAAACGCTGTAAATTATGGGGTTTCTTCCTCATTCAAATTCTAACTTTATCTTGAGACATCTAATTATACCATTTTCTTCTCAAATCTGATAATTTTTATTTATCCAACATAAATCAACAAGTTGTAAAGCGACTTTCTTTAGTGAAATGAACTAGAGACAATACTGAAAACCACCAGTTTGTTGTAACAAAAAAAAAAAAATCACTGATGTATTGTAGTTAACGGTTTTCGCATCTTAACAAACAGAATACAGATCCACAAAAAAAAAAACTCTAGAGAAATTAAAACATGGACCATTCATATGTACCTCCCTCCTCGTTTACAAATGAAGAATCCTCTGCAATTTTGTGTAACCCGAGTCAAGAGGTCAGCAGTGCAAAGACACAAGAGGTTAACTAATCACACCTTACAATCCAGATCCCATCTACTACCACACAGGCCTAATCTCACCTGGATTAGCACCACCACGGAACACGAGTGGTTGGTGTTTGTACTGTAGATCATACTCGATGTGGCCCATTTCATGGTGCACTGTGATCAAGTCAGTCATGGTGACATCTGTGCACTGCTTTATTCTTTAATGATTGGAAATTACTAAGGGTTAATCTCTGTTTCCATGAAATTACTTCACATGTAACAAGTGACTGACAATGAGTCGAAGTAATATGATTATATTTTTTTGCAAAATTTATTTGCAAAAGAAATCGTAGATCTGGAAAGAAAGAAATGTATTCTCCATGTCTTATATAACAGATAATGTATGAAAAAAGACGAATGTGAAAATACGCTTAAGTGCTTGCAGCATCTGCAACTTCGACTACGGACAGACTGTGGCGACGTCGCAACGGCAAGTTGCCCATTGGCTCCCACTGAAATTTCGTGGGGAGGAGATTCCTGGAAGAACGTTACCCCCTCCATATGTTCTAGTGTTAGTATGTATTCCTTTTGCAAACGTAATTCTTTAATCCATCCACAAATGTTAAAAAAAAAATACTTTCACCGGTGACACTCCTCAATCTGACGAGGGGGAACCGTGTCTACGTAGCAGGTGCTACTGGTCGACTGTCCCCTTAAAGAACATGACAAAATACCCAAGTAATCTCCACTCCCCCGCCCTCCACATCGATGAAGTTCACGCCCATCACTTGCCTTATCCAAAATGCCCGACGCCACCACAGAATAGGCTATGATCACTACATCATTCAAGAAATAGAAAAAACCAACTTAACCCACATACACAACAATAACCAAAACATCCAAAGAAAAAAAAATCTACTTCGAATACGTCTCCAAGTACCTCATAACACCACCATTACCTAAAGTCTTTTCCGTTGCAGAAGTCCCACGCAGATGCATGGCAAATCAGATCCCGTCCCTTTGGCTTTTCGATGATGGAGTGTTCCCAGAATTCGGGAGGCATGCGGGTGAGGTTCAGGGACACGAAGAATTCCTCCGAGAGCTCAAACATCTTCCTTGGGGTGTAACCCTATAAAAGAAATGAGTTTAAATGCTCTGCCTATGGATTGGAGTTATGTTAGCATGCAATAATTCCAGGATACTTGTTAAAGATGCGAATTTTGGTCTTAGAGCTCAGTAGGCAAGTCTAAAAAAAAAAAAAAAACTAAAATCATCTTTTGGCAAATGGGACAATGTAATATGATTACACAATGAATTACAATTTCATCCAAGGAAAAAATGCAACTGCTAGCACAGGCTTCCCAAACCTAATAGGCTTAGACAAACCACGCCGTGTTCGTAAAGACGTCAGTCGAGTACAAGCGCCTGAGGAACTTCATACAGATTGGTATGC
>NW_028234406.1:9819003-9836503 GCF_977035675.1 Penaeus japonicus | reverse complement strand
CGTGTGCGTGTGCGTGTGCGTGTGCGTGTGCGTGTGCGTGTGCGTGTGCGTGTGCGTGTGCGTGTGCGTGTGCGTGTGCGTGTGCGTGTGCGTGTGCGTGTGCGTGTGCGTGTGCGTGTGCGTGTGCGTGTGCGTGTGCGTGTGCGTGTGCGTGTGCGTGTGCGTGTGCGTGTGCGTGTGCGTGTGCGTGTGCGTGTGCGTGTGCGTGTGCGTGTGCGTGTGCGTGTGCGTGTGCGTGTGCGTGTGCGTGTGCGTGTGCGTGTGCGTGTGCGTGTGCGTGTGCGTGTGCGTGTGCGTGTGCGTGTGCGTGTGCGTGTGCGTGTGCGTGTGCGTGTGCGTGTGCGTGTGCGTGTGCGTGTGCGTGTGCGTGTGCGTGTGCGTGTGCGTGTGCGTGTGCGTGTGCGTGTGCGTGTGCGTGTGCGTGTGCGTGTGCGTGTGCGTGTGCGTGTGCGTGTGCGTGTGCGTGTGCGTGTGCGTGTGCGTGTGCGTGTGCGTGTGCGTGTGCGTGTGCGTGTGCGTGTGCGTGTGCGTGTGCGTGTGCGTGTGCGTGTGCGTGTGCGTGTGCGTGTGCGTGTGCGTGTGCGTGTGCGTGTGCGTGTGCGTGTGCGTGTGCGTGTGCGTGTGCGTGTGCGTGTGCGTGTGCGTGTGCGTGTGCGTGTGCGTGTGCGTGTGCGTGTGCGTGTGCGTGTGCGTGTGCGTGTGCGTGTGCGTGTGCGTGTGCGTGTGCGTGTGCGTGTGCGTGTGCGTGTGCGTGTACGAGTGCGTGGGCGAGTGCGTGTGCGTGTGCGTGTGCGTGTGCGTGTGCGTGTGCGTGTGCGTGTGCGTGTGCGTGTGCGTGTGCGTGTGCGTGTGCGTGTGCGTGTGCGTGTGCGTGTGCGTGTGCGTGTGCGTGTGCGTGTGCGTGTGCGTGTGCGTGTGCGTGTGCGTGTGCGTGTGCGTGTGCGTGTGCGTGTGCGTGTGCGTGTGCGTGTGCGTGTGCGTGTGCGTGTGCGTGTGCGTGTGCGTGTGCGTGTGCGTGTGCGTGTGCGTGTGCGTGTGCGTGTGCGTGTGCGTGTGCGTGTGCGTGTGCGTGTGCGTGTGCGTGTGCGTGTGCGTGTGCGTGTGCGTGTGCGTGTGCGTGTGCGTGTGCGTGTGCGTGTGCGTGTGCGTGTGCGTGTGCGTGTGCGTGTGCGTGTGCGTGTGCGTGTGCGTGTGCGTGTGCGTGTGCGTGTGCGTGTGCGTGTGCGTGTGCGTGTGCGTGTGCGTGTGCGTGTGCGTGTGCGTGTGCGTGTGCGTGTGCGTGTGCGTGTGCGTGTGCGTGTGCGTGTGCGTGTGCGTGTGTGGTTCTTTGATGATAATGCTAATGATAATGATCATACCAATGTTAATGCCAATCTTAATGCTTATGCTAATGCTAATGCTAATGCTAATGCTAATGTTAATGTTAATGTTAATGCTAATGCTAATGCTAATGCTAATGCTAATGTTAATGATAATGCCGATGTTAATGCTAATGCTAATGATAATGCTAATGCTAATTCTAATGCTAATGCTAATGCTAATGCTAATGCTAATGCTAATGCTAATGCTAATGCTAATGCTAATGCTAATGCTAATGCTAATGCTAATGCTAATGCTAATGCTAATGCTAATGCTAATGCTAATGCTAATGCTAATGCTAATGCTAATGCTAATGCTAATGATAATGATAATGATAATGATAATGATAATGCTAATGCTAATGCTAATGCTAATGCTAATGCTAATGCTAATGCTAATGCTAATGCTAATGCTAATGCTAATGCTAATGCTAATGCTAATGCTAATGCTAATGCTAATGCTAATGCTAATGCTAATGTTAATGTTAATGCTAATGCTAATGCTAATGCTAATGCTAATGTTAATGATAATGCCGATGTTAATGCTAATGATAATGCTAATGATAATGCTAATGATAATGCTAATGAGAATTAGCATCGTTGCACAATGTCAAGAACAGCCAGCGATTGATCAATAGCCACGTATCTCTACTTTCTATCAGACCATTTTTATCGCATATGGCAACGCGCAAGTTTAAAACTTTTTACCCGTCGCGCTTCGAAGCAGGTAACGCTCATCCAAAACTGGCACGGGACCCTCACCCCCCCCCCCCTCAGTGGCGGGTATGGCCGTAATACAGCCGTGTGGCCACACCCTGCTCGGTGCTTCGGAGTAAAATCATTCTTGCACTTTACAGGTTCATTCTAAGGGTTGGACGTCTTATCATATACATTTCAAATGAGCATCCATAGAAACCGTATAATCCTCGCCAGCTTTTCTAATGACCTAATTACTGATCTAAACAGAATAAGAATAATCCAGTCCCGCTCACTCGTCACTGCTCCAGAACAGAGACAGAATGCGAAAAGGGTATATCGCCAGAGCACGAATTCCCAGATTCCTACAATGTAGTCCTAACGCGCTTGGATTTTTCTCTGAAGCTTCTACTAAGGAACAACGTAAATTTCGCCTGTGCATTAGTAACAAGTCCCCGAACGCAGTTTGTATACTTGTTCAACTGGCACCTGGATGCACACCCCCCACCCAGACTTGCAGATGTGCCAGTTGCCCAGATTGGACGGTTGCAAAAATGCTAAATAACTGGCTTTTATATCTAAATTGAGCACACCGCAAAAGATAAGAATAAAAAAAACACTTTGTTTTGGACTGAGATCTGGAATCACGCCCATATTTCGATATACCAAAGTAATCCTTCACCATACATTTCAGTGCAACGAATTAAGATGAAGCTCTGTGCATGCAATATTTGTTACTCGTGTAAAACTAGATCAGTGCTATCCTCCGACTCCCGCCTCGCCCCGCGCCGCCTACAAGAGTCCCCCACCCACAGCCGGTGGGTGGCGACGCCCGTCAGCGAAATAACTGGTCAAAGTTAATCTAGAATCATCTATCCCCGAATCGCCGCCACGAGGACCAATGTCGAAACAAGCGAGAGAGAACCCAAGATACGAAAGACGGGACTTGCTCTCGATGCCCTACCGGACTTTGCTACTTTCCCTTTAGTAAGCCGACTCATAATTATGCCTTGTGCTAACACGCCATGTATAATCTGCAGAGGGCAAGGTACCTCCCTCGACAAGCTCTGGTCCTTTACTGTCGTCGTCGTAATAACTGAACAATCATGCAACCGAAGATCTATAATAAACAGCCATGAAACATGAGAGACCAGCAATTGATAACTGCATCGTTGCCATTCGCTTACCGCCGCATCCGTTTCAGGCGCATTCCGATGTAACTATCTACTCCTTCTTAAGCTAATGTCACTAAATTACGTTATTTTCTTGATGACTTTGTAGGATAATGGTTATAGTGACACTATCAACAGTCTAAGCTGTAGCGGTAGCACCATCAGTGATAATAATCAAATACGCTATTTATAGCAAGCGGTGATAATAGTATTGTTATAAAAAAAAGCAACAGCAACGACGGTCAAAAGTGGAGCAACAGAAGTCTCAATTAAGCACCATGCTGTTGATTATCTTGATGCATCCTACTTATTCTTCAGCAAATATAATCTCGAAAGCCGCACACCACTGACAGGAAACAGAGTAGGAAGCCCCGCCCCTTTGTCAACAAGAGAGGCTTCATCAGCGGGACGCAACCCCCCCTCCTCCTCCTCCTCCTCCTCCGATCATCACGGCCCCAGGTGGGAGCGCCGACAACACTCACGAGCTTGAACGGAAGAGGGGGGAGGGGGAGGGGGAGAGAGGGAGGGAGGGAGGAGGGAGGGAGAGGGAGGAGGGAGGGAGGGAGGGAGGGAGGGAGGGAGGGAGGGAGGGAGGGAGGGAGGGAGGGAGGGAGAGAGAGAGAGAGAGAGAGAGAGAGAGAGAGAGAGAGAGAGAGAGAGAGAGAGAGAGAGAGAGAGAGAGAGTGAGAAGGAGGAAGGGGAAGAGAGAGGAAGAGAGAGACAGGTAGGGAGAAAGAGAGAAAGAAAAGAGAAAAAGAGAGAGAGAAGAGAAAGAGAAAAATAAAGAGAGAGCGAGACTGTGTAATGAGCACTAATTATAAAATGAGTGACTCAAGAGGCATAAAAGACAATAAATGATAAGAATGACAAAGATATCTACGAACAGCCGACGTGTTATAAACCCCGCCAGCACGTAACTTCAGACAGATTCAGCTAGATAGTTCTTTTGACCTGATAGAACACATTTCGGGCCTTCCCGCGGCGCCAGGCTGGGTGAAATAGACACTACTCTCTCTCTCCTCAGCTCTGATTTCATTTTTATGTTTGTGTTCCATTCCCCTAACCCTTCGTGTATTTATCTCCATGTTTTCCCCTCTCTCGCGTCTTCCACGATGCTGCATTTTTTTTTTTTTTTTATCTCCATATCCCCCCCCCCTCCATGTCATTCTCCTTCTTCATGTTCGCCCCGTTCTTTCTTTTCCATCTTTCTTTCCTTCTCCCTCTCCTTCTTCTTCTTCTTCTTCTTCTTCTTCTTCTTCTTCTTCTTCTTCTTCTTCTTCTTCTTCTTCTTCTTCTTCTTCTTCTTCTTCTTCTTCTTCTTCTTCTTCTTCTTCTTCTCCTCTTTCTTCTTCTTCTTCTTCTTCTTCCTCTCCATCCTCCCATCGACTACAGCATCCACACACATCCTCAAACATCCCCCCCCCCCCCCGACCCAGAAAAGGTGAAAAATAGACCAAGGTAGGATAAGAGGTCACCTGGACGCAGAACTGGAAAGGGGGAGAGGGGGTGGGGGGCGGGAGAGGGGAGTGGGGGAACGGGGATGACCCAGGAAGGAAAGATAGATCGGTTAGCCGAATCCCAGTAAAGCGGAGGAGAAGAAGTGGACGCAGAAGAAAAAAAAAAGAAAAAAAAAAAAAGAGAAAAATAAAAGAGAATAAAAAGCAGACCGAGGGAGGAAATCTAGAAGCTCGATCCCGCAGAAGAGGAAAGAGTGGAACCCTGTGAGCCAGCGCGGAAGGTCAAGTCTTCGTCCGCACCGTCCGCAGAGTAGGTCAGTGCCCCGGCAGAGCGCGCGGCGACTTTCACCTGCAACCAGTTCACGCCGACCCACTCTGCTCGTTTGCTCGCTCACCCTCAGTCCCTCCCTCCCTCCGCCTTGTGAGCGTTCTAGGCATGTGGGGATTACGTCGAATGTAAATATGAATGTAGCGTGAGTGAGCAGGAGAGTAGGAGAGTACGAGAGTACGAGTTTACAAGAGAGAGAGAGAGAGAGAGAGAGAGGGAGAGGGAGAGGGAGAGGGAGAGAGAGAAGGAAAAAGAGAGAGAAAGAAGAAAAGAGAGAGAAAAGAAAGAAAGAAAGAGAGAATATGTGTGTGTGAGTAAGAGAGCAGGAGAGTATGACAGTACGAGTATGAGTGTACGAGAGAAAGAGAAAGAAGGAGAGAGAAAGAAGGAAAAGTGAGAGAAAGATGGAAAGGAGAGAGAAAGATGGAAAAGAGAGAGAAAGATGGAAAAGAGAGAGAAAGATGGAAAGGAGAGAGAAAGATGGAAAGGAGAGAAAAAGATGGAAAGAAGGAGAGAGAAAGATGGAAAGGGGAGAGAAAGATGGAAAGAAGGAGAGAGAAAGGAGGAAAGGAGATAGAAAAAAAGAAAGAAAGAGAGAAAAAGAAGGAAAGGAGAGAGAAAGAAGGAAAGAAGGAAGTAAAGAAAGAAAGAGAGAGAAACTGAAGACGAAACTATTAGGGGAAAAAACATGAATCAAGACGACCTGAAAAGAAAAAACTCGAAAAGCTATAAAAAAAAAAAACAGGAAAAACAGAAAAAAAACAGGAAGGAGTATAGCAGGATGCCTTACGCAAAAAAACAAAAGGAACACGTGCTTTGGAATAGTGACAGGAGGGGGGAGGGGGGGAAGGGGGGAGAAGTAAAAGTTATGGGAGAAGATCCGCCGGGGGAATAAGAGAGTGAGAGAGGGGGGGGGGGAGGGGACCGAAGGTGCAGGGCGGGCGAGGGGGAGGGGGGGGGGGAGAGCTATTCATCAACAGGGAGGCGCAATGACAGGATTACTCGGGCCTCTCTACAACACAGGTGAGATTTCCTTATCGGCCGTCACCGAAGGGGTTGACAAGCGTGATTGATAGAAGCACCGATTTGACGGGGATCAGGTAAAAAAAAAAAAAAAGCCGCGACCTGGACAGCACCAAAGACTCTGCTTCCACCCCCCCCCCCCCTAAGTCAGCTGGGTTTTACGAGTGGAGCCTTTCCTGGTGGTTGCCCTAATTGACGCCGGGCCGTAGCTGTTATGGTGACGATTTGGAACATGAATCCCAAAGGCGTCTTAAACCCGGCGCCAAGACAGGTTCTCAGCCGTTGGGCACAAGAGCCGAGATTCCAGGGTAAACAAGACAAGTACGACAAGAGTGTGCAGGTTTACTTTCACCTTACTCAGCCACACCCTGACGGGACGACCCTCCCTCCCTCCCTCCCTCCCCAATTCATCATTAATATCCCACTCAAAGGATGGGAATATCGGCCCCACAACCCCACAACCTCATCTAGTCCCTTCGTCACGGAAGACAGTTCAAGATGGGTTTCACATTCTTCCACATTCTTCCACATTCTTCTCCCTCTTCCATCCGCCTTCACATTTTTCTTGCCTCTCTTTCCACTGCTCTTCCATTCATTCCACGCCCGCCTTTCCCGCCGTTAAAAGAAAGGGACACAGCAGGGCTAGGAAACACTCTCCTTCGACCCAACAGTGATTGGCTTTGGACAGAGCCGATGCAAGCTCTCCTGACGAAGGTGGTCGAGGCGGGTGGCAAAAAGGAGCAACTGCAAAAGTTTCCATCATTTATCGTGGAGGTCAGCCGGATTTCTAGTGTCTATGTTGGTCTATGTTGCATAATTAGGTAAGCATCATCATCACTGGCATATCATCGATACTAGTGCTATTACTTTTACTTTTATCAAGACCATCATTATTCTTAAATTATATTACTAAAATCAAATGATTTTTATTACTTTAATCAGGTACATTACTTTTACCTATTTTATAATTACTGTAATCGTTGTCATTATCACTCCCATTATTAACGATATCGTCATTATTATTCACGTTATTAATGTCATTACTGCTTTTGTTATGTCATCCCCATCGTTAAGTATTACCATTTTAACTATCATCATCATAATTACATTTACATTTCTATCACATAATGATAAAAACGGTGATAACATTAGGCCTCAAAACCACTACTAATTATATTGTCAGCAATGATGATTGTTATGATAATGATTATGATAAAATGGCGATTGTAATAAATGGTGGCTTGATGATTCCAGTGTCTTACTTATGCTTATCATTATAATGTATTGTCATCACCATTAAATTTGATGTTCTCATTATTGTCCTAATAGTAATCCGTATCATATGTACCACTGCAAATGTTGTCATCTTCCTGTAATTTACATTTGGATATTTAAGAAAAATCATAAATACACTATCAACCTTGTAATCATTACTTTTACCTTTGATATTCATATCATTTCACAATCCTATTCATTATCATCATTATCATTATAACTGCTATTAATATTCATCTTAGTAGCAGTAGCAGCAGCAGCTGTATTGATATCAACATCACTCTTATTACGAGAAGCACATTATTCATCGTTGTTATTTCATGAATATACTCATCACAGTTATGGTTTTATCAATCCTTATCATTACTATCGTCATCCTAATCACCACTGTCATTAACTATTATCAGAACTATTAACTATTAACGTAAACTATTAATTATATAACTATTAACTATCTAACTATTAACTTTTAACTAGATTAACTATTAACTATCTAACTATTAACTATCTAACTATTAACTATCAACTATCTAACTATTAACTATCTAACTATCAACTATTAACTATCTATTAACTATCTAACTATTAACTATTACCAGCACTATTCATTTCACAGCTTCCCTGCAACGATGTGACGGTTTTTATGCACCTTGATTTCCGCTCGTGTGCCAACGCCCCGTGGTGAAACATCTCTTAGGCAAGTGTTACAACAAAGTACTACCGGTCCGGTCCGGCAATGAGTAAAAAATATAACAAATAACCGATTTTTAAAAACATAAACACAAAATCACACACACACACACACACACACAAAAAGAATATAATGATTCTACAATAGTTCAAAACGTTCATTACCAAAGCTGCAAAACAAGATTCTCAAAGTACTTACAGAACGAATCTCAACCGATCTGGTTCGTGAAACAAGAAGCCTCACACCTGGTTCGTGAAACAAGAAGCCTCACACCTGGTTCGTGAAACAAGAAGTCTCACCAGGTTCGTGAAACAAGAAATGAAGCCTCACCTGGTTCGTGAAACAAGGAGCCTCACCTGCTTCGTGAAACAAGAAATGAAGCCTCACCTGGTTCGTGAAACAAGGAGCCTCACCTGGTTCGTGAAACAAGAAGCCTCACCTGGTTCGTGAAACAAGGAGCCTCACCTGGTTCGTGAAACAAGAAATGAAGCCTCACCTGGTTCGTGAAACAAGAAGCCTCACCTGGTTCGTGAAACAAGAAGCCTCACCTGGTTCGTGAAACAAGAAGCCTCACCTGGTTCGTGAAACAAGAAGCCTCACCTGGTTCGTGAAACAAGAAGCCTCACCTGGTTCGTGAAACAAGAAGCCTCACCTGGTTCGTGAAACAAGAAGCCTCACCTGGTTCGTGAAACAAGAAGCCTCACCTCGTCTGTGAAGCGAGAAATGAAGCCTCACCTGGTTCGTGAAACAAGAAGCCTCACCTGGTTCGTGAAACAAGAAGCCTCACCTGGTTCGTGAAACAAGAAGCCTCACCTGGTTCGTGAAACAAGAAGCCTCACCTGGTTCGTGAAACAAGAAATGGAGCCTCACCTGGTTCGTGAAACAAGAAACCTCACCTGGTTCGTGAAACAAGAAGCCTCACCTGGTTCGTGAAACAAGAAGCCTCACCTGGTTCGTCTGGTTCGGAAACAAGAAATGAAGCCGTGAAACAAGAAATGGCCTCACCTGGTTCGTGAAACAAGAAGTCACCTGGTTCGTGAAACAAGAATGAAGCCTCACCTGGTTCGTGACAGCAGAAGCCTCACCTGGTTCGTGAAACAAGAAGCCTCACCTGGTTCGTGAAACAAGAAATGAAGCCTCACCTGGTTCGTGAAACAAGAAATGAAGCCTCACCTGGTTCGTGAAACAAGAAATGAAGCCTCACCTGGTTCGTGAAACAAGGAGCCTCACCTGGTTCGTGAAACAAGAAGCCTCACCTGGTTCGTGAAACAAGAAGCCTCACCTGGTTCGTGAAACAAGAAGCCTCACCTGGTTCGTGAAACAAGAAGCCTCACCTGGTTCGTGAAACAAGAAGCCTCACCTGGTTCGTGAAACAAGAAATGAAGCCTCACCTGGTTCGTGAAACAAGAAATGAAGCCTCACCTGGTTCGTGAAACAAGGAGCCTCACCTGCTTCGTGAAACAAGAAATGAAGCCTCACCTGGTTCGTGAAACAAGAAGCCTCACCTGGTTCGTGAAACAAGAAGCCTCACCTGGTTCGTGAAACAAGAAGCCTCACCTGGTTCGTGAAACAAGGAGCCTCACCTGGTTCGTGAAACAAGAAATGAAGCCTCACCTGGTTCGTGAAACAAGAAGCCTCACCTGGTTCGTGAAACAAGAAATGAAGCCTCACCTGGTTCGTGAAACAAGAAATGAAGCCTCACCTGGTTCGTGAAACAAGAAATGAAGCCTCACCTGGTTCGTGAAACAAGGAGCCTCACCTGGTTCGTGAA
Organism: Penaeus japonicus; assembly: GCF_977035675.1. Lineage (NCBI taxonomy): Eukaryota > Metazoa > Arthropoda > Malacostraca > Decapoda > Penaeidae > Penaeus > Penaeus japonicus. Next base: position 9,826,732 of record NW_028234406.1, on the reverse strand, counting down.
ACAAGAAGCCTCACCTGGTTCGTGAAACAAGAAATGAAGCCTCACCTGGTTCGTGAAACAAGAAGCCTCACCTGGTTCGTGAAACAAGAAGCCTCACCTGGTTCGTGAAACAAGGAGCCTCACCTGGTTCGTGAAACAAGAAGCCTCATGAAACAAGAAGCCTCACCTGGTTCGTGAACAAGAAGCCTCACCTGGTTCGTGAAACAAGAAATGCCTCCTGGTTCGTGAACAAGAAGAGCCTCACCTGTTCGTGAAACAAGAAGCCTCACCCGGTTCGTGAAAAAAGAAGCCTCCCCTGGTTCGTGAACCAAGAAGCCTCACGTGGTTAGTGAAACAAGAAGCCTCACATGGTGCGTGAGGCAAGAAGCCTCACATGCTTCGTGAAACAAGAAGCCTCACCTGGTTCGTGAAACAAGAAAAGAAGCCTCACCTGGTTCGTGAAACAAGAAATGAAGCCTCACCTGGTTCGTGAAACAAGAGCCTCACCTGGTTCGTGAAACAAGAAGCCTCACTGGTTCGTGAAACAAGGAAGCCTCCTGGTTCGTGAAACAAGAAGAGCTCACCTGTTCGTGAAACAAGAGCCTCACCTGGTTCGTGAAGAAATGAAGCCTCACCTGGTTCGTGAAACAAGAAGCCTCACCTGTTCGTGAAACAAGAAGCCCTGGTTCGTGAAACAATTCGTGAAACAAGGAGCCTCACCTGGTTCGTGAAACAAGGAGCCTCACCTGGTTCGTGAAACAAGAAGCCTCACCTGGTTCGTGAAACAAGAAATGAAGCCTCACCTGGTTCGTGAAACAAGAAATGAAGCCTCACCTGGTTCGTGAAACAAGAAATGAAGCCTCACCTGGTTCGTGAAACAAGAAGCCTCACCTGGTTCGTGAAACAAGAAGCCTCACCTGGTTCGTGAAACAAGAAGCCTCACCTGGTTCGTGAAACAAGAAATGGAGCCTCACCTGGTTCGTGAAACAAGAAGCCTCACCTGGTTCGTGAAACAAGAAGCCTCACCTGGTTCGTGAAACAAGAAGCCTCACCTGGTTCGTGAAACAAGAAATGAAGCCTCACCTGGTTCGTGAAACAAGAAGCCTCACCTGGTTCGTGAAACAAGAAGCCTCACCTGGTTCGTGAAACAAGAAGCCTCACCTGGTTCGTGAAACAAGAAATGAAGCCTCACCTGGTTCGTGAAACAAGGAGCCTCACCTGGTTCGTGAAACAAGAAATGAAGCCTCACCTGGTTCGTGAAACAAGAAGCCTCACCTGGTTCGTGAAACAAGAAATGAAGCCTCACCTGGTTCGTGAAACAAGAAGCCTCACCTGGTTCGTGAAACAAGAAATGAAGCCTCACCTGGTTCGTGAAACAAGAAATGAAGCCTCACCTGGTTCGTGAAACAAGGAGCCTCACCTGGTTCGTGAAACAAGAAGCCTCACCTGGTTCGTGAAACAAGGAGCCTCACCTGGTTCGTGAAACAAGAAATGAAGCCTCACCTGGTTCGTGAAACAAGAAGCCTCACCTGGTTCGTGAAACAAGAAGCCTCACCTGGTTCGTGAAACAAGAAATGAAGCCTCACCTGGTTCGTGAAACAAGGAGCCTCACCTGGTTCGTGAAACAAGAAGCCTCACCTGGTTCGTGAAACAAGGAGCCTCACCTGGTTCGTGAAACAAGAAGCCTCACCTGGTTCGTGAAACAAGAAATGAAGCCTCACCTGGTTCGTGAAACAAGGAGCCTCACCTGCTTCGTGAAACAAGAAATGAAGCCTCACCTGGTTCGTGAAACAAGAAGCCTCACCTGGTTCGTGAAACAAGGAGCCTCACCTGGTTCGTGAAACAAGAAATGAAGCCTCACCTGGTTCGTGAAACAAGAAATGAAGCCTCACCTGGTTCGTGAAACAAGAAATGAAGCCTCACCTGGTTCGTGAAACAAGAAATGAAGCCTCACCTGGTTCGTGAAACAAGAAATGAAGCCTCACCTGGTTCGTGAAACAAGGAGCCTCACCTGGTTCGTGAAACAAGAAGCCTCACCTGGTTCGTGAAACAAGAAATGAAGCCTCACCTGGTTCGTGAAACAAGGAGCCTCACCTGGTTCGTGAAACAAGAAGCCTCACCTGGTTCGTGAAACAAGAAATGAAGCCTCACCTGGTTCGTGAAACAAGAAATGAAGCCTCACCTGGTTCGTGAAACAAGGAGCCTCACCTGGTTCGTGAAACAAGAAGCCTCACCTGGTTCGTGAAACAAGAAATGAAGCCTCACCTGGTTCGTGAAACAAGAAATGAAGCCTCACCTGGTTCGTGAAACAAGAAATGAAGCCTCACCTGGTTCGTGAAACAAGAAATGAAGCCTCACCTGGTTCGAGCGTCAGGTTACACATCTTGTGCTTATGGTAGTCGCAAATCTTGGCCGTGCTGTAGATGGTGGACATGTCCGTCTCGAGGCTGTTGTACTGGACACCGAATAGGATTTGTGATTAATCGGGAAATAATGAAATTGAGATACACACACATACACAGAGGGAGAGGGAAAGGGATGGGGAGACGGATAGAGAGATAGAGAGATCGAGAGAGATGTAGATAGATAGATAGATAGAGAACGAGAGAGAGAACGAGGGGGGGGGGGCGGATAGAAGGAGAGGGGGAGGGGGAGGGGGAGAGGGAGAGGGAGAGGGAGAGGGAGAGGGAGAGGGAGAGGGAGAGGGAGAAGGATAAGGGGAGAGAGAGAGAGAGGAATAGGGTGGGGAAGGGGGAGGGGGAGAAGAATAGGGAGAGAGGGAGAAGGATAAGGACAGAGGGAGAGGGAGAGGAAGGGAGGGAAAGAGAAAGAGAGAGGGGGGGGGGAGGGAGAGGGAGAGGGGAAGAAGGAGTAGGGAGAGGGAGAGGAAGGGGAGAGAGGGATGAAGGGAGAATAATAGGGAGAGAGGGAGAGGGAGGGGGGGATGAAAGAGAAGGATAGTGAGAGAGAGAGGGGGAGAGGGAAGGGGAGGGAGGGAGGGAAATAAAAAGAGAGAGGGGGAGTAGGGAGATGGAGAGAGAGGAAGGGAGAGACAGATAAAGAGAAAAAGAGAGAGATACCCCGCGCACTCCTAAAAAACACTCTGGCAAGGAAATGCTGCCGGTAGTTAGAGGCTCTGAAATTGTACTGCACTTACAAGTTTATATATCGAAAATGATATGAACAAGTAGGCCTACCATTAGAAGTACCGGCGGCAGTTTTAAAGAGATTGCAGTAATTGCTATGTGAATTTAAACTAATGGTATGGGACAGTTTTAGAGCCCCAAAGTAATGGCAGTACTTTCAAACAAAGATACATTTTATATTGGCGCGCGTGCAAGAATGTGTGCGTGTATGTATGCATGTATGTATGCATGGGTGGGTGGGTGGGTGGGTGGGTGGGTAGGTAGGTAGGTAGGTAGGTAGGTAGGTAGGTAGGTAGGTAGGTAGGTAGGTAGGTAGGTAGGTAGGTAGGTAGGTAGGTCGGTGGCTGTGTGGGTAGGTAGGTAGCTAGGTAGGTCGGTGGGTGTGTGGGTGGGTAGGTGGGTAGGTAGGTAGCTAGGTCGGTGGGTGTGTGGGTGGGTAGGTAGGTAGTAGGTAGATCGGTGGATGTGTGGGTAGGTGGGTAGGTAGGTAGGTAGGTAGGTTGGTAGGTTGGTAGGTAGGTAGGTAGGTAGGTAGGTTGGTAGGCAGGAAGGTAGGTTGGTAGGCAGGCAGGCAGGAAGGTAGGTAGGTAGGTAGGTAGGTACGTAGGCAGGCAGGCAGGCAGGTAGGTGTGTGCGTGTGTATATACACTCACTAACTTGCCCGCGAAATCTTGCAGCCTTGACCAGGACCTTAGGGCAGTTCTCTCTCATCCCCGACCACGTATGCCACTCGCTGACCCTTGCAACTAAAGCTATTCTCGTCATGGTATAATCAAGTGTACAGTATGATTAGCTATTGTCAGACCCGGCCGGTTTTACCAAAATAAACATGACCCATGATTGATGTCTTGCTTGCTCTCAAGGGCGGTTGAAGCATTGCACGTTCCGGGGCTGGGTTATTTTACCTCTCATAGTTTTACCCTGAATCTATCAAGATTGTTGACCAAGGGATCACCTCGGAGTACTCTAAGCTTGACCTTCACTATGGAGGACGCAGGGGGTCTTTTTTGGGGAGGGCGGGAGGGGGTAAATAACAAAGGTTTATACAATATATATTGTGTGTAATTTTGTGTATGCGCGTGTGTATGGCGTCTCCACTAATAAATATTACAACAAAATTAAATACAATATTATTTTTAATTATAAATATATATCCAAGTAAGTTGACCAAAGTGAACTGACCTTCTCGAGTTCCGGCTTGTCCAGCGCCGCCGTGCCGAGGATGGAGCGGAACTTGAACTGCCTCCTGAGGAAGGGGTCGGTGAGCGCCTCCCAGCGGCCATTCCACTTCCGCACGCGCTGCCACGCCTCCTTCTCCCAAGCAGCGTGTGTCAGCTGGGCGGCGGCCTGGGGGAGGGGGGAGAGGCCCTTGTCAGAGTCCGTCAGAGTTCGAGGTTCCCTTCTCCTTGGTAGCCAAGGACAAGGAGGAAGAGGAGCTGGCGCTCAACTGACATTGCAGTGTAATAAACCACAACTGCAGAGATCGCTTGGGAAACGAGAGAGCTAGACGAACCAAAATATAATAATAATGATAAACCAAAAGATCGCCATTGCGCTTCGATAAACAGAACGGCACGGACAACAGACCTTCTCAGCCTTGTGCTTTTCGGTGATGTCGGAATCGTAGTTCCAAGAGGCGAAGCTGACGGCGCTGCATTCCTCGGAGTCGCGGCCGTCCAACTCGTTCAGGAAATTCCGCGCTTCCTCCTCCAGGCTCAAGGACTCTGCATTTGCTTGCCCTGCGGAGGGAAAGGGAGAAGGCGGGGCTGAAGAAGGCTGCAAGTGTGAAGGCGATGCTAGGGAGGACTGACAAAAAAACGGCTGATGATAATTCCCATCAGTAACGTCATCAGTAAATTCATGTTCATGACAGTGATGGCTATGATTACCATTACTCCAGTTGCCATAGCAACAACGAAGACAACAGCAAAAATAACCCCAGATACAACAACAATAATGAAGTAATAGTGATAATAAAAAGAGATAAATAATCTAAAATATACCTTATAATTACAATGAAAAAATAAAAATTACATTATTCTCATAACAAATAATCCAAATCATACTTGTTCCCATACTGTTACATAATTGAGGATGACTGATGATCACGATTGAGGATGACCGATAATCACGATTGAGGATGACTAATGATCACGATTGAGGATGACCGATGATCACGATTGAGGATGACTAATGATCACGATTGAGGATGACCGATAATCACGATTGAGGATGACTAATGATCACGATTGAGGATGACTAATGATCACGATTGAGGATGACTAATGATCACGATTGAGGATGACCGATGATCACGATTGAGGATGACCGATGATCACGATTGAGGATGACCGATGATCACGATTAAGGATGACTAATGATCACGATTAAGGATGACTAATGATCACGATTAAGGATGACTAATGATCACGATTAAGGATGACTAATGATCACGATTGAGGATGACCGATGATCACGATTGAGGATGACCGATGATCACGATTGAGGATGACTAATGATCACGATTGAGGATGACTGATGATCACGATTGAGGATGACTGATGATCACGATTGAGGATGACCGATGATCACGATTGAGGATGACCGATGATCACGATTGAGGATGACTAATGATCACGATTGAGGATGACTAATGATCACGATTGAGGATGACCGATGATCACGATTGAGGATGACCGATGATCACGATTGAGGATGACTAATGATCACGATTGAGGATGACTAATGATCACGATTGAGGATGACTAATGATCACGATTGAGGATGACCGATGATCACGATTGAGGATGACCGATGATCACGATTGAGGATGACCGATGATCACGATTGAGGATGACCGATGATCACGATTGAGGATGACCGATGATCACGATTGAGGATGACTGATGATCACGATTGAGGATGACCGATGATCACGATTGAGGATGACCGATGATCACGATTGAGGATGACTAATGATCACGATTGAGGATGACTAATGATCACGATTGAGGATGACTAATGATCACGATTGAGGATGACTAATGATCACGATTGAGGATGACTAATGATCACGATTGAGGATGACTAATGATCACGATTGAGGATGACCGATGATCACGATTGAGGATGACCGATGATCACGATTGAGGATGACCGATGATCACGATTGAGGATGACTGATGATCACGATTGAGGATGACTGATGATCACGATTGAGGATGACCGATGATCACGATTGAGGATGACCGATGATCACGATTGAGGATGACTAATGATCACGATTGAGGATGACCGATGATCACGATTGAGGATGACCGATGATCACGATTGAGGATGACCGATGATCACGATTGAGGATGACTAATGATCACGATTGAGGATGACCGATGATCACGATTGAGGATGACCGATGATCACGATTGAGGATGACCGATGATCACGATTGAGGATGACCGATGATCACGATTGAGGATGACCGATGATCACGATTGAGGATGACCGATGATCACGATTGAGGATGACCGATGATCACGATTGAGGATGACCGATGATCACGATTGAGGATGACTGATGATCACGATCAAGGATGACTGATGATCACGATTAAGGATGACCGATGATCACGATTGAGGATGACTGATGATCACGATCAAGGATGACTGATGATCACGATTAAGGATGACCGATGATCACGATTGAGGATGACTGATGATCACGATTAAGGATGACCGATGATCACGATTGAGGATGACTGATGATCACGATTAAGGATGACCGATGATCACGATTGAGGATGACTGATGATCACGATCAAGGATGACTGATGATCACGATTAAGGATGACCGATGATCACGATTGAGGATGACTGATGATCACGATTAAGGATGACCGATGATCACGATTGAGGATGACTGATGATCACGATCAAGGATGATCACGATAAGATGACCGATGATCACGATTGAGGATGACTGATGATCACGATTAAGGATGACCGATGATCACGATTGAGGATGACTGATGATCACGATCAAGGATGACTGATGATCACGATTAAGGATGACCGATGATCACGATTGAGGATGACTGATGATCACGATTGAGGATGACCGATGATCACGATTAAGGATGACCGATGATCACGATTGAGGATGACTGATGATCACGATTGAGGATGACCGATGATCACGATTGAGGATGACTGATGATCACGATTGAGGATGACTAATGATCACGATTGAGGATGACCGATGATCACGATTGAGGATTACTAATGATCACGATTGAGGATGACTAATGATCACGATTGAGGATGACCGATGATCACGATTGAGGATGACCTATGATCACGATTGAGGATGACCTATGATCACGATTGAGGATGACCGATGATCACGATCAAGGATGACCGATGATCACGATTGAGGATGACTGATGATCACGATTGAGGATGACTAATGATCACGATTGAGGATGACCGATGATCACGATTGAGGATGACCGATGATCACGATTGAGGATGACCGATGATCACGATTGAGGATGACTAATGATCACGATTGAGGATGACCGATGATCACGATTGAGGATGACCGATGAT
>NW_028234406.1:9789003-9791503 GCF_977035675.1 Penaeus japonicus | reverse complement strand
GTTATTTGGTATAAAAAATCGAATTTTCTCTTGCTCCGTGAAGGTACACCATTTGTGTAATCTGATATTTTTTTACAGGTTAAGTTTTTCTTCCAATAACAGTTTTCTTTTAGAGTGTATTTCTTACAAAAGGAATTGCTTTGAATAGAAAGTCGTTGCAAGCAAAGTAAGCGACAAAATGTCACTGATTACCACTGCAAATAATGCACATAAATGATAATAATCAATATTGTATTTCCTGTCATGGCAATAAGCCAACTAAAGATAATAATAGTGAAGTTATGACAATGATGATAACAAGAATATCACTGACTATTCAAAATATACCTGCTCGGGAAAGGAAATTGCTTACAGAAACGTCATTCAATGTCTAGTTATCAATGTAATCGATTTACAATCACACATATAAACGGTATTATCTTGAAGGAAGCACGGACAACTACACATACACTTCCATTTCACTCCCGACCACGCTAGAAAGGATGCCCATCATTTTTTTTTTTTTTTTCTTTTTTTTTATCATACATTTTGCTATTTTCATTATCGAGAACCGCTTGTTCAATCAACTTCTCACTCAGCATTTGCAATTCTTTGAGGCCTTGATAATGTAGGCCTACCTGCTGGCTGTCATCATCACGAATTAATTGAATTCGAAACTTACGGATTCTTTTTATAGTTGGATAATGATCGTGATGACAATTCTAGCCATAGTAATACCACAAATAAGGATGTTAACCATAATGATGATGATTCTAGTAATGATGATGATTCTAGTAATGTTATTGATAATGGTATTAATATTATCATACCCATAACAATAAGTATAATTGTAATAGTATTTATCTTTAGAAAGGAATACTGACCGATAGTGATACTGATAATTATTGTTGGCATCACTTTTGTTATTGCCATAATGATTATTATTACATATTATGTTGTTATCAATACCATTATCATTGCTAAGATTGGTAATGGTGTTACCATCGTCATTATTATATTCATTATTTCTATTCACCTTATCACCCTAATCATCATCATTGTTACGTCTGTTATTATCATAATAATGTCGGTTATCATTATCAATAACGATATAACAATTGTAATTTAAATTCTTATAACTAACACTTCAGCCATTATCACTCTAGCCCTTATCGTTATAATGATGAACATTATATGAGCATCATTATCACAGTTCAGCGGGGTATCAAATGATTTAGTGGGGGGGGGGGAGGTAAGGGACCCTTTGGGGGGGGGGTGACGGACTCTATTGGGGAGGGGGGGGGTAGACTCTAATTCGCCGAAAAGAGCAAATTTCTCTCCATAGTTAACGACTTGAGACGAGATTTGAAGACAAAGAGCATGGAGTTTGAAATTCCTCTTTTGGTAGCTCCCCTGTTATACTAATTATTATGATTATTTGTATTATCTTTATTTGCCATAATGCTTATCGTTTCCATTATTGGTGTTATAATTTTCATGATCACTTTATTTCAGTTATTTACATTATTAATCATTGCTAATTTTATCTGCATTATCGTTATCATTATTAAGAGTGTGATCACCATTATCATTAGTCATAGTTTTATCATCATTATTGTTATCATAATTACAGTTATACTTTTGTTATCATCTGTATTATTTCTGCTATTATTAGTAGAAGTATAACTATTATAATCAGTATCATCAATATCATTACCATTCTTTCTATCATAATTATCATTATTACTAACATAATTATCGTTACTATCATCATTACTTATAGAAAATAATCTTCTCCTCATAGTCTGTCAATTATTTCCGGAAGACCCACCATTAATTCAACAATCTGTCATGTTGTTCCCGTCTAACTGGCTTGGCAGGCTGTTTTTTTCGACTTAAACTTATATATAATTTATTGTGCTATGAGAATAGATCCCGGATGAAGTAGATTTTATCATATACATGCATTTAAATAGTTTTTTTCACTAAAGCATTTGTCAGTACTATTAACAAGAAGGGAACACTGTGGTACTTGATGTTGAAAACATTTAATGCAGCACTGGAGCCGAATATATAATGGAAAGTTAGTATGTGCATTGCATAGTAAGATTATTTGGTGAGGAGTTAGTTGTAATCAGATACATATGACATAATAATTGTTAATTCCAAAGGCGGAAATGTTTACCGGGGACTTTCTTGATGACGTGATTGGTAATGTCTTTATCTGAGTTGTAGGTTTCAAAATGAGGTCTGACAGGCGATTATTTTTTAGATAAATGAAACGTGTGAAGTGAGATACAAATTTAGGATTTTCTTAAGTGTACACCGGTGAATTCCATAGTAGGACTTTTTGGTAAGCTAAAGTCAACATTAAATACTTTTTTGTATTATATATTTATGCATATGTGCCCATGCATATATCCGCCATCATATACTTTTATTTATATATATGTAAATATTTATTGTTATGCTCTCTTTAGTCAAGGTCACTTCCGATTGGCTGTCAGCGAGCGAGCTCTCT
>NW_028234406.1:9781503-9784003 GCF_977035675.1 Penaeus japonicus | reverse complement strand
GTTACATGTATATTTTGCATGAATTCATTATTTCACTACATATCTTTAACCCTCTCGTGACGGGTGGTACAACACTGTACCGCGCATATTAGGCCTGTTCGCTGGGGACGCGATATGGCGTCGCTTATTTAACTGATTTAGGCCTATGCGTTTGAAAGCCCCGGCATTGTGACATGCAAGGCTGGAATGCCCCCGTCGTGAATGGGTTAAGGTGTGTATATGTACTTACCTGTGTTTTTCTCTTTATTAGAAACATTGATTTTTTTTTTTACTCGAGTTCAGATTTTTTAACCAATAAAACTCATTATCCAGAGAAATTGGCAGTGTTGGCAGCTCGGGAGAATGAACACGAGGCCAGAGTTGATGCGTTGTCTCAAGAGAAGGAAGATTTGGCTCTCAAACTAGGACTAACTGAAAAAATCTTAAAGGTAGAAGAACTGTAATCAGATGATATTATTTGTGTTAATCTTGATCTTATTGATATTTTATGCTGGAAGGGAAGCACAAGGAAAAGAAATAAGATGTAGAACTGAACTGAATATGAGACTTTGGTGAAAATGTTAGTTTGTGGATGCAAATTCTTTATTATAAAAAAGCAATTAAGTTGAGACACCTACTATAAGTCTATTGTAGTATTTGCATGGATATGACCTTTATCATAACACTGTATGCCTATTTAGGACTTGGAGAGCCAAAAAGCAGCTGCACGTGAGGAGGGTCAGCACAGCATGGAAGATTTACTGTGGCGACTGGACCAGGTGACAAAAGAGCTGGATAGTGCCAAGAAGGTCAGGATTAAAACATTCATTTTCTTTACAGTTGTGTAATATTTAAATACTTGACAACACCAGTGCAAAAATTACAGTTTGTACTCTTGATAATTCTTAAATCTTATTTAGATTTTCCTATTGCCTTGCTTCATCACTTAGTGTTGAAGTCACAAGTATCAGCTTACATCTGCGGTAGACGAGTAATAACTTATGGCAGTCAGTGATTATTGTTTCAAAACCTGTGCTAAGAAATGTTTTATTCCATCAAATAGATATGTAAGCTGTATATATATGTCATGTTTTTGAACCTGTAATTGAAAAGTAATGAATAAAAAAGATTTAGGAACTTAGGTAATAAGATCTCATATTAGGATGAAACATTACTTCATGTCAAGTCCTTTTCTCCTGGTTCTTTTTTTTCCTCTTCTTTCTTTTCTTCTTCTCCTCTTCTCTTCTTTGTCTTCTTCTTCTTCTTCTATTATTTCTTCTTCTTTCCCTCTCTTTGTCTCCTCCTCCCCTTCCTCCTCCTCCTCCAAGTGATAAGTAAATAGAACGATTCAATTTTTATTTGAGACAATTCTTTACAGCTGCTAAACTACAGGAAACAGAAGCTAGAATCTCAGCAGAAGGAAATTCTGATGCAAGAGCAGAAACACAGTGCAAAGTTGCAAGCAGAAATTGAGCTCGGGGAGAAGCTCAAGGAACAAATCTGGGACCTGGAGAAGGAACTAGAAGATTGTAAGCAGAGAGAAGAAAAGGTATGTTTGAATCCAGTGTTGTGTGTTTGGAGAGGGTGACATTACATGTGTATAAAGAAATACTGCTTGTGTGTTTGGTTATTTCTTTCTCCAAGTCAGTATGAATATGTCTTTGTGAAAAATGGTTATTCAAGATCTAAAATTTCTTTCAGTGTTGTGTAATCTTAGTATTTATTACTCACAATATTTTTTCTCCTAGACTAAGAGCAGTCTTACTAAGGCAGTAGATAAACAGAGAAAAACAGAAGAGCGTCTTGAGGTCACCTTAAGCCAGATTAAGTCGCAGCATCAGACATCTTCGTTGGTCACTTCCCTCATAGCCCACATGTGTAGTGCTGTGCAACAGGTATGCAAATATCATACATGTTTAGTATTTTCACAGAATAAGATTCCTCTTTTAAGGCTGTGTTTTTTTAATGCATCTTTTATTTATATCTGACTAAGTTGCATTTTAGTATTGTTGGTGTGCCTTGAACCAACCTTAATTTTATATGCTTATCATAATGTTGTCAGTGAAAAAAAGTAAATATGAACTTGAAATTCAAAAAAAATATGTTAGTCATCACTGTTAAATTTGCAAAGCCAGAGATATTATTCTGTTTAAAGTTGATATATAAAAGAAAAAAAACATTATTTTGATGCTTGACTTATATTCTTGTTACCAGCTAAGGGATTTAGTGACCGTCTCCCAGCAAATTAGCCAAGGAACATTACCAGACCTTACAGTGTTGTTGAACTTCAAAGGTCAGTCACTAACTGTCGAGCCTTTTGGTATCTTGTTCAGTTTCTTTTGCTGCTTATTGTTTATTATCCTTATTTTCAATTGGATTCTTATTATGTCTATTAATGTCTATTTATCTAGTAAATTTGCAATGACAGATTCCAAGTCATATTATAAAAGTTTCTTTTGAATCTAGACAGCCCCTGACTCTTATTGGATAGTATTAGATAATAGGTAACCTAGCCTAACCT
>NW_028234406.1:9766503-9774003 GCF_977035675.1 Penaeus japonicus | reverse complement strand
AGTGACAAAGGTAAGGTCAAGGACCCCCCCACCAACGTGCGTAGGCTCCTGGCTATTGAGACGAGCAATCTCGGGGCACAACTCAAGCACCTCGGCTATGTGGTAGCCTGCCACATAACGACTCTGAGTGGGAGCCAAGATGGGGTGGTGGGCATTGAAGTCTCCCACTATGAGAATTGGCTCATAAGCCGCAGCAGCACAGACTTCACTAATATCTAAGCTCCTACATTTTGGCCTGCTATACACATTGTACAGTTTGAGGGGACCCCCGGCCAAATGGATCTCAACGGCAAGGAATTCGACGCCTTCTCCACACTGCACAGGATCGGCAATCAAGGAGCAGGGGATAGTCGACTTCACAAGGGTAATCAAACCTCTGGTGCCTTGTGTACTCGGCAACACAAAGGGATGATATCCCGAGAAGCGAACAGATTCCCCTGTTAGGGTCTCCTGGAGCATGACAACGTCAATGTTCCGAGATCGCACGATCGCGTGGAGAAGGGCATTCCTTGAGGAAAAGCTGTTGATATTCCACTGCAGTATGCTTAGATTAGAAGCCATTGTGCTAATCTGAGTCCATTAAGTCTGTGTCGTCAACGACGTCGACATAATCGGTCTCAGTGTCCGACGCCCCAGTGTGGGTAACGTCAGACATTTCGGAGTCTGACAACTCCTTGGTGAGTTCCTCACTGAGCATGATTTCCTCACTCGACTCGTCACTGTCGTCAGGACAGGTCGAGCCATTAGTAGGGCTGGGTCTCCTGGGAGGTGGAGAACCCCTGGTCGCCTTGACCTTCATTCTGGATGGTCGTGGCTTCCTAACTCTTTGGGGTTTGGGTGCAGGCTCTGCCAGTGTGGTCTTGACCGCAGGTTGGGTGGGGAGACAAGTCTCGCCCTGGGAGTTTGTGGGGAGAGGAGTCTCGCCTTGAGTTGAAGTGGGTTTTGAGGCCATAGGACTCATCTTCCTCTTCTTCAGAGTAGCGACAGTCTGAGTCATTACCGTCATGGCGACCTTGACTGCCTTCTCTGTCTCCTCACTGGTCCTCCCCAATGCTGTCGTCAACTGCTGTAACGACTGTCGTCAGCAGGAGCGTCAAGTCCTTCTCTGTAAACAGAGTTGGTCTCTCTGCTCTTGGGTGGTGCCCGTACTTCTGACACGTGAAGCAGCGGAGCGGGTCAGGAACGTATGTCCTGAGGCTGTAGGAGCCCCAATTGCCAAGGTCTAAGGACACAACTGGGGCTCCCTTCAAAGTGACCAGGACTTACCTGGTTGGGTGCTTCCTTTTGGAGAGTCGGGAAGCTCCCACCACCTTGGGATGAGACGTGATGACCTCAAGGTCATACATCAGAGGGAAGCCAAGAAGCACCATCTTGGACTTCCTCTCTTCGGGAGTCAGAGCCGACAGGCTCACCTTCCGCCCATCCAGGAGCTTGTCTGTCTCCTGGAGGAAGGTGAGAATGGGTTGGTCCCTCGGTACGACTATCATGCCAATGTCTCTGGCAATTCTAATCGTCAGACGGCACTGTCTCTGGTTTTCCAGAGCCTGTACCATCTGGTAAGCGTTGTCGAATCCTTCCGGTTTAGGGGGAACCGACTTGGGGCTACAGACTCACCCTCCGAGTCTGTAGCCAGCCGAGCCGCTTGTTGCCTGTCCTCCAAACTGACGCTGGAGTTTTGGCAGTGGGGCCAGCAGGGTTGGAGGGTCCTACCTGGCTTCCATTTTCGTTTTGAATCGTCGTCTGAACCGACGCCAGAGACTTGTCAGAGCCAGGGGCTGGTTTGGAGGGTCCAGCCCGAGGTTCTTGGGCAGGTTTTCTCTGAACTGACGCCAGAGCCTTACCCATTCTCTTACTTTTGTCACCGAGGACCTTGAAAGATTCCAAGGTGACAGCCTTGGTCAACTCCGTGCCGAGTTCGTCAACGGGATTGTCAGTCGGAGTTTTGTTTTTGTGTTGCCATGTAAGAGCACTTAAATTCATCCTCCCACGCCCTCACCCACCACGGAGTCCAACAAGCGGAAGCTGTGTACTGAGGCTGTGCTCAGAAGCCACAGGGGTGATAGGAGAATATACGCAACCCCCGCCTCGCGTTAATGGCACTCGCAAGACAGGGGCTGCTTGACCCTAACCTAGCTCAAAAGAGAGACCAGCCAATTGACCTAACCGAATCGAGATTAGGCCACCCGTCTTGTTGGAATAGAGGACCAACTAAAAGAGGCATGTTGCTAGCCGCAGGCCGTACTCATACACGGCATCGCTCAACCTCCAGGACTCACATCTCCCAGCGCACAGGGGCGCCAAGCATGGCAAATGCAAGGGCAGGTGTGAGCCCCCTGGGGGGGAGGACCAGAGGGGGGTGCGACCCCACCTACTAGATCGGCACCTAGGAACACTTGGTCATCCCTCCCCAGAGAACTCGCCGCCGGAAGGCCACCTCAGCGGGAGGAAGAGACTGGCCAGATCCAGAGTGGAGCCCACTCTGGATCTGGGCTCGAGGAAGGAGTTCAAGCCCCCGCGCCACGACAAGGCTGTTTCTGTGCGGGGGATAGAAAAGACTGGTACATCAACTGTGACATACAAGGCGGTTCACTGCTAAGAATCGTTCGTGCAAAAACAAGCAAGGAAATACCCACCCTTGCTTCTGGGGAAGCCTCAACTTCCCCAGAAATGGGAAATATAACAGCGTGCTGAGTAAGGTGGGAACTTTAACAACAAATAATAATGTAGACGTTCAAAGAAACAATATATTGGACACTTTCATATTAAATATTCAAGGTTTATATCCAAAAACAAACCAGACAAAATTAACATACCCAGAGGACGAGGCAAACATCACCAGATATTCAGTCATAGCTCTCACAGAAACACACTTAAATGAAGAAATTAAAATCCACAACTATGAACTAATAAGGAAAGACAGGAGAAATAGAAGTAGAGGAGGAGGAGTTTTTTATATTAGAAAAGAATCAGCAGCACAAACAGATCCTGTGATGCAATATTCTAATGACACTATGGAATTACTTGGGGTATTGACTAGATACAAAAGAATTACACACAATTATATACAGACCTTGCACGACAGAAGTTTCTCAGTGAAGCTTTAAACACCATTAGTCATTATATCATGAGTACACGGGGAATCCAAAATGTTATAATACTTGGAGGCTATAATTTCCTCTTTACTGATTGTGAAACAAAGAAATTCAAAATAGGAGCAAATGCCACTAGAGATGGGAAACAACAAGCAAGAATGCTCCTAGATTTTGAAGAATTTTTTTACCTCAAACAAACAATCAAAATCCCAAGGGAGGAAAATATACTTGACCTTGTTTTCGTTTGTATAGAAAAGGATGTAAACAACATATAATTAATCTATACAGTTCACTCAGACCACAGTATCGCTGGAATAACATTAAATGAATTAAAAATATGAAAAGATAGTAGAACAAGTAGAAAATAGTCTAAGATCACAATCAAATTGACTGGACAGAAAATGATAAACAAATCACCAGGAATCACTGAAAGATACTGATATGGTAAAGAAGTTCTACGATGATTGCAAGGATGTTTGCAAAAGATTTGTGTCCCAGAAAAAGAACCGAAATAAGAATATTATACCAAGAGATCGTAATGTACTATTGAGAAACAAAAAAGGATAGAACAAAGACAACTGATTGTCAAACAAGAAAGAATTACAGCAGAGATTATATAAATAGAAGACATTAAAAAAAAAAAAGATCTATAATTAACCAAAAAAATGTTGAGGAACAATGTAAAATATTTCTTCGCTTATGCAAACATCAAATTAATTCAATTCAAGGAAACGGCTGAATTACTCAAAATTCAATATGAAAAAGTTTTCAGTGTTCCTAAAATATGAATAATAATATCAGATCCTGAACATTCCAAATCATTAACAAAACTGAATGTCTCACGGATACACCTTTCAGTGAAAGAGGAAATAACAGATATTGCAACAAATTCTGCAAAGTGGCCATAACAAAACCATTAGTAACCGTTTGGAGGAAATTCTTGGACAATGAATCAAACGTGCTAAGTGGGGTGCCATATGGGTATGTTCTAGGGCCTCTGTTGTTCCTAATCATTACCACTATGGTAAACACCAGTGATTCCAATATCGGAATATCAATGCCAAATATGGAGTCCAAGTCTTACAAAAGATAAAATGTTACTAGAACAGGTTCAAAGAGTATTTACAAGAAAAATAGGCAACATGATAGACCTTAGCTACTGGGAGGGACTAAAAAATAAGACCACTCTCATAACAAAGATGGAGAGAAAAATATTTTGTTTTATATGTATGGGATATTGTTGAAAGTCTAGCACCAAATCCCAGAGATGTAGAGGAAGGGGGAATATATATATATATATATATATATATATATATATATATATATATATATATATATATATATATATTTATGTTAATATATATACACATATATGTTTATATATATTATATATATAGATATAGATATATATATGTATATATATATGTATGTATATATATACACATATATGTTTATATATATATATATATATATATATATATATATATATATATATATATATATACATATATATATATATATATATATATATTTATATATATATATACTTACTCAGTTACTTGGTGGTGGCTACAGCATGAGCCTTGTTAGTAGCTCATGCCAGGGTCATCCTGGGGGACCGCCCGTTTTTTGTCAGTCACAAGCAACTGAATTTGATGAGGGATGGAATTTGATTCAGCCCTCGTTCTTTCACTACCACACGTTGGTGGTTCATCTGGTACTGAATATAGCCATTTATCTAGTTTTCTTTTAAACACTTCTACACTGCACTGATTTAGGTTTCTTATATCCTTCGGTATGCTATTAAACAATTTAGGTCCGTTTATTAGAAAACTTTGTTTTTGCATTATTCTTAGCAAGCATGCTTGTACGCTTGTCCCAGTGCGATAGCATGTTCTTTCCTGCCAGGGGAATGTCTTACCTTAATTCCCCCTCCTTCAACAGGTCTTGGATTTGGTGTTAAGTTTTCAATATTTTTCCACATATGTATAATGAAGTATCTCTCTCTCCGCCTTTGTAGTGAGTACAGTCTTAGTTTTATTAGTCTTTCCCAATAGTTTAGACCCATCATATTATTTAACCTGCGTGTAAAGATTCTTTAGACTTATTCTATCAACATTATATCTTTTGTAAGATTTGGGCTCCATACTTGGTACTGGTATTCTAATCTTGTGGTCACTAATGCTTTCCATAGGGGTAAAAGGTGTTCTGGGTCTCTTGTGTTAAAAGTCCTCATTACCCATCCACTCATAACTTTTCTTTTGTTGACAATCTGCTCTATATGGTGACCGAAACTCATGTCATTACTCATATAGAGTCCTAGATCTTTTACTACTTTTTCCTCCTCAAACTCCACACCTTCGACAAAATATGATCTTGCTCTTAAATTTCCAGATGGACTATACCTTATGATTTCAAATTTATCTGCATTGAATTTCATATTATCATATGCCCACTTACAGATGGTATGTAGATCCTCGTTAAGTTTGTTTTCATCATCTTGTATATCTATGGGTGAACTTATTCTTGTATCATCTGCAAATGATGTTACTCTCGAGTGTTTCACACCATTATCAATGTCACCAATCATAATGAGGAATAACAAGGACCCAAGAACGGGCCCTTGTGGCACCCCACTCATAATAGTCGTTTGGGTCGAGTAAAGTCCATTAATTTGTACTTTTTGTTTACGATTTATTAGGAAGTTGTAAATCCATCTTCCAACTTTCCCCCCGATTCCAAGGTCTTTAACTTTATGTAGCAGAATGCCGTAATCTACTTTGTCAAAAGCTTTTGCAAAGGCTAGGTATATTATATCAACTTCTCTATTTTCAGTTAGGTCCCTTAGTATGTGTTCGAAGTGTGTCAGGATCTGTGATAAGATCTACCACTTCTGAATCCATGTTGCCCGGGATTTATCTTGTTTTCCTTATCTAAAAACTGGACGATTTTTTTTTCCTCACTACCCTTTCAAATATCTTTATATGAGATGTTAGTGCTACTGGTCTATATTTTTTGGCCTGACCTTTGTTTCCACCTTTATATATTGGAATTATAGTACCCTCTTTCAGTAAGCTGGGGATAATCCCCATGTCCAAAGATTTCCTCCACAAAGTTACTAGTGGCTTTGCTATGGTTTCTTTGCATTTTTTTTTTTTTTTTTTTTTTTTTAGGATCGCTGGGATTTCATCTGGCCCAGATGCTGAGTTTGTTGAGATTTCACTTACTGCTTCAAGAATATCTTTTTCATTGAATATGAAGTCACTAATAATACTAAAATGTGGGTCCGATATTATTTTTTCTATTCTTGGGACACTATAGACTTTTTCATATTGCAATTTGAGTAATTCAGCCATTTCCTTTGAATCAGTTACCAATGCACCATTGTTCTAGAGATGTCCAATTTCTGTTCTCCTCTTTAACCTGTTGTTTGCATAAGAGAAAAAATATTTTGCATTCTGTTTTATAGCTTCCACAGCTCTTTTTTTCTTCGGCTGCTTTTTGGTTACTTATAGACAGTTTTAATTTATCTTCTAATAGCCTTATCTCTGCTTTGATCCTTTCTCTCTTGATCTGATCTGCTTTTTTCAATTTAACCTTATTTTTCTTGTTTCTTAACATGATCCTTCGATCTCTTGGTAT
This sequence comes from Penaeus japonicus, assembly GCF_977035675.1. Taxonomy (NCBI): domain Eukaryota; kingdom Metazoa; phylum Arthropoda; class Malacostraca; order Decapoda; family Penaeidae; genus Penaeus; species Penaeus japonicus. The sequence continues at coordinate 9,767,269 of NW_028234406.1, read as the reverse complement.
GATACTCTTGTTTCTGTTGTTTTTGGGGGGCACAAACATTCTACAAACATCTACATGCATTACAAAGTTTCTTTAGTATATCATTTGATGTTAAGAGGACGTCAATATCTTTCAGTGACTCTTCTAGTGTTGCGTTATTTTTTTCAAATCTATTTGATTATGGGTAAAGTTTAAAGATCTGAGACTCTTTCCTGCTTCGGCTATCTGTTTTTCACTTTTTTTTTTTTAATTACTTAACTTATTCATTGCGATTTCAATCATGTTGTGGTCTAATAGAGCTGTATAAGTTGATGATATGTTGTGTACATCTTCCCCTATACTAATAAAAACTAGGTCCAGTATATTTTCTTCCCTTGTTGGAATTTTGATGATTTGGTTAAGATAAAAAAAAATTCTTCAAGATCTAAAAACATTCTCGCTTGTTGTTTTTCATCTTTAGTGGCCTTTGCTCCTATCTTTATTTTGTTTGTTTCCCAGTCGGTAAAGAGGAAATTAAAATCGCCAATTATCATAATAGCTTCAATTTCCCTTGCACTGACAATGTAATTACTAATAATGCTTAGTGATTCAATGAAAGATGTTTCTGTTGTTCCAGGAGGTCTGTATAAAATAACGTATAGCTCTTTCGTATCTTGTTAATACCCCTAGTATTTCTACTGTATTATTAGAGTATTCCATTACAATATCCATTCTAGTTGCTAATTCTTTCCTGATATAAAGAGCTACTCCTCCTCTGCTTCTCTTATTTCTATCTTTTCTTATTAGC
>NW_028234406.1:9751503-9759003 GCF_977035675.1 Penaeus japonicus | reverse complement strand
TTATATGACATACTTTGTATTTCCTCCTGTATTTTGATTATGGTGTAGAAATACTAAAGGGTTTTTCTTTATATGGATTTTCGCGAGTTCTTCCTAGCTTTCTGTACTTGAACATTGGGGTTGCTTGATTATGGGTTTCTGCCAAGTCAACTAGAAAGATTGGATTAAATTATATTATTCAGTAAATTGTTTCCCATTTGTGTTTGGATATCATATAAAAAAAAGCAGAACTAGCCGTTTATTCCCAGTGTGAATTATTTCCAACAGCTCTAATATTGCAGATTATTTATACACAATGACATAGTGCTATGAATATTGGTAATTCCTAAACATTTCACCTCATCTCTTACTTTGTAATTATTTAAAATGCTCTTTGACCAAGGTATTTGATGATAATCAGTAAGCAAGTAAAAATAACGACAGTAAATAAAAATACATTTTGGTAACCTTCTCATCCACTAGCCAACCCTTCTCCTGTCTCCTCCTTCCTTAATCTTAATCTAGCCCACTCTTTAACAAGAAAACAAGCAATGGATTCAATGGAATTTTATTATTACACAAAATGAATTCTCAAGTGGTTGACCACCATTACACTACTAAAAGGCCCTTGTAATTACTTTCATCATAGGCAGGAGTACACACTGATACAAATAGGGTCTCCATAACCTCTAATGCCTTGTCAAAATATGTTTCAAACATCTATTTGTACCTTAACCGTTACGAGTTAAACTTTTTTAAAAAGAAATAAAAATTCGGCTCATACTTCTAATCAGGTCTGTTAAACATGACAATGATTTACATTTGATGCTCTAACTATTACAAATTTATTCAAAATAAGTTACATTTTCGGCATCTTTATTCTGAAGTCTTCGAATAATTTTCGCTAACTTGACACCCTTACATAACAAATACAAGAGTACTCAAAATACAATTAATATTTTCATTCAGGTTTATCCACAAACTTGAATAAATGACAATGGGACAGAAACAATTCTCAATTTATATGAACACACAAGTTGCATATAAATACAATTTTGCCAACTTTAGGCAGTCGCTTTTGTCTACCCTCCGGCTTCTCAATAAGGCCTAGACCTTCCGGGGCCACGGTCTCTGCAAGTAATCATAAAATTTAAAATATGCACAGTAAAATCTTGAAAGCATAAGATTCAAATTAGAATATTCAATCTAAAATAATACTAATGTTGGATGTTGACTCAGTGAAGAGAAAAGATGATGAAAGATAATGCTTCAGGTAATAGATACTAACCCTTTCATTGGTCCACCTGAATCCCTGTCACCATCCCTGTCTCCTCCATAACCTCCACGGCCTCTGAAACCACCTCTTCCACGGTCTCCTCCCCTGCCTCTGAAACCTCCGCGGTCTCCACGGCCACGGAAACCACCGCGGAAACCGCCGCCACCTCCACCACCATCTGCGAAATTTGGAAAGTTTGGAATACAACCCTCTGTCATACATTACAGCCACTGTATGGCTGATGGACAATAAACAATGCAATTCAATTCCTAAGGTTTATTGTGAGCATGAAATCAAAATTTGAGTTAAAAATACTGACCATCATCACCACCAACTCCTGCAGGTTTTGGTTCATTGCAGCGGTTGCAGCTATTTCTCCATGCAAAGTTGTTGTTACCACAGCTTGGCACTGGGCACTTCCAGTCTCCAGCACGACCTGATTTTAAAAACACAAAATTTAGCCTATGCATAGGGCTCATTAGAGGAGCAAATAATTCATATACATCACAGATATCCTATCATATAGTAGTAAACAATAGCCATTTTATTTTAACGTACCACGTCCACCCCCAGGGGGCCCGTCTCGGCCAGGGCCTCCCATTGACCCACCACGTCGTTCAAAGCCACGATCTCCCCCGCGTCCACGACCTCCACGTTCATCACCACCTCCATAGCCCCCACGCCCTCGCTCATAACTACTCTTTGGGCGTTCTGCCATTTGTACCTGAAAGAAAATTTTTAATGCAATTAGGCTTGTCATATTCTACAAAGCTAATAATACATATAATACTTGTCTTATTTAAGAAAAATCTGACTTTTGAGATCAAGCAACCTATTGCTTCCACAGTCCTTTTAACATTCAGCTGTAACACTCAGATATGCATACCTACAATAGAAAAAATATCCTTACCTTAACAACACGGCCCATGAACTCTTTGCCATCAAACCACTGAATGGCAGACTTGGCAGTGAATGGATCATCAAACGTGACAGTGCATTCTCCTTTCATTCTCCCCGTGGCTTTATCTTTGTACATCCAGATCTTAGGGCGCTGAGTTCTCTTGTCCATCTGGAGACAAAGAAAAACTGATGAATTCCCAAGGCCTCACATCCTTCAAGAACAGTTGATATTAAGTCTAGATCAAAATCTATTATGAATGAGGCTTCAAAAACATGTTTTACAAGTTTTATATATAAGTCAAAACTTATAAAGCTATTGTAAAGAAAAAAAAATTATATATCTATATCTATATCTATATCTATATCTATATCTATATCTATATCTATATCTATATCTATATCCACACACACACACACACACACACACACACACACACACACACACACACACACACACACACACACACACACACACACACACACACACACACACACACACACACACACACACACACACACACACACACACACACACACACACACACACACACACACACACACACACACACACACACACACACACACACACACACACCTGGTAGAAATCAAAATTATCAGACGGCAAAAAGTTCACTTTCTTACCTTGATTACACCAATGGAACCGAAGTGGTCCTTGACATCATCCTCAGAGGCATCATCTGGCATCCCAGACACAAAGATTGTGTCCTCCTGCATTACTAAATCAGACTCTCCCCTTGAACGATCGCCACCACGGCTGCCACCATCAAATCGGCTACCCCCGTAGCTTCCACCGCCACCCTCTGTGCGCCAACACAATTCATATATTAGAAAAGGACTATCATATCTAATGTAAAATGATGGATCAGTGTGGTGGTTTGTTATGTTTGGGACAAGCTACTAGACCAAATAATTGAGCATTAAGATGTGAAACTTGCATTAGTTTCTCCCATATTCAAACCAACACACATCCCTCTGCCAAATACATTACATTAAAGTTAAATATGGATAACTTAACTCGGCTAAAATATGCTTGTTACACTTATTTCAATCATAGCTTTACTCTGGTGACAATCCTTTCCAGAATTAATACATGCAGTATTCAGCCAAAGTTAAGCTTCTCTCTTACATCTACAAGGCCAAATACCACTGTTTAACTATCAGGTTTTACCTACTCTAAGAATATAAAATGCCTGAATATATGAATATCTTATTTCCACACAAACACTATTCATAGAAACCATTTTTTTCTTTTATATTGGATCAGAGATCAAGGAATACTATATATCAAAATATATATGTACACCACACACAAGTCTGTTAAAAGAACCTTTACCTTAAAACTTGTGCAAACTTTTATTGTTCTTTAAGTAAACAAACTGCACATTGACCCACCCCTTTAGTATACTTTGTTTTCTGCTTTGATGCCAGTACACACAACAAAAGTCAAGTACACTTCAGTAAAGGTACCAACGGATTTATACTTAAAATCAACAAGACAAAAAAAAAAGTACTACTCACAAGCAAAAAGATTTTGCCAGTTATATTCATAGAGGGAAAATTATTCTTCAAAATCTATATTGAAGGAACAATAAAGTATGGATCAAATTAAAAACACCGAGGAAGATTCATCTCAACCTTTTCTGTTAGTACAATTCTGTACACAATTTAGAAAGAAAAGAACTTTACTCAAAGCTATTTCTGTATATGTATATTTGCATACAAGACCATTGCATACAATATATTTCTTTTTTTTTATTACAGTGCAATACTAATATCATTCCATTACTCCCCATGAATGCACCGTAACACACAGCATATTGAGCATTCACTACCCCTGAGAATCTCAACAGATGTATCTACTCTGACAAATTTATTGCCAAACTCCACTGCTCATGTTTGTTTGCACCTCGCATCATTTTAGATATTTCTCACAGCAAGCTTCTCAAAATTGATACTAATACTCTTTACATATAACTTACATTATCAAGAAGAATGTATGGGCAGACAATAACAAGATTATGTGCCAGTGTGATATTCTATTCATACACTCGAAAGTCTAAAACAGTTTATCCTCAACTGATAACTGATATTAGGCTATTTAACTAAAGATCACCATACACTTTAAAGTGTGCTACTTTCTCAAACAAAATGATGAACATCATACAGTTGAGGCTAAACAGTTATGCAGAGACCATACAAAAATCTCAGCTGAACCCATAATTAATGACAACAAAAGAACAACCATGCAATTTAAAGCTAAAACATGGGTCCAGTATGAGACCAGTGTACATCCTTCTTGTAAAGCCCTCACTTCTATCACAGCAAAATAATAATAATAATGCTGACACCATCAGTGAGGTCTTACAATAGAAAGTGGTCTACATTTGCAAAACTGATGAAAAACCACAAGCACCTGATGGTGCTGTTACCTTTGCAATAACCTCTCCCTTGATCTCGCCTGTAAGGAGACCTTTTGACATCAGCAGCTCTGTTGGCACGATGCTGTCAAATTGTCAGGCTGTCAGTCAGTCAAACCAGTCGTAGTCAGGTCAATAAAAAGTGGCTTAGATTCCAGAGTAACAAGCATTCAAGTGCATACATGGTTAATACATTCATTCAACTTTTGAGTCATGTTAACTGTAAGGCATATTAGAAGGCATGGACACACATGTGTGATAACCACATGGCATCAAGACCTGCTTGTCACCTGGCAGAGTAAACTCTTGAGCTGAAAGTCGGGTAAAAGTCTGCTGGATTTACAGGCGAACAGACATCAAGGGAAGGTTGGTGATGTCCTCAACAGGATTACTTGGGTTTCTTCCTGCAAACTCTGCCTCTGGCCAATCAGCTGCCTCATTCTTACTCTCACCATCACCACACAGGTTATTGTCTTCTAGCCTTCACTCTCCTTCATTATGCAAAACCAATGGATTCTAAATGCCTTACACAAATTTCTTTCTAGTGTTCCTTTCCATGCTCATCAAATAAACCCTGCCTATTAAGCACTTTAAAATATCTTATTGAGAAAAAATTGAAGCATGGACACTTTCACTCTACAGGAACAGGGAACACTAGTTGTGAATCCATTTCTTTAACTTGCTTCTGATACACATGACCATACGTTCAACAATATCACCAAGAACCCTGGCAGGCTATAATTTTCATTTTCTATTACCTTAAAATTTTCCACACTTAACTATTTACGTCACTTTGAATCAAGGAAATTATGCAATATTTATAAACCAATTCTTGCTTTCCCGCAGTTCCCATTCTTACATAGGGATACGAAAAACCTGTCAGGAAAACTAAAAATGTAATAAGTATTTGTAACATATACAACCTCTCAGAATATTCTTTAATTGTAAACCTTATATACCACAGATGAAACACAAGTCTCATAATTTACCGTAATGACCAATATTAATCTTTTTCTGTATCTTTGAAATTAAAAACACACCAAATATGCACAAAGCACAATAAAAAAGGGTACTTCACGACTCTTCCCATTACAACATTTTGTTACAACCATGTTGAAACCCTCAGATCTCTCAACTCTGTGAGCAAGACTATCACACTATCAACACCCTCTAAGTGGTCTAGCGCTGGTTAAACTTACCTAGGAATGGGAGCCGGGGACTGCTTCAGCGGCGACCCGTACATGCCACCACAGCCTGGAGGGGCTGACAGGGGGGGAGGAGCCATGCCTAGACCACCTTGAAAAGTTCAGCAGTCTGCATTAGTACATACATGTATGCGTGTACAGAACCCTGGGACACAACCTTATAACGGTCAATGGGAGATCATCAAAACCACATCTCCCCCCTCCAACCTCTAGCCAATCTCAGCTTCAGAAAAAATGACAACTGCATAGACACAATAAAGCCTGGTTATCAATTAAGTTATCATCCTCAATTAGTGAACAATACAGACAAGATGACCTATGAAATAATGCCTTCTTGCACACATGTAACATGTGAATGTTTTATCAAATTCAGTTGAAAAGTTGTGAATTCGCTGCATTATTTTGGGAGTTCAAGGATTTCATATGTTCCATGTGTTTTTCTAATCCCTATGTCACAACTCGGTTTGATTATCTCATCTACTACAGAAGGTCAAACATGAAGTCGAGTCAGATATCAGTCTTGTCAGTGCCATACTCCTGAAAAGTAAAAATGCAAAAGTAATATTGTATTCGGACTTACTGTTGTATCCACCACCTTGTCCCTCGTAACTTCCATTGGAGGGTGGTGGACCACCATATCCTGGCTGTCCCCCAAAGTTTCCCCCTGAGGGTGGGCCACCCCCATAATTTCCCTGAGGGGGAGGCCCACCACCATAGCTTCCTTGTGGTGGTGGCCCTCCATAATTTCCCTGGGATGGTGGAGTAGAGTAGTTAGCACTAGGCTGGCTACCATAGGTACTACTCTGATGGCCACCATAATTGCTTGCAGGTGTCTGTCCATAACTTCCAGAGTTGTAATTACTGTTCTGTTCATAACCATGTGATTGTCCGCCATAGCTACTGTAACCAGCACTGCCAGTGGGTGGCTGAGCAGGGGCTTGTGTTGGTGGTGGCTGTCCATAACCACCATAGGAAGCGCCTTGGCCACCTGATAGTAAATAATAGCATTAATAATTTCAATCAATATCCCACTCTCTCTCTCTTTACACATACATAAAATTGACTAAATATATTCAACAATGTTAACCAAAACTATAGACAAATATTTCATTCATTCATTAATAAAAAAATAAAAAAAGTAATAAAAAAAAGAAAAAAGAAAAGGTAAAACAGATTGTGAACCTTGTTGTGGTGGTGGGGCACCGTAAGTTGGGGGTGCAGCATAAGGGGCCTGGCCCTGTGAGTATCCCTGTGGAGGAGGGGCAGAGTACCCTCCATACTGTGGCTGGGGAGGGTAAGAGGTGGCTGGGGGTGGTGCAGCCCCTGATGCACCTCCATAACTTGCATAATTACCTCCTGCTCCACCACTACCTCCACTCCCATATCCACCTCCGTAACTGTACTCTGAAGGAGAGAGAGGGAAGTAATTAGCTTGTAGACTTATCTAATCTGCAATCTAATAGTGTGCCATCATCCTACAGATTGAAAATAACTTCCCTAATAATCAAGGATTTAATGATGGGGGGAAAGTGTGATAAAGCATCATCTATGGCAACAAAATATAATTTCTAGAATCATAGGCAAGAGTTTGCTTTGTTACCCCTTAAATTACAGAACATAGTGTCACTGGGTAAATAAAAGTTAAGTGGGATGAACCATTTATGGTTTAGTATAGTATACCCTATTCTCATGTTTCCTGCTT
>NW_028234406.1:9719003-9731503 GCF_977035675.1 Penaeus japonicus | reverse complement strand
CCGGCCACTTCTGTCGTCCCCGCGACTTCTACTATCATCTCCACGGCCACCCCTATCGTTGCGACTGCCTCTATCTTCGCTGCCCCCATAGCCTCCGTATCCACCTCCACCTCCTCCACCACCTCCACCACCGCCGCCGCCGCCGCCGCCTCCTCCTCCTCCTCCTCCTCCACGTCCCCGTTCATAACTGCTCTTTGGCCGCTCTGCCATTTGTACCTGAATCAAGACAAATTGTATTAGCAACAGATTTCTTGATTCAGTTGGAAGGATGATTTCATTGAGATGAATACTGGCAATGCTTACCTTGATATTACTGCCCATAAATGCTTTGCCATCAAACCACTGAATAGCTGACTTGGCAGTGTATGGGTCATCAAAGGTCACTGTACATTCTCCCTTCATTCTTCCTGTTGCCTTATCTTTATACATCCAGATTTTGGGACGCTGCGTCTTTCTATCCATCTGAGTTGAGAAAATTTATTGAGAGGAGAATGGTCATCATGTTTTGTATATATTCTAAAAAACAATATTTTCTAATTAAGTCAATGAAAACAAAGAGTGCTTATGTGCAATTTACCTTGATAATGCCAATTGCTCCAAAGTGATCCTTAATGTCATCTTCTGTGGCATTATCTGGCATGCCAGACACAAAAATGGTATCTTCCTGTGTTACCAGGTCGGAGTCTCTGGGCCGGTCACTTCGGCCGCCACCATCATATCGACTGCTCCCGTAGCTTCCACCACCACTTTCTGGACACCAACGTAAGAACATACATTAAAACTGAGTAAAATGCAATGTTGCTGGAGGATAATACTCAGAGTGGTCATCTGTTTACTCATAATTTCAATAATAATTAGTCATCTCTACAGACCACTATGCTATCATCACTCGATTTAATCTTAAGGTCCAAATATAAGTATATGCAACTATTATCCTCTAAAGTGCAAACGATGATTATTAACTAAACGCACGTGACAGAATCTTCAAGTAATTTTTGCACCTGGTAAATCTGTCCGACTAATTTCTCCTTGACACAGTAGATATGGCTTTGTACCTCACTTCTCAATATGAGTTAGTGCCAATATTGTCTCAATTTTCCTTTAGAATTCTGATATCAACCACAAGAAGTAGACTTGAACACATTCAATTCATAGAGATGAAACATGTACATAAGTGACATCCACTTCAGTTGACCAGCAACCTGACAACTTAGTCAACCGCTGGCTCTCTGGATACCCAGTGTGTCAAGTTTGCAACATGGCCAAACTTGGGATAGAAATTTCATGTCAAATATTTTTTGGGAGCACTGACTACCCACACTTCAGGAATATTTCCAAATATCAGCAACACATGGCACTTGAATTGCTTGCTAGCAACACTCTCCTAAATGTTGATTTCAAGAGTTCAAAACAAAAACACTGAAACCATCACTGGAATTCTCACACTACAGCACTAAAATAAGATAGTTTTATTGAGAAACTTCATGTCTGATTTCTACACATTCTGCTTGTATGATAATACAAGTGCCTCCTCCTTTTTATTATCGTGGCATCATTCAATTGATGTACTTCTCATTTATTAATTGTATACATCCCCAAACACGCAGTTTTCAGCAACAAGATTAGACTGATAACATTCATCTCACATACAAGATGTTCCAATACAATTGTGTTTTTTTACGACACAATTAATTTTTCACTTTAGACTTCTATACCTCAATTACTCAATATCACTAATTCATTCCATACATTTATTGTTCTAGCTAAAGGAATTTCGCCTTTTATGATAATCTAAGCATACACTTTAATAGCCTAAATATATGTATATAAGTGTTTGTCCTCAACTGGTAAGTGATAGTAAGAAATCCAATTCTATTTATATTTATACCAGATAATGTCTAGAAAATCAACACCTTACAGTTGAGGCTAAACAGTTATGCACAGACCATACACAAGTCTCAGCTGAACTCATTATTAATGAGAAGGAATTGCCATGCAAATGAGGTTAAATCAAAGGTCCAGTATGAGACAAGAGTACTTCCTTCTTGTAAAGCTCTCACTTTAGGAAACTTGGGAAAAAAGGAAAGGGGGTAAAAATACTTAATACCTTCAGTGAGGTCTTTGATAAGAAGGTGGTCTACATTTGCAAAACCGAAGAAAAACCACAAGCACCTGGTGGTGCTGTTACCTTTGTAATAACCTCTCCCTTGATCTCGCCTGTAAGGAGAACTTTTGACATCAGCAGCTCTGTTGGCACGATGTGGCTGAATTGTAGTAGGGCAGTCAGACAGTCAGGCAGTCATTGTCCAGTCAATAAAAGTAGCATAGATTCCAGAGTAACAAGCATTCAAGTGCATACATGGTTAATACATTCATTCAACTTTTGAGTCATGTTAACTGTAAGGCATATTAGAAGGCATGGACACACATGTGTGATAACCACATGGCATCAAGACCTGCTTGTCACCTGGCAGAGTAAACTCTTGAGCTGAAAGTCGGGTATAAGTCTGCTGGATTTACAGGCGAACAGACATCAAGGGAAGGTTGGTGATGTCCTCAACAGGATTACTTGGGTTTCTTCCTGCAAACTCTGCCTCTGGCCAATCAGCTGCCTCATTCTTACTCTCACCACCATCACCACCACCACACAGGTTATTATTTATCAGATGTCACACTAAAACTTCAGAACTTACATATACTTTACATAATACAATGCTAAAGCAAAATTTCAAAATTAATCTTCCCTGGCCTGACTGTTAAAACAAAAATCCCCCCCCTCATGTTAAATCATCTACATATTTTTATTCTCAATGGATGTACCACACAGAACAAAATAAACTAAAACAGTTATTGTTTATGCAATAAGTATGAAAAACTGTGCCCTACATTCCAACGTCATTCACACAATTTCTGGTGGATTTTGCATATAGAGAAGGTATTTTCAACACACTCATTTCACTCATATCATTTGCACCAATGATGTATGTAAACAACACAATATACAGATACCAACTCTTGATTTCCCGTCTGATCCATGTCTTACATAGGGATACGATTAACCTGTCAGAAAAACTAAGAATACAATTAAGTATTTGATTATAATACTCTCATAAAAAATAAATAAATAAAAAACAAAAGACTAGTAATATGAAAAACTGAAACTTGTATACCACACTAAAAGCAGTAACTTTCGAAATTTCCCTTACTGACCAATCCATAGAAATTACTCTGTGTTGAAATACACACCATGTAAGCCAAAGTACAATAAAATTGGCACTCCAGGTCTCTTCCTTGGAAGATTTCACATTGCAACCAACATGTTGAAACCCTCAGATCTCTCAACTCTGTGAGCAAGACTATCACACTATCAACACCCTCTAAGTGGTCTAGCGCTGGTTAAACTTACCTAGGAATGGGAGCCGGGGACTGCTTCAGCGGCGACCCGTACATGCCACCACAGCCTGGAGGGGCTGACAGGGGGGGAGGAGCCATGCCTAGACCACCTTGAAAAGTTCAGCAGTCTGCATTAGTACACACAGTATACTTGCCCACAACCTTGGGACACAACCATATCTCGGTCACTGAGAAATCTGCACGCCAACCTCTCCCCCAACACCACTAACCAATCCCAGGTTCAGGAAAAGACTACAGCTGCATGGATGGACACTTTGGTCACACAATTATTGAGGTTATCAATATGAATCTCATCCTCAAGTAATGAACAATACAGACACAAGATATGTAATGATATGATGCCTTCTCACTCATATAAACATAAATATATCCCTGTGTATGGTTACCTCTAGCTTTGTCAAAATTCAAGTCAAATCTATCGCGACAACAATCATATGTTTCATGTGTCCCATTTACCTATCGTGACTCTTGTCAACTCACTGTTATTATCTAAACACAATTACTACTGTTGGTCCAAAAGTAAGTCAAGTCATATCAGTCTTGTCAGTGCCATATTCCTGGAAAATAAACACACAAAAGCAAGAGAGATTAGACTTACTGTTGTATCCACCACCTTGCCCACCATAATTTCCATTAGAGGATGGTGGACCACCATAACTTCCCCCAGATGGGGGGCCTCCGCCATAGCCTCCTTGTGTTGGCGGTGGTCCTCCAAAATTTCCTTGGGCAGGAGGAGGCGAGAAGTTAGCACTGGGCTGACTACCACCATATGCAGTGCTTGCAGGTGTCTGTCCATAGTTTCCAGAGCCGTAGTTACTGTTCTGTTCATAACTGCTGTACCCGCCACCACCTGGTGCTGACTGAACTGGAGCCTGAGTTGGCGGCGGATGTCCGTACCCACCTGGTAGTAGTAGCTTAACCTCAGTCACTCTTCTCATTATCTATGCATTACTCATTACCATTCATCAATTTTATTTGTGATGCTCATTTTCTTTTAATCAGTAACAATCACCAGTAATCAATATCTTAATCATAACTTCAATCTACACCCTTCCCCACTTCTGACTAACAGATAACACAAGGGGAGAGGAGAAGGTGTTAAAAAACATAAGAAATACTTTTACAATTTGAACTATGGCAAGTCATAATTTCCCAGCTCCTTGTAACACTCAGCATTTTCAACTGTTTTCTAGATTTCATAAGGTCATCAATAAATATTTATAAATTAATTAGTTCTCTACCTAGATTCTCTTCCAATTATTCACCTTTAAGAGCAAGTATTTTAACATCTCATTTTACTCACAAATATGGAAACTGCTTTAAATGAAAGGAAAAAGAAAGAAGTTGAAGAAAATACAGACAATACTATAAAAACTTTCATATAATGTGAAATCATGAAAGAAACAGCAAGTAATAAACAAATAGCTTTCTACTCTACATTTCCAACTGTTGTTGGATAAAACAATCTAAATCATTTCTGTTATCTGCATACTATTAAGAAACAAATAGCTATCACTTATTTGCATCAGCATTAACAAAACTTCTGATAATGTCAGAGATGTTTTTTTTCCTTCTCAATACACCCTTTCTTAGCAACACAATACAACACAGGGAGTATCATTAAGACACAATGCTGAAGAAAGTGATGCAAACATGGATTCATGGGAGAGGACAGTGGAGAGTTTCCGAGACTTATGGCTTTCATGGCATCTCGCATCATATTTCACTTCATTATTCTATTAATAAGAGTTAACTCAACAAGAACTCGCTATCATTTCTTAAACTACTAGCAAGTAAATCCCTGTGCTTACATTTTTTTTTTTTTTTTTTTTAAGCATTACAAAGAATCAACTCATCACACAGTACTAATGATATCTAATACTACAATTTACTACAATGCATTTTAATGATGCAATGCAGTGTTGATATTGAGATTTTTCATGTGCATTCCAACAGTCATCCCTTTTATTTCAGTGATCTTGCATATCTCATTTACTCTATTTTCACACACAACTCCAAAATACAGTTCTCTCTCATCCCACAATCACAAAAATATTTCTCTTGTTATATCCACACATGTTACCTTGGGAATGGTTTCAGCTTTGCCAATTGAATTCTTTCTCTTTAGTTTACTTATTAATAATGTAGAGACACATCAATAAACTGACCAGATCAAATGCATACTAAAGAGTTACTCTGTCAACAGCCATTGCTAGAGGTTTGACAATGAGGTTCATCACTAATCTCTTCAGACATGAAACCACCTGAAACCTGGCTTGATTATAGTGATAATGACAAAACAAAAGCAAAGACAAAAGTAAAAATGAGAGAGAAAGAGGGAGAGAACGAGAGAGAGAGAGAAAAAATAAAAGAGAAATAGACCAAAACCCTTCTTCCTCACCTTGTGGAGGTGGGGCACTGTATGAAGGGGGTGCCGCATAAGGAGCTTGTCCCTGCGAGAAGCCCTGTGGAGGAGGGGTAGAGTATGCCCCGTAGTGTGGTTGTTGTGGGGGGAAGGCTGGGGCCGGAGGTGTGGTGGCATTAGGAGCACCACCATAACTACCATAGCTACCAGCACCAGCACCACTGCCGTAACTGTATTCTGAAAATACATTGTGCTATCAAAGTCTGTTTCTATTTGAAGTTAAAGAGTATTTCCTTACTGTAAAGGTCAATACTGTAACCACTTCAATTTTTTTTTTTTAATTCCAAAACTTTTGTTTTTATCTATTCTTAAAATTTACAGAAAACCTATTAGACCTGAATTAACATCAAACAGCTTGAAAATGCTAACAATTTCATTGAAATAATTTTCTGTACATGATATATATATTTGAATACATGCACACACATACAACCAAACACATACATACATAGGTAAAAGTATTACAGAGCTAATGTCCTATCTTGTGTAATTTTATTTAAATTGTATTTACATCCATTAACCCCTTCAACACAAGGACGTGTATACTGCGTCATCGCAGCCCTCGTGACATATCTGAAGACGCGCATACTGCGTCATGGCCGAATTGTGTTAGCATAAGTGTTTTTTCTTCCGGATACTGTATGAGAGCTTTCAGTATATAGGTCGTATATGAAACGATGGCTTACTTGACTTTCATTATTATTACATAGGAATGTGATTCTCTTGTCCCGGGAGAGGTAAGGATATACCCTACTAGCAATAATTTTATTATTTCTTTATGGAACATTATGTAAAAATAAAACTTGTTATGATTAGTTTACCATACTATTTCAACCGTTTTCTTTTGTCCTTTGAGTCACTGAGTTCTCTCACCAAGGTCACTCTTCTCACCTTCCTTCCAACCCATGTAAATAACTTGTCACATGCACAGGGGGAAGAGGTTGATTATCCATATATTTGATATATAGTACATGATGATTATGTTGAGTTTTGGCTTAAAAAATATTATATTCAATAGCGACGTTTACAATTTGGCGCAAACCGACATCCCGGATTCGGGGTGGGGGTGCGTTTTTTACTGGTTGTAGCGAAGCGGTTAAAAACATTTATTGTTATTTCCTGGGGTTTAATTGCCTTGGAATATTTTCCCATGGTACCCACATTTCTGCTATATATAATGGATAGTTTTCAATACTGTAGACTGTGTCAAGTCATATACCTTTTGTTTTTGTTTATTAGTGTACTTGCTCATGTGTGATTTTATCATAGTATGTCTGCATAGACAAAAAAAAAAAGAGGGAAGGTTATTATAATTCACAATGAGATATTCCTTTCTAGGTTTTGGCTATTGTCCAATACCTTTATGTCAGGGCCGTTTTGCCTCCAAATGATCTAAACGCTGGGGTATTTCAAATGTGTAAGCCTAACACCTCGGGATGTTCATCTGCTCTGGCCACAGCCAAGCATTTTGCGCTAGATTGCCAGGTGCGCCAGCCAGATGAAAAGTCATAACAAAATATCTAGCCCCTGGCGGCTGGTTCTGCCACCCCTTGACGTGATATCTTGTCACCCGGTGTTAATGGGTCAATACTACAGGGGAAAAAGATAACTTCACTCTATTTCCACCAAGTATGTTCACAGTGACTTATAAAGCACTGCCGCTGGAGTTAATATCAAGGTTGCCAACACAATTAGGAGTGCAGGGATATTTTTCACCTTGTCTTTGAATCCAGACAAGCTGATAATTGTTACTCAAAATACACATTGGAAAACAAGGGTATAGGCTGAATCTGGAAAGGTTTTGCTCAATAACGAGTGCCATTGGAGCCAAAACAGTCCAAACTTGCTTGAGAAGAGAGAGAAGTCTCTCCTGTCATGGTAAGTATAAATGTCATCCAGAATTTGGGCCTACCCTAAAAAGAGGTATCTCTGGATGCTATCTGGTGTCACTGGATTAAGTGAACTTATGTTAAACAGGTAATACTAAGGAAATGATTCCTTTTCAAGAGCTGATGCTAACTCTTCCATTAGATTTACCAAAACTACGCATACTGACAATATTACCAGAGCAACAACCACAGGCTTGTTTTGTATCTGCTGCTCCTCCATCATGGCCACTGCCATATTAACTCCCTCTTCCCATAGTTTCATGCTGATGCAGACCTAATGCTTTGAATCATTTGGGGGCTGACTTAACCCTTCCCCAACAGGCACTTTCCCAGGGTCGGACCACTTTTGTACTTCATTTTTCCTTTTGTTGAAATTACGAGCTAAATTTTCCTTGTTATCATCAAATATACCAACTGCCAATTAGAATCACATTAGTAATCTACTATATGTAGACTAATTCTATCCATACGGATGACTTAGACAAAGCCGAGAAGAACTGGCACAGAATAGCGCTGGATCGGCAAAGATGGAAAGAATTGGGGAAGGCTTATGTCCAACTACGAACCCTTACAAGCTGAGAAGAAGAATTCCAATCATAAGTCTAGAAAATAATAGAAAAATACAAATCATGAAATGCTTAAGCTCAGCCTGAACACCTGAAGGTGTGGCGTCTCAAAGTTTAACGCTCAATATGTTCTTGATTACATCTGGTTATTGTGTAGGTTAGAAACCCACGTATATGACTGACTAGGTGACGTTTGTCTGAAAATGTGAGCAACTGACAGTACAAGATATTAGGAATTGATATAATAAGCTCACTCACACACTCCCAGAGACCTCTTGGTTGGGGAATAATACTTAGTAGCATTCCTCAATTTTTTACATTATCATCTAGTGATGTTTCATCTATCATCCTTACACCCTTATTGGACAGATTGTACTCTAATCAAGTTTTTAATCCTACTAGGAACAAACTTTTTATTTTCATTTTATTTTTATTATTATTATTGTAATTATTATTTTTTGGGGTGGGTGGGTACCTGCCTTATCATTTAACCTGTTACCAACAGGGCTGTTTTGGCTCTAAATGGTCGAAACGGTGTGATATTTCAATCGTGCAAGCCTAATGCCCAAGACTATTCCTCTGTTCTGGGCGTGGCCAAGCACTACGTGCCCAACCACCCAGCTGGTCCTGCCACCACTCGACATGACATCTTGTCACCCGGCATTAACAGGTTAAAATATACAACTTTTAATTTTTTATGTATTCTTTCTTCATCTATTTTATTTTATTATTTTCTTGTATTCTAAATACTGAGATACAATGTCCCACTGGCCAATAGAGTACACTAACTCATTGAATGAGTGAAATCAGGATCTGCTCATAGTTGAAGCGCTCTCATCGTCATGAAGTATTATGGCTGTAATATCGCAAGCCTCTGAGCTACTGTATCAGTAAGCCTAAACATGCATTTTGTGATGGATTTAAGGAAAAATATAATTTAAGCTAGTCTGTGCTACCTGGAGGGCGGAGAAAACACTTTCCCCATAACTCTGATTTTTAGCCAGTGCAGTTAGATCGTTAGGTGCCCCATCCGCAATGGGTTAACCCGTTAACGACGACTGACGTGTTTTTTTGTCATACATGACGCAGGAGCTCTGGCCTGACAATGGGCGTCATAACGTTTGGGGATTTTGGATCACTATGTTACTTTATTGTGCTATGAGTAATGAGTGAGTGATGTTGACAATTGCAGTCATAATTATTATAACTGCCGTAATATTAAGCAAAATGGGTTTCAACTCGCATCCAAAACCTAGATGGCACCACTTTCTTCTAGCACCAGCAGGAGAGAGAGCCTTGAATGGCACCCATCTACGGTCTCTAGCAAGCACTATCTCTATAAAGCGATGGCACATAGCAAATTCCCGACCTATTGCTCTAAAGTACTGCAGATGAAAGATGTGCAGGCAGAACGAGAGGAGGAAGGTGACTCACACCATGCCCAATGCCTACAATGTGCCCCTGTGCCAGTAGGGATGCCTTTTATTGTGGCACTCACTGTCAAAAACACAAAATTCCTTCCTCTTCCCTACCTCTTCATGTCATCTTCATTTTGGATGGTTATAAGTTTCGTGTTCGTTCGTGACAGCACACAAATACGAAAAAATAAAGTTGCTTTTTGCCCTCCCTTGACACAGCAATACTTTTATCACAGTGAGTATAATGAAAAAAATGAGTTGATATGGACCCTGAACTACAATTCTAGTCAACTGCAGAATTGATAGAGCCTGCAACATGACTGGTATGTCTCCAAAAACAGTACACACAAAAACAAAACACAAAAATGGCTCTAGCTCTAGAATGAGTGACTAAAAGGGAATAGGAAAAATCAAGGTATATTGCTGAAGCTGCCTTGCTCAGAAATAAAACCCATCCTGGAGCCTGGGTAAGCAATTCTATTCCACAATACAGTTACGGAAAAGGTAGAACGTAGTTTTAGCACTTATGTTTCAGTGTCAGTGAAAGTGTTTTTTGTATTTTTTTCGAATTGCACTATGCGATACAAAAGAGGAAAAATAGAAGAGAGAGAGAAAGAGATAGAAAAAACAGAGGATAGAGCTTATAGGTCCCCTTGGAACTTATCGTCAAGTAAAGAACCCCTCATGCAGACCCATCTTCATGATAAAAACCGGCTCAAAACTTGCTCTAAAAGCCAAGCCTACTGATTTAGGAACAATTAAGGAGTACGAAAGAAGTATGAGCGGCCAGTCGATCTAGAGTAGTTCTCATGACTGTCGTCTATGGACGACTTAAAATTCCCGAAACAATTTTTCCTGACAGATGGTTCTCTTCCAAACAAATGTATATCAGGTAATATAAAACCACACCAGTCAGTTGCTCATCATTGTAAGATAAAGGTTGAATACCCTGAGCAAGTCAATACCCTTCCCTACTATCAGAGCCCAGATTATGGAGAACCGAGGGAATCACAGATTACAGACACTATTCATGAGTTGTAGAGGGTGAGAGGAATCTATTGGTAACACTTTCAGGGTATTTAATAACATAGTAGTATTCTAAATATTTGATTAATTTTTCAGTATTTTCTTTTTTTTAAGTTTGTCAATATGTTTGTAGTACATTTCGTCAATATGTTTGTAGTACATTTCAAGCCTTCCCAAGCTATTATGGTTAATATCATTGGTATGGTTCTTTCTAGTTGACTACCATACCTGGACAGTAGTTTAAAAAAATGCTAGTATTAGCCAGAATCGCTCTGAAAATTCCAGTCCAGAGGCGTCATGGAAGGCAACTAACCTTGTACGTATTTACTGGTTATCCACAGATTGCCAACCTGTTTGATGATTTGTCGTCAAACAGGGACACAGTCTAATCTATCTTGACTAATATGCATGGTGGAGGGTTGTTGGCCTAGGGAGATGTGTGGAGGATGGAGGCCACAGAGTTGCTTGTTGACATGATGCTACTTTGGACAATTACCAAATTGACTATCAGTCATATGTAGTGCTAACTTTAATGAGTGATGCATGGCAAATAGTACATAATAACCTATAATTCTCGTGTGCTTTAGTAACTGATTATTTCCAGTGACAGACATTACTGAAGTACCGAGTGGCAACCTCTTCTTCTAAACATTAAGAACATTCCAACGGCCTCGACTGCGCATCAGCGAGAGAGGCGCCCCACGCGGCTCATGAGAGGAGAGGAGAGGAGAGGAGAGGAGGCCTACCGCCACACTCCTCGCGAGAGAGCGCCTTTTCCTCCCCGGAACCCTGAGGAAAACCCTCGCAGGCCACAACACAGGGGGGGAAGGGGCAGGAGGCCCACGTGAGGATCTGGCCTCGTTTTAACGGCCTTTCCTTGGGCCCTTAGGCATCCATGGCGGGCTAACGCTCCCACTATTCCTCTCGCCTACCGCACGCGAGGGACGGAAAAACAGCCAGGGCAACAAAGGAGAAACTTGAAACAATTTCCGGAAGAACAAATTCCTGTCAGAATTATAACATACAACCTACGAGTTTAACTTACGTGTGTCCCCCATTTTGTGCCCTCCTTAAGAGATCTTTTCTAAGGCAGAAATCTTGCAGAGCCACCACCTCTGGCACTGGCTGAGCACAAGAAGCTTATATTCCCTTGAAAGCCACTACAAATATTTGTGAGAGTGAGCGTTTGTGGCCGCGTTGTCGGTCTCCGCGACGCCGCCTGCGATTGGCCGGCCAAGCGCACTCGCACTGCGCATCCAGGGACCCTGTGGATAAATCTGTGGTCGCTCGTGTGGAAAAGGCAAATATTAGGATTTAAATCACTGTCAACAGTTGCTGAGATTTTTTGTCATTAGGAAAATATTACTTTACTGGGTTTGATTTAAGTATATGTGAAAAATTGTTATCAAGGAGCTTGAAGATAAGGCATAGTGATATCCGGCTGTATTTTTAGGGTATCTATGCTTGTTTATTGTAACTTCAATATCTGTATTGAACATTTTGACCACATATGTATATATATATATATATATATATATATATATATATATATATATATATATATATATATATTCCTTTGCTGTAATTATTTTTGCTGTAATTAAAAATCACCCTTAAATCTCCTTATCATTACAAAACCTTCCAATTAAATATTCATGGACATCATACTACCTTCTAACACGCAGTTTATTTTTCCTCCATGAAAAACCCCGTGTTTACAAGCGAAACCCTCAAAATTCTCATCAAATATGGAGTAAGGCAG
>NW_028234406.1:9706503-9711503 GCF_977035675.1 Penaeus japonicus | reverse complement strand
CCTATCAACCACCGCGATGGGGGGAGGGGGGGGGGTCTGAAGGGAAGATCAAAATCATTAATTACATTAAACTTTTGAACACAGCTTTAGTTGTTACGAGAGGGAGTGGGAGTGGGAGTGGGAGTGGGAGTGGGAGTGGGGGTGAGGGTGAGGGTGAGGGTGAGGGTGAGAGTGAGAGTGAGAGTGAGAGTGAGAGTGAGAGTGAGAGTGAGAGTGAGAGTGAGAGTGAGAGTGAGAGTGAGAGTGAGAGTGAGAGTGAGAGTGAGAGTGAGAGTGAGTGAGAGTGAGAGTGAGAGTGAGAGTGAGAGTGAGAGTGAGAGTGAGAGTGAGAGTGAGAGTGAGAGAGAGGGTGAGAGAGAGAGAGAGAGAGAGAGAGAGAGAGAGAGAGAGAGAGAGAGAGAGAGAGAGAGAGAGAGAGAGAGAGAGAGAGAGAGAGAGAGAGAGAGGGAGAGAGAGAGAGACATAAATAGTCAACCAGATCGAGACCCAACGACTGTGATAAAAGAATAAGATAAGCTCACATACCATCCTGTTAGACACAAATATACTCGATGGTGCCGGATCGAGCGATAAGATTTGACCGATGTAATGTAATGATATCGAAAGAGCTTTACGTAAGATTCGCCAGGTAACTGTTACAAGGCAAAAAGGAGTCGGATTATGTAACGGAGAGTAAGAAACGGAAAGAGAAAAGTGTGGAAATAAAAGAGGTTTGTTTATTTGGTTTTACGGGTATTAGATTTAGAGCGTATGTGATTATTCAAAAATATTGGAATGTTTAATGCTAGAACGATTGATAGAATGGTTGTGATAATGTTGATGAGATTAATGGTGATTGTAGTGATGATGGTTATACATCAATAACAATATGATTATATTAAAGTCCGTCAACTTTAGCAACTATTTTTCGCTTTTTTTTCCTAGAGGAGCAAGATGCCTGACGCGGAAGGAGTCCAGAAGGGGGAGCCCAAGATCCTACGATGGGATGGGCCCGTCCCCCTCCCCCCGGTGCCGGACACCAACTACGCAAGCTTCCTGCTCAACATCATGCTGCAACACGGGGAAAAACTGGCGCTGGTGAGACCGTTGATTCTCTTTTCCTTTATTTTTTTTGGGTGTGTGTCTTGGAGGTGAAGGAAGAGTAGAGCGTTTTTTTTTTAAATAGTGCACTGTTGTTTTATATATATATATATATATATATATATATATATATATATATGTATATATATATATATATGTACACACACACACACACACACAACACACACAACACACACACACACACACAACACACACACACACACACACACACACACACACACACACACACACACACACATCACAGCAAAGAAACACATATACATATATCTACATAAAAACATATATATACATATATATATATATATACATACATATATATATATATATATATATATATATATATATATATATATATATATATATAAAGTTTAATAAATAGGAGAAGAAAACAGACAGAAACAGAGACCGAGGCAGAAACCTCAACCAAGATAAGTGACAAACACCCTGTCTAATGCTTGCACTCGAACGATAACGATCTCTCCGTAGTTTCAGTCCCCTTCTGCGCCTCCTACAGGTCGACGCCAGGACAGGGAAGTACCACACGTATGGAGACATCTACCGAGCCGTCCCGAGGATCAAGGCGGGACTGACAGCCGCGGGCGTGAGCCAGGGGGACGCCCTTCTGTTGATGTCGTCCAACCACATCGACTTCCCCCTCGTCCTCTTGGCGACGGTGTTGGCGGGGGCGATCTGCGTCCCCGTCAGCCCGACTCTCAAGCCAGGTGAGGGGCAGCGTCGTCGGGGAGGGGGGGGAGGGGGGAGACAGGGGGGGGTGGGAGACAGTGGGGAGGAAAGGAAGAGAGATTGGGCGAGGGAAGGAAGAGAGAGAAAGGGCGAGGGAAGGAAGAGAGAGGGAGAGGGGATTTAACAGGTCCAAGACTTGGACACTGCTTGTTTGTGGGTAACGTGGCCTAGGTGTGATGAACACGACAGGAACAGCTTTCTTGGTTTATTGCTAAGCTTGAACAGTAGGACGTTAGAGTGAGGGCTGCTCCTCCGAGGAGGAGCGAAGGTGTTGCTCCTCTGCTCCCCGAGAGGAGACTCTCTACCACAATGTGTGACTTGTCTCAGGAGATGTGTGAATCAAGGTGTTTCTTGTGACATGTGACATTTGGAATGTGATGAGGAAAGTGTTGCATCAATACATAGCTCTTGCAAAGGGAAAGACAAAACAACACTGTTATGTCTAGCGTGAGAGGGGAGACAGATGTGTGAGGCAATGAGCGTACTTATATATATGTATATATGTGTATGTGGTAGAATATATATATATATATATATATATATATATATAATAATTAGAGTAACATTAAAGATACAGATTACATTGATGATTGCATCATATAGAATACAGTAACAGAAGCATACACGTGCAAGTTATATTCGATGGACATAATAACAATTACAGCAGACATAATATATGTAAATACAATGGTTACAGGGGAGGAAGAGGGAGAAAGAGGGAAGAAGGGAGAGAGAGTGGGAGGAAGAAAGAGAGAGGGAGAAGGAGAAAGATATATAGGGCGAGATAGAGATTGTAATATCCTCGTCCATGTTGCAGATGAGCTCGCCCTCCTGGCGCGGGCGAGCGGCGCGCGGTGGGCGGTGGCGCACGAGTCGCTGGCGCCGGTGATGCAGGAAGCGTTCGGCCAGCTGCCCCCGGGCACCCTGCGGCAGCTGTGGGTACTGGGGAGCGCTCCTCGGCTGCCCTCGCTCGCCAACCTCATGCGCTCCGGTCCCTCTCCTGACGGCCATGCACAGGTAGGCAGAATGACTGGGATTGAAAAACAGAAAGGGAACAATAAAGTAAATTGGAGTGCAAACTGAATCAGTGGATAGAGGGCGATCAGCTGAACGATGCTCATAGAACACAGTAGCGAGAGAAGCATCACCCCCCATGTCACTACAGGAGATGATCGACTCGAGGACGACCGTGGCCTTGATGATGTTTTCCTCGGGCACGACGGGGCCTCCCAAGGGCGTCATGCTGTCCCACCGCAACCTCCTGACGTCGCTCCTTCAGAACAAGTAAGGCTTCTCCTATAAAAAAAAAAAAACACTCGTAATTTCTCTACACAAATCCGCATAACTCGCAAGTTGTCCTTGAATCTTTGGATGATTCAAACTATCACACGGCTCTCAAAACGTGTCTATGTATCCACCTATTGACAATTATACTAATAGGAATTGCGGTGAGATCGTAACCACCTTCACCTTTTCGTCGTCTAGTAACAGCTGTCTGGATATCAATCTTAATCACTTACGTCAAAGTTCACTAACAGTCAATATCCACACAGGCAAGTGAGCACGCGTACAGTGAAGCCAACGTAACCGGACAGGTGTTATCAAACGGTCCGTTTAAAGGTCTTACACTGAAATGAAGGGCACATTACACTGAAGTTTCATTCAAGCCAGATCCAGACATTAAAGCAGAAGTTTCTGAATAGGGAACACGACATCATATGTATTAAAGCTTACTTGCACCTGGGAAATAACCTCTGATAATCTTTATATTAACATAATTATATCTTAATGTCATACGAAGTTAAAGTACATGGTCTGTTCTTACTTTTGGTTGTTTTTTCTTAACAGGTCTTGAATATAACAAAAGGAAATTGGTATATATATTTGCCTCACTATGGCCAACAAGAAGTCGCCGCTTTTTACGTGTTCTTTCCCTATTACCAGTATCTCTTGGTTTCCATTTTGAATCTTTAAAGAATGATTGATATCAATAGACCACGAGCTCATATATACTGATTTGTCTTAATTTATGATTTTGCAATAATCCAACTCTTATTTTCATAGACAGTTGCATGTCTTTTTGTGCGTGTATCTATATTGATAATCATGATAATAGTAATGGTAACAATGACAAGGACAATGATAGTGACAATAATAATGATACTGGCAATAATAATAATGATAATGATAATGATAATAATAATAATGTTAATGTTAATGTTAATGTTAATGTTAATGTTAATGTTAATGTTAATGTTAATGTTAATGTTAATGTTAATGATAATTATAATTATAATTATAATTATAATTATAATTATAATGATAATGATAATGATAATGATAATATTAATGATGATAATAATAATAATAATAGTAATAATAGTAATGATAATGCTTATAATAATAATAATAATAATGATTGTAAAAATCATGATGATATTAATAATGATAAATATAATAGTGGTTGTTGTAGTAATACTACTATCTATCAATAAAAGATCAAAGGATCACAAAAATTATAGTATAGATAATGATAATCATGATAACCAAGTCTTTCACAATATTACGTATAATACCAAGACACCACAAACCAGCCCCCAACATACACTCCCAAGACATACATACAACTCCACAACGAAACCTTTTTACCCCCTGATGACCTGACCTTCAACCCTCTCTACCGCACACCTTTTTTTTGAGATGTACGTAATCACTTATCTCAATAAACTCAAAGTCAAAGTAAAAAAAAAAAAAAGAAGTCACCCACACCCACACCCACATACAGATACCTCAAGAGTTTAGCCCCGCCTGGAACGCCCAACGTTTTGGAATCCACGCTCTTGGTCATTCCCGTCTTCCACACCTACGGCTACATCATCCTCGTCAACACCATCCTCATGGGCGGGAAAGCGGTCATGATGGCCAGGTTTTCGCCCGAGCGCTATTTCGAGGCCATTCAGACGCATAAGGTAATTCGGGGGTGGGTGGGAAGGTAGGTGGGTAGGTGTGGGGGAGGGGAGGAGGGTGGGGGATGGGGAGGAGGGTGGGGGATGGGGGATGGGGGAGGGCGGGAGGTGTGGGGGAGGTGGAGGTGTGGGGGATGGGGAGGAGGTGTGGGGGAGGTGGAGTGGGAGGGTGAGGGGGATGGGGGATGG
>NW_028234406.1:9696503-9699003 GCF_977035675.1 Penaeus japonicus | reverse complement strand
ACAAGGTGGATTAGTAAACGATTTCATCAAGAATTTACATTTCCAAAAATCTAAATCCTAAAGAACATGAACGAGAAACATACGTCTTTAATTAAACGATGATTTAGAAGTACTCTTACAGGGAGAGGAACAAAATAAAAAGGAGAAAGACTCGAAAAATTATGAAAATAAGCTTTCTTGATTTACAAGGAGAGGAACAAAATAAAAATACCGAAAACTCGAAAAATCATTAAAAAATAATCTTTCTGACCATAAAACCAATAATTAATTTGTTTTTGACATACATTATAAAAGATGAAAAACTGCACAAAAGATAATACAAAGCGACTTTGAGAAGCAATTAGTTTTCAAAAAAGTGATGCATGACTTGACTGCATGTGAGGTGTTATGTAGGAGAAAAGGGTGGAGTGGGTGCTGATAGCCGTCATGGTGTGGGTGGTGAGGAGGGCTATGGTGGTGTGTGTTGTGATGGCTGTGGTGGTGATGGTTATGGTGATGAGGGGACTGGATAGCCGTCATGGTGTGGGTGGTGAGGAAGGCTGTGGTGGTGTGTGTGGTGATGGTTGTGGTGTTGGTGATGGTGGTAGTGATGGCTATGGTGAGAACTGTGGTGGTGGAGGTGATGATGGCTTTGATGGTGTGTGTGGTGATGGCTATGGTCGTGTGTGTGGTGTCGGTTGTGATGTTGATGGTGGTGATGGCTATTGTGATGAAGGTGGTGAGGACTGTTGTCGTAGAGGTGGTGATGGCTTTGGTGGTGTGTGGTGATGGCTATGGTGATGAGAGTGGTTAGGACTGTAATGGTGGAGATGGTGATGGCCATAGTTATATGGATGTAGAAGTGGTGATGACTATTGTGGTATGGGTGGTGATGACTATGGTCGAGTATGTAGTGATGGCTTTGCTGTTGGTGGTGGTGATGGTTATATTGATGTGAGTGATGAGGGCTGTGGTGGATGAGGTGGTGATGAGCTTGGTGGTGTGTGTAGTGATGGCTCGTGACGGCTATGGTGACGGCTATGCTGATGAAAGTGGTGATGACTGTGATGGCAGGGGTGGTGATGATGACTTTGATGGTGTATATGGTGATGGCGGTGGTGTTGGATTTGATGCCCAATGTGATGTGATACAAAAACACCACGGGTATGTGTAGTCATAGATGAATTTTGAGATTCCTTTCTCTTGCTTGCTGTCTATTGCAACGCAGAATAATCAATTAGTCTATTTATGCATGTGAAAAGTATTATTGTAGTGCCTACGATAAAGCAAAAACCTAAATACCCCTTTATCCCTTTAATGGATCTGAATGACAAAACACCAGTTTACCGTGACTTTCGCTGAATATAATCCGCTCATATTACAACGAAACCCTGTCATGTAGGCACGAGGCCCATATCAAATAACACCAATTATGTGGATGCATGAAATCACCTTCTTCTTTTTTTTTTCTTTTTCTTTAAGAGGAGCAAAAAGTCGATGTCGAAGCGATGATGGCGCGAGAGCCGCCGTCACCCCCTTTGTGTACATCCGGGAACCCGCCGGATCATGTGTCTGCGCGCCGGGCCATCACCAGGGGGATCATTGTCTCTTGCCAACCACCATTGTCTCATTCCATTAACTCTGCCGTAATTAACTGCAATTATCCAATATGGGTAATTGTGAAGGGCCAATCTTCGACCAAAAAGATTACGATAATTCCCTCGGCGGATTCGTAAAATATTCTCTCTTCTTTTTTTTTTATCTCTCTCGTCTGTATGACTTTGGACTAAAAGGGACGAGGTTTTGAATAACTAAAAGTTGGGATTTTACGAGGGAGTGAGAACCAGTATTTAAGAAGGAGGAAGACATCAAGTGCTAAGGGTGAAGGCTTAGGGTGCGATGAATAGGATGGCAGACAGGGACAAGCATAATGAATAGGCAAACGTGATTAGGTTAGGCAGGGTGAGATGAGAACGAGTAGCTGAGGGTGTGAATGGGGAAACTAACAGCTGATTCATGGTGTATTCTACAACGGGTTGTCGAAAATTATATATAAAATTTGTAATAGTCGAGGGAACGGTGGACTATTCGTTCTCTTGACTTCATTTCCGTTTTTATAGCATTTCTTATGATTCAAAGGCAACCATTTCTAAACGTATAAAAAAGACATCCGCTTAAAAACGCTCGCAATGGTAACATGACTATACGTCGTTCTTGCCACCGAAAAACACAAACGGTCATAGACGTAGAATGGTAAGGTTGACACTTGCTAAATCCAAAAAGCATATAACTCCAAAGCAACAAAATTCTGAGCGTATATTAATCTACCAAAAACAAAGAAGTGACCGACTTCAAAGTCCGACTAAGTGAAGCGTTTCGGTTCAGTGTCCGAAATGGGCAGTGCAAAGAAATTAAACAAACAGATAAGGGCCTTTTCTGACATTGATAAGGAGATCACACATCACTGCAAAGGGATTCGAACCACCGCCTATCTTTTTTTTCAAACCGTAAGGACTGGCAA
>NW_028234406.1:9689003-9691503 GCF_977035675.1 Penaeus japonicus | reverse complement strand
ACCGGTGATACTAACAATCAAAGTACCGGGGATACTAACAATCAAAGTACCGGGGATACTAACAATCAAAGTACCGGGAATACTAACAATCAAACTACCGGGGATACTAACAATCAAAGTACCGGTGATACCAACAATCAAAGTACCGGGGATACTAACAATCAAAGTACCGGGAATACTAACAATCAAAGTACTGGTGATACTAACAATCAAAGTACCGGTGATACTAACAATCAAAGTACCGGTGATACTAACAATCAAAGTACCGGTGATACTAACAATCAAAGTACCGGGAATACTAACAATCAAACTACCGGGGATACTAACAATCAAAGTACCGGTGATACCAACAATCAAAGTACCGGTGATACTAACAATTAAACTACCGGGGATACTAACAATCAAAGTACCGGGAATACTAACAATCAAAGTACCGGTGATACTAACAATCAAAGTACCGGTGATACTAACAATCAAAGTACCGGTGATACTAACAATCAAAGTACCTGTGATACTAACAGTCAAAGTACCTGTGATACTAACAGTCAAAGTACCGGTGATACTAACAATAAAAGTACCGGGGATACTAACAATCAAAGTACCGGTGATACTAATAGTCAAAGTACCGGTGATAGTAACAATCGAAGTACCGGTGATACTAACAATCAAAGTACCGGTGAAACTAACAATCAAAGTACCGGTGATACTAACAATCAAAGTACCGGTGATACTAACAATCAATGTACCGGGGATACTAACAATCAAAGTACCGGGAATACTAACAATCAAAGTACCGGTGATACTAACAATCAATGTACCGGGGATACTAACAATCAAAGTACCGGTGATACTAACAATCAAACTACCGGTGATACTAACAATCAAAGTATTAGCGATACTAACAATCAAAGTACCGGTGATACTAACAATCAAAGTACCGGGGATACTAACAATCAAAGTACCGGGGATACTAACAATCAATGTACCGGGGATACTAACAATCAATGTACCGGGGATACTAACAATCAATGTACCGGGGATACTAACAATCAATGTACCGGTGATACTAACAATCAAAGAACCGATGATACTAACAATCAAAGTACCGGGGATACTAACAATCAATGTACCGGGGATACTAACAATCAATGTACCGGGGATACTAACAATCAAACTACCGGTGATACTAACAATCAAAGAACCGGTGATACTAACAATCAAAGAACCGATGATACTAACAATCAAAATACCGGAATTACTAACGACCATCAGAATAATGATTATGAAGAGTACATAGGAGAAACAGAGTAGTTTTGGAAATAGCAATATTACAATGGCAACAAAGACAACAGTATTCATAAATAGTCTATCATCCGAGATACAGTATATGGTAATCGTAATAATGACATTGATGTCCGCTATTGCATCAATGACACTATATCGATAGTAGAGTTTCATATGATGATGAACCAAAAAAGGTACAAACCCGATGTAGGTGTGTGTAAGGTGTTGGTATACATACGCATAAACACTCGTAGATACATACATGCACACAATGATATATGTGTATATATGTGTATATGTATATATATATATATATATATATATATATATATATATATATATATATATATATATATATATGCACACATAACTCACACACACCTATGTATATGTATATATATGTATATATATACATATATATATGTACACACATATCTGTACATAAAGATAGATATAGATACATAGATACATAAATAGATGAATATGTATATATATAATTTCCATCCTTTTTATTCTGTTCTTATTTCATTCATTTCAGATCTCTTGGTGTTTAACCTAACTCCATTTGCAAAATTTATATGCACAGAAATACGCTGGGAACTTGCCTTGTGCATTAATCACTGGACAAGCAGCGTCACCTCGATGACCGCAGCTCAGAGTTCAACTGTTCAACGTCATCACTTGAATGGGATTTATGATTCTTTACTGAGTGTTTCAATGCTGATTGTGGTTTATATTAATGTTTTTGCTTTCATTTCATATTTGTAAAAAACGTTAACCATGGTTCCAGTCTCCACTATAGTCCCATAACCTATTCATCATGATGTAACAAATTTATCTCAGAAGAAAGTAGAGATAGGACAGAGTTTGCTATGGCAAATCTCTTCCAACATGGAGGGATGTGAAAGTCTTAGAGGGCCCAATGATGAGTTACATGAATGCGCGCAGTGTTTAAACAGCTCCTCTGACTCAAAAATACATGGGTCATAAAAGCAAGTCTACCTGGACACAGGTATTCTTGACCTCTCATCAACTCTGCAAAGAATTTCAGAGGTAGATTACTTGTCTTTACCTAAGATTCATGTTCGGTAGCCATCTTAACCTGACCTGCCGCTCCGGTTGAGCATGAAGGTTAAAACCAACAGATCATACAAGCTACCTTTGATGAATATCCCTAAACGTATATGCATCTAAGAAGCCATCATTGCTAATTAAT
>NW_028234406.1:9666503-9671503 GCF_977035675.1 Penaeus japonicus | reverse complement strand
TCATTATAATGATAATGATAGTAATAAGGACAATGTTAATGATACTACTACTACTACTACTAATGACATTTGGCAACGACGATAATGATAATAACATTAATAATATCAATTAAAACAATAACGATAATAATAATGATGATGATGATAATAGTAATAATAATAATGATACTGATTATCATCTTTATTATTCTTATTATCATTATTACTTTTATCACTATCATTATCATTATCATATATAATGTTATCATTATCATCATTATCATTGATATTATCATCGTTAACATCATCACTATTATCATCAAAATCATTATCATTATTATTATCAATGTTATTATCATTTCCATTACTACCATTACTCTCTTTATCATCATTGTCATTTTTCTCATCCTTATTCTTATTATTATGATAAATTTTATTACCATTATCACTATCACGAAACTGATAGATATCATAATTATCATTATTAATCACTATTATCATTATTAGCACTACAACCAATATCTTTGGTAGTATCATTATCATCACCATATCATTATCATAATAATTAAAATTACCACTACTACCATCATCCTTATATTCTTAGATAATATAATTTACTATCATAATCATCATCAGTAGCATCCTCTATATCAGCAATATCAATTACATAATTCATACCTAGCAATATAAAAAGTGACATTGGCAACAATAAAAAAAGAGGATTGCAATAATTTCAATAAAAATGATAATGAAAACAAGAACGATAACACTGCTGCTACTACTACTATCAATACTACTATCAGTGATGGTGGTTATGATAAAAGTCAATCATAATCATAATAATGATAGTAATCATAATATTGATTTTGATATGGTAAGGATAATGATAATGACAGTGATAATTATAATGACTATAGTAAAGGTAATGTTAATGATAATAATAATGATGATAATGATGATAATGATAATGATTATAGTAAAGGTAATGTTGATGATGGTAATAATTAGGATAATGATAATGATAATAATGATAATAATAATAATAATGATAATGATGATGATGATAATAATAATAATGGTAGTAATAATGATAATGTTAATAATAATAGCAATGATAATAATAATAATAGTAATAATAATAATGACAATACTGATAATAAGGATAATACTGATAACAATGATAATGATAATGACATTAATAAAAATATCAATAATAAAAATGATTATGATGATAATAATAGGATTAGTGATAAGGATGATAATGATAATGATAATAATCTTGGTAGCAATAAAAATGACAATAATGATAATGATGATAATCCTGGTGGTAATAATAATGATAATGATAATAATCCTGGTAGTGATGATAATTATTATGATAATTACAATGATCATAGTGGTAATGTTAATGATAAAGATAATGACAAAGATGATGATAAGATATAATGATAATGATATGAAAATTGATAATTAACTAATGATAATTAAAGATAATTAATGATAATAAGATAATCAGATTGCTAAGAGCAATGATAACTGCTACTAATACTATTATCAATAACAGTAATAGTAATAGTAGTAGTAATAGTAATAGCCATAATAATGATGACATTAACAACAATTATAATAGTAGTAATAATACCAATGATAATGATAACATCAATAATAGTAACGATAAAAGTGATAACAATAAGGATAATATTATCACTAACGATGATGAAGATGGTTATGACGATAATAATGATCTTAATTGAGTGCAGTGGCCTTCCATTAACCCGAAGGTGCCTTGGAAATCAAAAGGGTGATGTGCCCTTACTCTAGGTCATGTCGCCCGAGTGTTAAGGGTCAACTACCCATTAAGTAGCAATATGGCGGGGATTTGAACTACTCGCATAGGCTTATTCCAGAGTTACCATCTCTTTGTAACGTCCTATTTGGCCGCAAAAGAAGCTTCTAAGACTAACTTTAAAGATCTGTAAAAGGTAAGATAGAATACCTAAATCTACCATATACAAAAGCTATATGAA
Organism: Penaeus japonicus; assembly: GCF_977035675.1. NCBI lineage: Eukaryota > Metazoa > Arthropoda > Malacostraca > Decapoda > Penaeidae > Penaeus > Penaeus japonicus. Next base: position 9,669,497 of record NW_028234406.1, on the reverse strand, counting down.
AAGATCTCCAAAGTAGATTGTCTGGATGAGGGTATTGCCAGTAAGTAATCATCAACCAAAATTCCACAAACCTAAAATTCAACTACGGAAGTTAAACACCTGATCAAAAATGAAATTATAAAAATACTTAATAGAAAAGCATCACTCAGACTTCCTAACATGACCTTTGACTAAAAGAAACAGGCGAAATATATCGAATGTGTTAAACAAAAAAATCTAATTCAGGATTTTTTTTTATTACCAGACAAAACTGTTCTCCGATTACGCCCCGGCTTCTAAGTAATATAATGTCAATACTTCAAACTCTTATAATACTCCTGGCCTCCGTCTTTCACTTATTATTATTTTTTAAAGATATAGCTTACTCTCTCCTCTAATGCCGTGGTAAGGATTTATGGGGTCCTTATGACCTAGTAAACGAAATTTAAGGTTAACCATTCTGTAAGGGTAAAATATTTCCAGATGCACATAGGCCACGGCGGTACACTCCCCCCTGGTCCATTATATCATGGGCTTAGGAAAACAGTCCTGGAGTTTAGCAATGCTGCACGCTGCAACTTACAGCTAGTGACAAGCCCCTTTTAGTCCTTTATTCCAGGCAGATGGGTGGCTTGATCTAGGCGTACGCATGTCAGTCAGCTGATTGCATAATGTAGGGGTCATAGAGGGATATTCCAGTTGTCATTGTGCTAATATCATAACTGTTGTTTGAATTGGGTGGTGACCGTGTATACGTCCTCACTAGTCCCGTAGCTTTTGGTTGTATTCATTCCCTGGTGGTCTCTATTGTGAGTGAGGTGTAGGTATCATACATTAGTTTGGGTAATCATACCAGTGTCAGATGCACTGCCTCTTTCCTAGATGAATTTCAGATGTCCCTGGCCAAACTTTTTGAACATTCAGTGATTGCTACTTTGAAGTCTTGATAAGTTCCATGTAGCAAGTAAGAATCAGAAAAAAAAATATTATACAGTGTCCAAAGAGTAAGGGCTCATGCTCCCCACACAAAACCTTAAATCTTTAAAAAGTAATGGTTTATTCCTGTGATCTGATGAGGTTTTCCAAGCAATCTATTGCATCTCTTCTCATGGGTTTCTTGTCCTTCCAGAAACGGTCAAGTTGGCCATGTAACACTTTAAGTACCCAACCATGTGACGTGTTTCCACTGCCAAGGGTATGGGTGTAGAACGTTTGCTATATTTAAAAAAAATGGACACCTAAGAGTGTGTGATGTGAGGAACGCAGGTCACCAAAGGGAAGGCTGTGCTGTTCTGAAACTTTCTGAAAGGTGCATATCATATATTGAAAAAAACAAATATTGATTATTAGGAGTAAGGAAAGTGTCAGCTCTAATAACAAGACATATCATGTACCTCAGCTGCAGCTTCCACACCTTTACATCACCTTTTAAAAGGCAGTACCTCCCACACTACCACAGCGAATCGACCGTCACCACCTTTGAAGGTTACAGAGATCATAACTACTGCTTCTGTTCCATTTACACTGAGTAAGGGATGAGAGAGCTCTTTGAAGAGAGCCATTGGGTATTGATCTTAAGACCTCCAAGGTCACAGCTCCTGGCGTCACAAGAGTTGTAACACCAGGAGACATTATTGAGGTACAAAGGAACGGTGAATCTGAGAAACAAAAGAGGAAGCCTGTAGATCGAAGTGCCACAGGTTGCCAACATTTCCCTGAATGTTGGCTAGCCTAAGATAAAGATAAAATGGAAGTCCAGAAAGTTATGATACCATAAAGATTCTTCTAAGGGCTGTATGTGGACGACTTCTCACTGGTCTTTTCATTTCAACAGAAGAGGACAGTGAAACTCTCGGAATCTACAGAGGGACTTTTGGGCATTCGCCTGTTAACACCCCAAATGCTGAGACTGGAGAACCACCTGTCATCCCACTGACAGCATGAACATGACGCACTACAAAGGAATCCAGTATCCTATACATATAAGTGTTTCCAGCCTCCTTGTGGACAGTCATTCCTAAGGCAGGAAAATGAGGAATCTTTCAGACGATTCCCCAAATGCACCTTAGGACCAAATTCTGCCGAGCTGGAGTCGGTCGGAATAGCAGGAAAGAAGAAGACAAGAGTTGCTATACACATGTGATCCCTTTATACAATGAAAAGTGTATCAGGAAAAAGTGATATTAACTAATGTCTAAAATAAAGTAAGGATTGTAAAATTCATAGAATGTATCATCAATGTATAAGATTTTAATGCATATTGAATCAAGCAAATATTTGTTAATCTGTATTTACATGTAGAATGATCGTATTAGTTTTATATTCCAGCTCACTGAAATGTGCAGAAGAATACGCCGCTTATTGCGAATAAACACACAACGTACTGGGATGATAAAGCATTACCCACTGTCTTTATTTAGGGTATTTTTTTTATATATATATTTTTAATATTGGCTCTGTGAAGACATCAGAGAGATATATATATATATTTGCATTTTTATATGAAAAATAAGTTTTAAAATACATAGAGACATCACAGACGAATAACAACAAAGTGCAGACGTAAAACAAACATAAATACATAGATGGAAATAACGGTATACAGAGCTTAACCGTATTTTTCAAAAGACCTCTTGTTGTTTTCTTTTTTTCTTCAAATGAAAACAGACTGTAATCAAAACTTGGGATAAATGAAGACTTTCGGATTTCTGAACTTGATAAAAATAAACAAATGATGCAGCCAGTGAAACAAAAATAAACTTGGAGGTTAATGATGGTAAGGTAGGTAGTTAGACTAGAACTAATTAAAAAGTGAAAAAAAGGGGAACAGACAGCGGCATTAATGATAGTGATAATGATTATGATAAAGATAATGATAATGGTGATGATAGCAATGATAAACGGATGGTAAGAATAATAGTAATGATGATAATGACACTGACGTTGATGATAATATCATCACAATGATAATGATAATGATGATGATAATGATGCTTGATAATGATAATAATCAAA
>NW_028234406.1:9646503-9649003 GCF_977035675.1 Penaeus japonicus | reverse complement strand
AACTACTTGTTTAACTACTCATACTAACTACTTGTTTGACTACTCATACTAACTACTTGTTTAACTACTCATACTAACTACTTGTTTGACTACTCATACTAACTACTTGTTTAACTACTCATACTAACTACTTGTTTGACTACTTGTTTAACTACTCATACTAACTACTTGTTTGACTACTCATACTAACTACTTGTTTAACTACTCATACTAACTACTTGTTTGACTACTCATACTAACTACTTGTTTAACTACTCATACTAACTACTTGTTTGACTACTCATACTAACTACTTGTTTAACTACTCATACTAACTACTTGTTTAACTACTTGTTTAACTACTCATACTAACTACTTGTTTGACTACTCATACTAACTACTTGTTTAACTACTCATACTAACTACTTGTTTAACTACTCATACTAACTACTTGTTTAACTACTCATACTAACTACTTGTTTAACTCCTATAAAAACGACCTAATAATACATTACATCTGCTGAATGGCGTATGTAAGACGCGGGGTGGCGGTAGGGGAGCGGGGGTGGGGTGAGGGGGGTAAGGGTGTGGGAGGGTGGACTCGTTTGGAATTTTTGACGATAAACTCCATCAATTTCTCACGCTGATGAGTCCCTCTTTACTCATTCCCATCGGGTGATCAACGTTCAATGGTTGTGCAGCCACTTTGTACGTGACCATAAAACCAGTTTGATCAACATGGCGCTGGCCCAGATCTTAGCATGGTTTGAAAGCGAGCATATATATAGTCTTGTGGTATTTCATGCTCTCGTGATGTCTTGTAGAAATCAATTTTCCCTTTTGAAGAGTAACAAGTTATGAGTTTTGGACACTTGTGAAGAGCACAGCCACGTGCCTGTTGCTAAGACAATCCCTAATTCAAGCGAGCAACTTGTCATTACTGAAAGACCAGAGGGAAAAGCATAGGGAATCTGTATAATTCCACCGAGAGGAAAAATTACGTGGAAATGTGGATGAAGCTTGTCCTTATATTAGTCACAGTAACCACCTTGATAATGATGCAGATAAAATAGACGTGTTATTGGCGGTAATGATATTGATATTCGATGAATATATTGATAAGAAAAAATGCAATGACTAAGAATGGTGATTGTTATGATGATCATGATAAGGATGATAACATAGCATTAAAGATGATAATAATAACAATAATGAAGACAGAAAAGTTGATGATAATAATACTAATGATAATTATAATGAGGCTAATGATAATATTGATTATGACAAAGCTGATCAAGGCAATAATAATGATGGTAATAATGATAGTGATAATGACAACAACGATATGAATACTATAAATAAAAATGCTGATATTGGTAATGATAATAATATTAGTAATTATAATAATAATGATAATAATATTAAAAGTAATGATAAGAATTATATTGATATTGGTACTAATAACAATGCTGATGAAAATTATCATGATAATATTGATGATCATATTACAATGATACAAGTAACAATGATAAAAATGATGATTATGACGATGAGAATGAGAACAATGATCTTGATATCAACAAAAATCATAATGATAATAGTAATGACAACAGTAAGATGATGATGACAATAATGATAATGATAATAACGATAATCGTAATGAAAATAATAATGATAATAATGATAAAGATAACAATAGCAATAGTAATAACCATAATGATTAGGATAACGAGGATGATAATTATAAAGTAATTAAGAGTAATTACAATAATCATAATAATAACAGTAATTATAACAATATTGATAAAAACAAAAACGCTAGTAATAATGATAATACCAATAAGATAAAAAAAAAGTAGATAATGATAATGAAGATGATAATAGTGACAATGATAATGATAACAACAATAATATCAAATATATAGTGATGACAAAGACAATGGTGATAATGATAATTGCAATAATGATAAGAAACATGATTAAAATGACAATAATAACATCAACATAGAGAGTAATAATGATAATGATGATGAAAACAATGTTGCAACTACTGATAACAATAATAATGATGATAACAACAATAACAATAACGATGATAACACTAATAACAATGATAATGAGAATGAACATTAATTACATTGATAATTTTGATGATAAACATATTCATGGTGATAAGGAAAATAACAATGATAATAATGATGATAGTATTAATTATAAACATAACAATAAAAATGATAATGATACTGATAAGGACAAATAACAGTAATGCCAAGAATGATAAAATGATAACAATAGTGATGATGAAGATAATGATATTAATGATCATAATAATAATGATAATGCTTTCAATAAAATCGATAGCATTAATAGTAATAATACTAATGGCAATAACGATAAATTTATCAGTGATCATATTGATAACAACAAAAATATTGATAAAAATTAAGATAATGATAATAATAGGAATACCGATAATGATAAAATGATGATAATGATAATAATAGCAGTAACGGTAACGCAA
>NW_028234406.1:9594003-9601503 GCF_977035675.1 Penaeus japonicus | reverse complement strand
AATATATATATATATATATATATATATATATATATATATATATATATATATATATATATGGAAAGAAGAGGAGAGAGAGAAGAGAGAGAGAGAGAGAGAGAGAGAGAGAGATAGATATTGAGATAAAGAAAGATAGATAGATAGATAGAGAGAGGGGAGAAGTTTAACATAACGCACAAGCACTTCATTGTAGACGATAATCTGCACAGCATACCAACAACGCAAAAACGAGCAGAAAGAAGTTAGAAAACGAAAAAGAACAAAGAAAATATTTTTCTTTCCATTCCATGGCGCTAGCTTTTGACCAGCCCATTCTTTTCCTTCTGCATGAGGAAAGTGGCGACGGAGGACCCGGGTTCATGGGCACCAAGTTCGACACGGGATTTGAGTGAAAAGAAATAGACTTAATCTTGAGTGTGTAATCCGAGAGCGAGGTTGAAAGCGCGTGCATGCAGCATCCCTGCCGCAGCCTCCCTCCCCCCTTCCCCCTTCCCCCTCCCTTCCGCGCTTTCCCTCCCAGTTTGAACAGCGCTACATAACAAGATAAAAAGAAGCCGAGAGCGCCGCACCCGCCGCCACACCAGAGGAAAGCCCGCCAGAGCCCGCAGCGTTGCCACCTCCGAAAGCAAACTTGAGCTTTGTTTACCCGTCTTTGCTTGGGAGCTTTGAATATTCTTTGCTTTGGCTTGGGCGAGGCGGACTATATTACAGCTCTGTGCCTGTAGTTACATTCTCTTTCGTTTCAACTTTTTGATTCTGGGATTGCTGATGAAATTTTCGTTTTCGGAATTGGACGCGAGTGGCAGGTCTTGCTAGCTAGGCCGAACCGTCAAGCAACAAAGCGCTAAACCGCTCTGTAATCCTACACTGGATCCTTACCGAACGTTTTTTCCCCCCCACTGTTACTGCAATTGTCGCTCTCCCTGTCCCACCGGACGCTGCGTCTCCTGAGATTCCATGGCTGTATTTTGCAGAGCTTGAATGCTGCTGTTGCTCTTGTTGGGCGGAGAGAAGAAGCCACGACAAAATGAGTATTTGTGGCGCTCGGAGGGACAGTGTTATGTTAATGAGTCACGTGGCCCGAAAGTAGGTTGGGGGCGCTAATAGCCAAAGAAAACACGATAAAGACCGGATAATCCTGATGAAAACGGAGACACAGTGAATGGGAAAAAGAGAGGGAAGCAAGGACAAACACGAGAATGCAAATGTTCTGGAAGTGACATGTGGTGTAACCGAGCCGGAACACAGTTGTGTCATCGCCGCGGCTGGGAAAAAGACATCTGGCGAGCCGTGCCGATTTTTCCGGTGGAAACACCTTTCTTTCTTTCGCGAGCCGCCGCCGCTATGGCCCTGCTCCTCAGTCGGCCCTTTGGGGAAAAGGGCGGGACGGGGGAAACGGAACCTTTGGCGCGGAACCCAGGAAAACGTTGGTTTTACAGAACACCCCAAAATTTTGAAAATCCCCACAACTTTTTTTTTTTTGCCACGGCTCGCCATCGTGACACGCCAGGGCACTGAAGGTCATGATGCGGGGGTCCGGGTGGGCGCACTTGGGCCCCTTGGAAAAGTGGGGCGGTCTTCACTTTGCGGGGGGTCCTTTTTTTAACGGGGGCCCAGGGGATTTTTGGCTTTTCCATTAAAACCTTTTTAAAAATCCACCTCTCGGGGCTTTTTTGGGTGTTGGTTTTTTGTAAAGGGGGGGTTTATTTTTTATAAATCCCCCAAAAAACTCCCCCACACTCCACCCATATCTCCCTAATTATTAATTTAGTGTGGGGTGTGGGTTTTTGTGTGTGTGTGAGTGGGGGGTGTGTGTGTGGGTGTTTTGTGGTGTGTGTGTTAGTGTGTGTGTGTGTGTGGGGTTTGTGAGTGTGTGTTGGGGGTGTGTGTGAGTGTGTGTGTGTGTGGTGTGTGTGTGTGTTTTTTTTGGGGGGGGGGGGGGTGGGTGTGTGTGTTTGTGGTGTGGTGCGTGGTGTGTGTGTGTGGGTGTGTGTGTGTGTGGGGTGTGTGTGTGTGTGTGTGGGGTGTGTGTGGTGTGTGGGTGGGTGTGGTGTGTGCCATCGTGTGTGTGTGTATGTATATATATATTATATACATATCCATTTTATATTATTATATAATGATAATATATCATATCTATATACCATATTTATATATATTATATATATATATATATAACTATATCATATATATATATATATTTTATATGGCATTTTGCGTGTGTGTGTGTGTGTTGTGTCGTGTGTGTGTCTGTTATATTATATAACACCGTAGATATATATATATATATATACACAGTATATATATAATATATTCTATATTTATATATATATATATTATTTAACAATAATTATGTATATATGTACATTTATATATTTATATATATATATTATATATATATTATATATATATATATACATATAATTACATATTTATATGTATATATATATAAATATATATATACTATTATATATATATATATATATATTATATATATATAGATATATACATATATATATATATTTTATATTCGTGGTATATATATATATATATATAATAATTACTATAGGTATTATATATAAAATACATACACACGCGTGTCCAATTACGTGTGTGCATGTACACGAAAAAGCAGACACATGCGTATGTATATATGCATTTTATATATCAAAATGCATGACTTATGGATTCAGAATACGTGTAGTTTAAAAGACTATTTTCATTTTGTATTTTCGTATGACCCTCTGCCATTAATTCATAGTGTAGAAATAGGATTGTTGCCACAGCTCCGCAAAACAGTTGTGGAATAAGAACGAACCATAAAAGAAAATATATCTAGGAATTTATCAAAACCATATTCAAAAACTTTCAGCTGCAATGGGCAGGCATATGTAGAGCGTAAAATAAGCCCTCTGACAACCTACACATATAAATAAATCCAGAAAAATATTTAAAAGACATTATTGGTAAAAGTGCGTCTGTGGGAGCGAGCGTGTGAGGCAGTTTACGTGCACGACTGAGTGGAACGCGGTTACGATTTGGCGGGAAAAAGTGGCAGAAAAAATTGGCGGGAACTTCAATCGCGACCAGAGACCGTGACGAGGGAGAGTTACCGCAAACATTGTTTCCATTTTCCCGTCAATTTTGTCACTGCGGAGTTGCGGGTGGAAGTGGAAGATCCTCTTTTAGGCGCGCTTACTGTGGATGATTGCTATTTCGCCGTGTGGAAGAGCTGGTCTGAACGGGCGCTGAGATCCGGTGTAGTGGATCGGGCTGTTATTTGCATACTCTGTACAAGTTAATCTCTGTGTGAGTGTGTTAAGTGATATCTAAAATACCTCTCTGGTACGATTGCAAAAGGGGGGATGCAATGCTGACATGCATTGCAATATCAACATCTCATATCAAGCCTTCATGTGCTTATCTTTTATACGAATTGCTAATACTTGTAACACATTGTTTTCGGATGTCCTGTATTGCTCTGAACGACAGAGCTATCAGATATGCAGTGGTGTGTGACTAATCTCTCTCTCTCTCTCTCTCTCTCTCTCTCTCTCTCTCTCTCTCTCTCTCTCAATCTATTCGCTCCTGTCTCGTCTCTCTCTCTCTCTCTCTCTCTCTCTCTCTCTCTCTCTCTCTCTCTCTCTCTCTCTCTCTCTCTCTCTCTTTCTGTCACACATACACATACGTCATGATCAAAACATACATATATCTATATCGATATATGTATATATATATATATATATATATGTATATATGTATATACAGTTGCGTGCTCATTATATATATATATATATATATATATATATATATATATATATATATATATATATATATATATTAATAATTCAGTATGAGCAGACGCAGAGAGATAGATAGACAGATAGATAGTTAGATATAGGGAGCTGTGAGTGTGTATGTGTATGTGTGTGTGTGTGTGTGAGTGAGTGAGTTAGTGAATGGGCGAGAGCAAGCAATGTGAGTGAGAGAGAGAGAGAGAGAGAGAGAGAGAGAGAGAGAGAGAGAGAGAGAGAGAGGAGAGAGAGGGGAGAGAGAGAGAAGAGAGAGAGAAGAGAAGAGAAGAGAAGAGAAGAGAAGAGAAGAGAAGAGAAGAGAAGATAAGAGAAGAGAGAGAGAGAGGAGAGAGAGAGGGAAGAGAGAGAGAGAGAGAGAGAGAGAGAGAGAGAGAGAGAGAGAGAGAGAGAGAGAGAGAGAGAGAGAGAGAGAGAGAGAGAGAAAGGAAGAGTGAGTGCGTGAGTGTGTATGTGTTTGTGGTGTGTGAGTGAATGAGAAAGAGTGAGTGAGTGAGTGAGTGAGTGCGTGAGTGTGTACGTGTGTGTGTGTATGTGTGTGTGTGTGTGTGTGTGTGTGTGTGTGTGTGTGTGTGTGAGTGAGTGAGAGAGAAAGAGAGAAAGAGAGAAAGAGAGAATGAGTGAGCGAGAGCGAGCAATGTGAGTGATTCTCCCAAAACTTCCCCGACTGATTAATATTACGTTCGCAAACTTGCCTTTCCTGATTTTGCAGTACCGGGGTTGCATAGCGCTGATTCCGAAGGGTCGCACAGAGTACGTCATATAGCGTGGTGCAAGCTCTAGTTGTGGATAATGTTATGCAAAAAGGCATTGTCTGTCGGACGGATGAGCGCTGTGGCGTGCACTGACCTGTGTGATTCCTTTGAAACCCAATAACACTCAAGGGGAACGATCCTGTATAATGGATAAACTCTCATCCTCTCCCTAACAAGCTCCTCCCCGCAACGCCATCAAGGAAGCACGGCTCCCGCACGCGCGCCTCGTCTGCCACGTGCCTCTCAGGAAGGCACGTGCGCCAGGAGGACGTGCCGAGAGTTGCCGCGTGCACACCCAACCGTGACACCGCCTCCACCACATAGTCTGTCTGCCTTCACCACAACCCGTTATATTACCATGAATATGTCGCTTCGTATTAACAAATAGCCTCACTGTCTCTGCCTACGGTATGTGTTTATTCCTTTTACCTTGTTCTTCTTTCCTGTTTACACCTGTCGTGAAAAACCGCCGTAGTTTTTGCATTCAGCCAACGATTCCTCCATACTAATACACGCGCTAGTTGCCGGTCCAAAGTACCCAATTAATATCGATCCCCATCCTGTTATCCCACAGAGTTTCGTGCATATATCACAAACTCTCCCTCCTCGACTACCCTTCAATCTGTTTTCCACGCAGATTCTAAAGTACCATATCACCCATATCCTTTAACCATCGCAAATATTAAAGTGCCATATCCATTATTAAACATCCCCTTCCACAAAATACGTCCATAATATTCTCATCCAAAGCTCCTTCAAAAGTGATCTCCAAACACTTGCTTCACATAAACCCGTCACACTCCGCTTTCGCGCCAACTTCATAAGATATCTTCAGACTTCCGTCGCGGAGCAATGATGTGGCTGAAACCTGTCATTACCCACAGCAATCCACCCAAGCAGAACCTGCACAAAAGGGGCTACACGCTGCCTCGGCCACACTCGTTACACAAGCCCAAGAGAGGAGAGAAGAGAGAGTGGGAGTGAGAGAATTATTACTAAGTGGGTAGTAAAAGCAGAGGGACGACAGGCGTTCAGTTCAGAGGGACGACTAGTGGTGGTACGACGGGCACTCATGAATCCGAAATCTGAAAGCTATGGGGGAAGCCGGCTGAGGAAGGTCTTTTTTTAGGCGCCAGATAATGAGATGGAGTACGGAAGGGCCAGAGACAAGGAGGGAGGAGGCGAACGGGGAAGAGCGAGGCCCTTGGGGGAAAGGAGGCAGAGTAGAGGGTCAGAGTAGGAGGCAGGAGCTGAGGTTCTGAGAGACTAAGGGCTCGAGCAAGAGGAGGGTAGGTTTATCTTTGCGCTGGACTTAACTGAAATGGGGCGTGACGATATTGTAGGCGGCAGTGTGTGGATAAACTAAGTGGGTGGTTAGGTGGAACAAGGTGGATGCTCTAGTCTGACGATCGGGGGTTTAAGCAGGGGCCAGTAAGTGGAACGCTGGATCGGCAGTTTAAGTAAGAGGTTAAAGTAGGCGCTGGTGATACTAGATTGGGTGGCTAAAGGATGAATAAACGAAGAGGAATGGAAGTGGAGAATAAAGACAGGCGGATAAAAAGGAACATCCATGGAAAGATTTAAAGTCAGGTGGCTAGAATATTAACCTCAATTTTGCTAGCCTCTACCTGCAGTACGTACAGTGGACCCTTTTTTTTACATATATGTAGAATGATCCAATTTCAGTTTCATATATAAAGCTTCATTTTTCATTTTGAAATTTCGGAGTTTCTGTAAATATGAATTCTATTACCTTTATTCCAATATGCTTTACAGTGTGTTCTTCTATCTTTATTTTTTAGTACACACTGCCACATGTGAAGCCGGTACGTGTCACCATACGATGCAAATAAGGAGCTGTTGCAGAGTATTCCTCCTGCAAGTCTGCAATATCTGTACGAAGCGTGCTCAGGACTGGTCGCCAGGTATCTCAACATGGGGAGAGGTGTCTGACGGATTAATGATACTTTAAGTGGACATACTAGAATCATCATTAAAATTCTTGCGTTAAACGCTCTGGCCTTCAGCTCACGGCTCCCTCCCAAAAAGCGAGAGACGAGCGCTGATCCAGCCAGGGAAAGATGATCCGATGAAGATCCGTCTTGCCTCGTCATTCATCCTGTGCAAGGTTTTAGTGACCTAGAAGAACATCCTACAGACAACGGGTCTCTGCCCTTCAGTGACAATGCAAGGAGACTGGGATGGGGAAGGTCACACGAATAAAAAGAACAGGTTCCCAAAGAAGGATGGCGGAAGCAACGAGAATTAAATCTCTTAATCTCTTCGCAAAGATATTTGACGTTATGTTGTTGCACACACTCATTGTACATCCGTATCACCTCCGTAAGAATCCTCTATATAAATGTCCAATGTCAGAAGCAACTTCAAAGCCCTATTGAGCAATCTTCAGCCTCACCTTCTGACCGCCAGAAGCTGCCTTGATCACTCGAGGTGAGACGCAGTGTTCTGAGCTCAGAAGAAGCTCAAAAAAATGTAATTAGTGATTGCTGGCGTCCTGATGCCACGTAAAAACTGCCAACGTCACGGTGTGTGTAGGTCGAGTCCCCGAGACAGCTTGTTTCTTCTGCGCTTTGTTATTATCCGCGACACAAAAAACTCAATATTACATGATTCGCGGAGAGGGAGTGAACCTGCAGGACAGGTTAGTAGCTGGGAGCCGGAGCCAGCGTATAGAAATACAGTCTGTGACAGCTGTTTAATTAGTATGATGCCCCAAAATAATGCCCGGTAGCGTGATGACAAAATAACTGCGAAGGAGCATGATTACGAGACAAAAATGCACCGGCGCCATTACAGAAAGTGTAACAGAATAACTACAGCAAAAACAAAAGCCGTCCGTTCTATCCCTATACACAATTAGAGCGAAAGAGACGCCCTGTTGCTCCCGAAGACCCTTTTACGACCACCCGGAG
>NW_028234406.1:9576503-9579003 GCF_977035675.1 Penaeus japonicus | reverse complement strand
CTCCCTCCCTCCCTCCCTACCCCCCCTCTCTCTCCCTCTCTTTCCTTCTCCCCCCCCCCCCCCCTCTCTCTCTCTCTCTCTCTCTCTCTCCCTCCCTCCCTCCCTCCCTCCCTCCCTCCCTCCCTCCCTCCCTCTCTACCCCCATCTCTCTCCCTCTCTTTCCTTCTTCCCCCCCCCCTCTCTCTCTCTCTCTCTCTCTCTCTCCGTTTACTCTCTCGTCCTGATTCCTTCGATAATGGCTCCTACATTTTCGACCGTGTTTTGATTTAATATTGGGAACGCCACAAAAAGAAGGACCAATTAAAGACACATACCGAGAGACTGATTATACAGCCCTTGAAGATACAAACCTTGTAAAATATTGGTGGGAAAAAGTGCGTGTGTGTGTGTGTGTGTGTTGTGTGTGTGTGTGTGTGTGTGTGTGTGTGTGTGTGTGTGTGTCTGTGAAAGAGAAAATTAGCCTTAATAGTCAGACTCTGTCTACGTAAGCTAGAGACAGTCCATAACACTGGATATCGTCCAATCAAAAGCAACGTCCAGCGATCAAGTAACATAAAAAAACAAAAAACAAAAAAACTCGCACGTTTCGATCGCCATCGCGTGTGCTTTCTCTCTCTCTCTCTCTCTCTCTCTCTCTCTCTCTCTCTCTCTCTCTCTCTCTCTCTCTCTCTCTCTCTCTCTCTCTCTCTCTCTCTCTCTCTCTCTCCGCTTCACTCCAGAAAGGGACGACAAACATGAAACCTTTTCTTGCGTTTCTCCAGAACATACATTTTCATAATTCAACCAAAAGGCGCACGAAAGGGTTTCTTTATATTTGCTTCTGCATGTGGTTGTGTGTGACGTTGAATAGCAGCCTCCACATGACAGCCGTTGTGCGCCGTGCCCGAGGTGCTGTAATCCACCTGCAGTGTCAGGATTGCTGCTATTTCTGAGAGAGGGTGAAATTTTAATCTTGTTTGCTGGCGCGGAGCAAACTTTCACCTATAACTCATACTGCAGGACGTAAGCTAACAAATAATGGCACGAACTGAAGTATCAGCTCGGGAGTGGTTAAAGAAAGCTAAAGTATCTGTTCATTAGCTTAAACAGCGTTATCTTTGCTGGAGTCAAAAAAAGCTCACACACTGCTTAATAACTCATCTTAAGATCAAAGCTTTTATAATGAATCTGTGTTCCTTGATGAAGGAATTTAGAGCATTTCACATCGTTCGTGTTCCAAAAAGCAGCGTCCTTTCCTTCTGCTGGGTTGTTTACATGTTTACACTTTCTTGGCGGTAATACACGGGTCTTTACTTGACATACGGTTTATGAAACGATGCTTTTAATGTGGAAGCTCATCCCTGTTGAAGCGCATTGCTTGATCATCTTTATAATTCTCCCTGGCATTCATTATTACTCTTAATTAGAGGACTAATAGAGATGGAACATGAGGGTGCCGAGTTGCAGTATTCCTTGGGGAAGACTTTACAATATGAAGATGTATTATGTAACAAAATTGTTTATTGACTTTTTTTTTTTAATATGAATGCTTCGTGGCAATGAACTTTGAACTTTAATACCTATGTCGAAAGTTCCGAGCTTATTATAATTCACAGTAGCAATACCATTAACTCTTGCTCTTCGACGTCACCCAAGTCAAGTCCACTCACTCACTACCTGACTGTGTTACAGCTGGAGCAGACCACGGAGCACGGAGCACGGAGCACGGAGCACGGAGCACGGAGCACGGAGCACGGAGCACGGAGCACGGAGCTCGGCTAGCCTCGTCCGTAGGAAGAACAAGACCGCCGTAACGAACACATGATATGAACGCCCAGGACAACGGTGTAGCGTCCAGACAAAGAACTGCAAGCAACCACTTTTCCGTGATTAAGAACGGTCTTGTACTTCGACTAAAATGTTCAGGGGAGGAATAAAACATTATTATTCATGTAGATCACAAACTGAATAGCTTTATTGACACTAATTGCTTTTTCTCTTGCCAAAAGCCATTTTTGTTACTGCCATTTTTTTTTTAACTCGTATTCTAGTGACAATTGTGATCATTATGGTTTGATCATCTTTAAGCTCACAAAGACAATCTTCTCTCGGTCTTGTTCGTCTTTTCCTTCTCCCTGATGACGGGATATTCATTTTCCTTTTTGTTTTCTACTCTTCTTGTTCTCTTCAATCACATCAATATGGCGGCTTTCAGTTGTTGCTTTTTTCCGTCTGAAGACACCAGGGTTTGAGTCCAGGTACCCCCCCACCCGCCCCACCCCCACCCCCCACCTATCCTCACCACCAATAGATAGATTTAGGATGCTTAGGACTCGGGCTGTAGGATTTTGCAATGCAATGTTGAGCAAATGTGGTGCTAGAATCATGTGCTTTTCCACAATGTATATGGAATAATACATTATTGAATTCATGTGTCTTCTTTACTGTACATATAGCGTATGATATGAAGCGTAAAATATATGTTTGAGAAGATTAAAAGTCTAATTACATACATCCCAAG
>NW_028234406.1:9521503-9524003 GCF_977035675.1 Penaeus japonicus | reverse complement strand
CCCTTTAATGTCTTATTTTATGGCTTACCTGCCGGTCATATATGGATTTACGTTCCATAAATATTCGAAATATTGCCCTGAAACCCATTGAGCTGAATATGTTTATGTTCCGTTCAGTCATCAATGCTCAGTGCGTTCTACAACATAGATCTCACTCCATCACTAATTGAATCGATCTTATTCGCAATTTCTGTTCACTGTTCACCCTATCAATCTACTTAAAACAGTAAGTATATATATGATATTCTCGTCAAAGATAAAATTCAACCGTAGAAAATGACTGTGAGCTGCTTAGGCAAATATTTCAGAGCTCGGTCTTTAACAGCACACAGAGGAGCTTAAATTATCAAAAGAATCGGTTCTTAGCGAGGCAATTGCATGTATTCATTTAATTATATTTCTTATTTTTATGCTGAAAACTTTGATACTTATAATTAGTAGTGATTAGCAATGAAAATAACTTAATTAAAAGTATCACTTCGATGGAGATCTAAAATGAAATTGAAAATCATCATAAAGATTATTTTTCAATATTAGGAAATGGCAATTATGATGATGATAATAAGGATGACAAGAACAGTCGTGATAATTCGAATGATAATTATATCAAAAGTAATGATGATGATGTGAAATAATGATATTCATAACAATTATGATAATAACTGATAATGAAAATAATAACAATAATATTGGTAGGATTACTATTATCGTTGCTATCATTATTATAACAATTGTTTTTATCATTACTATTGCTATTATCATTTTTATTATTGTTATCATTATCATTACTATTAATATTATTGTTATTAGTATTATTATTATTATTGCTAATAATAGCAGTTTTGTTATTACCATTTTTGACGCCCTTCTCAACGATTATACTTGTATTTTTGTTTTTTACCATTTCTTATTCTTATCCTCTTTCTTCTTCCTCTTCTCCTTCGCTCCCTTTTTTTCTTCTCCTTCTTCTTCTCTTTCTCCTTCTACTCCTCCTCCTCCTTCCTCTCCTTCTCCTTCTTCTCTTCCTACTCCCTCTCCTCCTTCTTCTTTTTTCCCCTTTTTTCTTCTTCCCTTTTTCTTTCTTCTTCTCCTCCTCCTCCTCCTTCTTCTTTTTTTTCTTCTCCTTCTTCTTCTACTTCTTCTTCTCTTTCTCCTTCTTCTCCTCCTCCTCCTCCTTCTCCTCCTCCTTCTTCTTCTCCTTCTTCTCTTCCTCCTCCCTCTTCTTCTTCTTCTTCCTCTTTTTTTTCTTCTTCTTCTCCTTTCCCTTCTTCTCATTCTCCTTCATTTTCTTCTTCATCTTCTTCTTCTTTTTCTTCTCCTTCTTCTTTGTCTCTTTCTCCTTCCTCTTCTTCTTCTCCTTCTTTTTCTTCTTACTTTTCTTCTTCTTCTTCTTTTTCTCCTTCTCCTTCTTCTTCGTCTTCATCGTCTTCATCTTTTTCTTCTTCTTCTTCTTCTCCTTCTTTTTCCTTCTTCTCTTTTTTCTCTCTTTCTTCTTCTCCTTCTTTTTCCTCTTCTTCTTTTCCTTCTCCTTCTTCTCCTTCTTCCTCTTCTTTTTCTTTTATTTTTTTTCCTGCTTCTTCTCCTTTTTTCTTTTGCTTCTTCTCCTTCTTTTTCTTTTTTTTTTCTTCTTCTTCTTCTTCTTCTTCTTCTTCTCCTTCTTCTTCATTTTTTCCTTCTTCTTCACCTTTTTTCTCTTTCTTCTTCTCCTTCTTTTTCTTCTCCTTTTCCTTCTTCTTCTTCTTCTTCTCCTTCGTCTTCTTTTTTCTTCTTTTTGTCCTTCTTCTTCTCCTTCTATTTTTTCTGTTTCTTCTTCTCCTTCTTTTTTTCCTCTTCTTCTCTTTTTTTTCTTCTTCTTTTTTCTACTCTTCTTCTTATTTTATTCTTCTTTTTTCTCCTTCTTCTCCTTTTTTTTCTTTTTTTTCTTCTTCTCCTTTTTTATTTTTCTTCTTCTTCTCATTTTTTTTCTTTTTCTTATCCCTTTTCTTCTTCTTCTTCTTCTCCTTTTTTCTTCTTCTTCTTCTTCTCATTTTTTTTCTTTTTCTTCTTCTCCTTCTTCTTTTCCTTATTTTCCTTCTTCTCTTTCTTCTTCATCTTCTTTTTCTTCTTCTCCTCCTTCTTCTTTTTCTTCTTCGTCGACTTCTTCTTCTTCTTTTCGTTCTTCTTTTTCTTTTTCTTCTTCTCCTTCGTCTTCTTCTTCTTCTTCTCGTTCTCCTTCTTTTTTTTCTTCTTCTCATTCTTCTTTTTTTTATTTTTCTTCTCCTTCGTCTTCTTCTTCTTCTCCCTTTTCTTCTTCTCTTTCGTCTTCTTCTTTTTTTTCTATTTCTTCTACTTCTTCTTTTTCTATTTCTTCTTCTTCTTCTTTTCGTTCTTCTTCTTCTTTTTCATCTTCTTCTTTTTCATCTTTTTCTTCTTCTTCTTGTTTTTCTTCTTCTCCTTTTTCTTCTTTTTCTCGTTCTACATCTTCTCATTCTTTTTCTATTTCTTCTTCTTCTTCTCTTTT
>NW_028234406.1:9501503-9504003 GCF_977035675.1 Penaeus japonicus | reverse complement strand
AAGAGGATATAAAGGAGGGGTCGGGTGTGGGTTGGAAGAGGAGGGGATGAGGTGTCCTAGGTCAGTGTCCTTGTTTTTTTTTTTCTTTCTTTCTTTCTTTTTTTACAGATGTCCTTGGTGTCCTTGCTAGTTCGGGAGGCGTCCGTGTCCGCGCGAGTGTCCATGTCCGTTTGCAAAGTGTGTCCAATAATAGTGGAAGTAGTAGTAGCAGTAAGAGCAGAAGTAGTAATATTATTAATATTTGTTCTTAGTTGTTGTGATTATTACCATCATTAATGATGATGATAATGACGATGATAATGATGATGGTAATAATGATTGTTATTATTATGATCAGAATTATCATTACTATATTTTTTATTATTACTATTATTATTATCATCAATATTGTTATCATTATCAGCATTATTACCATTTTTTGTATTACTAATAATGGTAATAATGATAATGATAATAATGGCAATGATAACGATAATGATAATTACTAAAGTAGAATTAATGATAACAATGATGATGAAGATAATAATGATAATAATAATAATAATAATAATAATAATGATAATAATGATAATGACAATAATTATATTTTGGATAATGATAATAATGAAGATGATGATGATGATAATAGTGATGATAATAATAATGAAAATAATAATGATAATGATATTAATGATAAATGATGATAATAATAATGATGAAAAAGACGATGATGATGATGTGGAAAATGACATTGATGATTATCTTGATAATGATCTTGATAATGATAATGATAATAGAATGTTATCATGACTATTGTAAACATTCATATTTACTTTGATAGTGGTAATGATAATCATGATGATGATGACGATGATAATGATTGTTGTCGTTATTATCATCATAATGATTTTTGTGATCATTATCATAATTATTACAATTATCAATGTTAACAAAAAAATGATGATAATGATAATGAGAAAAATGAAAATAATGATATTGATAAAGAGAATAATATGATGATGATAATGATAACAATAGTAATAGCAATAAAGATGATAATGATAATAAAAATGACAATACCAATAAGGATAACAATAATGACAATACTACTAATAATAGTGATGATATAGAGATGATAAAAAACGATAATAATCAGAATGATGAATGACAACAATACTATTAATAACAATACTAATAAATTGATAATGAAAACAACAATAATGATAACATCATTAGTTGCATTAATGATAAAAGCAAGGATACTAATAACGATCATTATAACAACAATTATGATAACGATAATCAACATTAACGATGATGAAGGTGAATTGATAGTAATGATAATGATGATAACAAGAGCATCAAGAATAGCTGTAATGACGATAATGATTATAATGATATGAACTGAGTAACAGCAATGACAAAAGTGATCATTATGATAATGATGAATATGATAACTATGGTGATTATGATAATTATGATAATCATAGTTATGATAATTTATAATCATGATGATTATGATAATTATGAAGATTATGATAACAATAATGATGATGATAATGATAATGATGGCAGCAATAATAATAATAATGATGATCATGATGATGGTAATGATTACAATAGTAGTAATAATAGTAACAATGATAAGATTGTAGTAATAATAGTAATTGTAATTATAATAGTAGTAATGATAATGATAATGATAATAACAGCAATAAGGATGATGATATAAAAATAGTGATGATTACGATAATAGTATTAGTAATTACCACTAAAAAGTCATATCAATAATAATGATAATAATGATGATGCTAATGATAATAATAATAGTAAAGATTATGATAGTAATAATAATAATGATAGAGAAGACAATGATCATAATGATGACAATAATAATGATGACAATAGTAGTAATAATAACAATAATGAAAATAATAACAATGATAGTAATAACAATGATAATAATAACAATAGCAATGATAATGATAATAACAACTACAATGGTGATGCCGTTGAAAATTATAATAATAATGATGATATCAATGATGATGAAGATAATGATAATGACACTTATCAAAATAATCATAATAAAAAATAATGATATGATAGTAGTAATGATCGTCATGATAATAACAATCCTGACAATAAAAAGGATATTAGCAACAACAATGATGAAAATAATGATAATGATAACGATGATAATCAAAGCTACAATAACTCTGGGTAAAACGAACCGTGCTAAGAAAAAAAAAAAAGAAAAAAAAAAAAATTAAGGGGTCTCCGCGAAGGACGTTCTTCCGCGCAACGACAGGTCGCCAGCACCACCGCCGCTGCCACCTTCGCCTTCGCCTTCGCCGTCACCTCACAGCGGCAACGACGGCGCTGTTTCTTCGCTCAATCTCAGTTTCGATCTTCTGTTGCAGCTGTTTTATCTCCTGCAACCGCGTCGTGCATGTCGCCTGGCCGTTTAAACGCCGTTTTGCAACACGCCCCGGGACGGATGTCATCGCCCTCCGTTGCC
>NW_028234406.1:9484003-9486503 GCF_977035675.1 Penaeus japonicus | reverse complement strand
GCTGATATAGTCATCGCGTATATCAATATATCTCTATCTAACTATATATCTATATTCTAGATATTTATCTTTAATATTACTATTCTTCTATATAATAATATAGCGATTAGAGAGATGAGAGAGAGAGTAGTAGAGAGAGGAGGAGACTGAGAAGTAGAGATGAGAGAGAGTAGAGTTGAGAGGGAGGGAGTGTGAGATAGGGAGGAGAGAGATGAGAGAAAGGTAGAGAGGGAGGGAGAGGTAGGGAGGGATTGAGGAGAGAGGAGAGAGTAGAGAAAGAGAGAGAGAGGAGGAGAGAGAGTTTGAGAGAGAGAGAGTGAGAGAGAGATTTAACAAAACAGAGAGAGAGGAAGAAGAGAGATTGATTAGTGAGAGAGGAGAGAGAGAGTAGAGAGTGAGAGAGAGAGAGAGAAGAGAGAGTGTAAGGTGAGAGAGAGAGACAGAGAGAGAGTCGAGGAGAGAGAGAGGAGAAGTAGAGGTGAGTTGAGAGAGGAGAGAGGGAGAGAGAGACAGAGCGGAGATGAGAGGAGAGTGAGAGAGGATGAGTAGTGTAAGAAGGAGAGAGATGGAGAGAGAGAGAGAGGGGATGGAGGGAGGGAAGGCGGGAGGGAGGGGGAGGAGAGAGAGAGAGAGAGAGAGAGAGAGAGAGAGAGAGAGAGAGAGAGAGACAGCGACAAGAGAGAGAGAAGAGTGAGTGAGAAGAGGAGAAGATACATATGAGGGAAGTGAAGAGATCGAGAGAGAGAGCGGAGAGAGTAGACGAGCGAGAGGAGAGATAGAGAGAGAGAGAGAGAGAGAAGAGAAGAGAAGAGAGAGAGAAGAGTAGAGAGAGAGAGAGAAGAGAGAGAGAGAGACAGAGTGAAAGAGAGACAGAAGTAGAAAGAGAGGGAAGTAGAGAGAGAGAGAGAGAGAGAAAAGAGAAGAGAGAGAGAAGAGGAGAGAAGAGAGAAGATGAGTGTGAGAGAGTGAGAGAAGAGAGATGAGGGAGAGAGAGACGAAAGAGAGTGAGAGAAAGAGAGAGACGAATGAGAGTGAGAGAAAGAGAGAGACGAATGAGAGTGAGAGAAAGAGAGAGACGAATGAGAGTGAGAGAAAGAGAGAGACGAATGAGAGTGAGAGAAAGAGAGAGAGAGAGAAGAGAGGGAAGAGAAGAGAGAGAGAGAGAGAGAGAGAGAGAGAAGGAGAGAGAGGAAGAGAGTTGAGAGAGAGAGATGAGAGAGATAGAGAGAGGAGAAGAGAGAGAAGAGATGAGAGAGAGTGAAGAGAAGAAGAGAGAGAGCACTGAAGCGAGAGAGAGAGGATGAGGAGTAGGTCGTAAGTTGAGGAAGAGTGAGAGGAAGAGAGAGAGAGAAGAAGAGAGAAGGGAGAAGAAGAGAGAGAGAGTAGGAGAGGAGAGAAGAGATGTGGTGAGTAGAAAAACGAGAGTAGAAGTGAGAGAGAGAGGAAGAGATGAGAGAGAGAGTGGATGAGAGAGAGAGAGAGAGAGGGGAGTGAGAGAGAAGAGAGAGATGTAAGATGAGAGTGAGAGAGGAGAGTGAGAGGGAGAGAGAAATGAGAGGTTGTTAGAGAGAGAGAGAGAGAGAGAGAGAGAGAGAGAGATAGAGAGAGAGAGCTCATCGTGTGTGTGTGTATTCGTCATTGAGCTCAACTGAACTGTCTATACCATACCGGGATCTTGAAATGTAATGAAATTGGGATGATACTGTCCTTAGATTGAAATGGTCACCCTCTATGATCAAATAAACGTTTAACTATATGACATATGTAATACTAATCTGAGATTATTCAGATTATATTAATTAAGGTTTGACACATTGAGGATATTCTTAGAACCTTATCACATTTCGGCGCTTATCTTAGGTATCTGGTATGGCATGTTTTTTTTCTGAACTTTCAAAATTTCGAACTGCCAAAATCTTCCGAAATTTCATACGCAAGTGATACGATCTCCTTTTCCTATTACGATGGAAAAGCTTTTTTTCTTTAATGACTAGTATTCACATGTACTTTTATCCACATATGATTAAACACGTCACATCTTAGGTCACATCTTAGGCCACATCTTAGGCCACATCTTATATCACATCTTAGGCCACATCTGAGGTCACATCTTAGGCCACATCTTAGGTCACATCTTTGGCCACATCTTAGGTCACATCTTCGGTCACATCTTAGGCCACATCTTAGGTCACATCTTTGGCCACACCTTAGGCCACATCTTCGGTCACATCTTAGGCCACATCTTAGGTCACATCTTTGGCCACACCTTAGGCCACATCTTCGGTCACATCTTAGGTCACATCTTAGGTCACATCTTAGGTCACATCTTAGGTCATGCGCCTTCGACCTGCGTTTCCATTCATGCGTTCACCACTTTGAGATAATTTCATAAGATTTGTAAAAACGATTAAAAACGATTGAAAGTGAATGTTGTTCGACGAAAATGAGACATTAGAAAGAACTGCACGTAGTAAATAATGGTTGATTATATTGAACGTCC
>NW_028234406.1:9471503-9474003 GCF_977035675.1 Penaeus japonicus | reverse complement strand
ATATATATACACACACAAATATATATAAATGTATACATACATATATACTATATATATATATATATATATATATCTATATATATATATATATATATATATATATATATATATATATATATATATATATATATATATAGAGAGAGCGACAGAGAGAGAGAGAGAGAGAGAGAGAGAGAGAGAGAAAGAGAGATGTATATATACATATATATGCATATATTTATAAATATATACATATATAAAAAAAGAGAGAGAGAGAGAGAGAGAGAGAGAGAGAGAGAGAGAGAGAGAGAGAGAGAGAGAGAGAGAGAGAGAGAGAGAGAGAGAGAGAGAGAGAGAGAGAGAGAGAGAGAGAGAAAGAAAGAAAGAGGTTGGCATCGTCAGGTATCCCACTTGCATTCATATCAAGATGTAAGTGCTTCACATCCGTCGAGTATCAATTAATCGACCAAACATCAGCTCGTATTGAGACTCGAATAAATCGGATTTACAAGTCCGTCTTAGGTGAGTCTGAGTGCCACGCTCTTTAAGCAAATGGCAGGAGGGGCAGTTAGAGGGGAAGGAGAAGTGGCCATAGAAAAAATGTAGAAGGAAAGTACCCGAGGGATTGAAGAAAGCTAGTAGAGAAAAAATAACAGTTAGTAGCTAGAGAGAGAAATAGTTGAGTAAAACAAAAGAACTGAGGGTGGGGGAGAGAAAGAAAGATAAGTGTAGGAGTATGAGATAGGTGAAAAGAGTAGTAGAAGAAGAGTAGAGAGAGTAAGAGACAGAAGTGCATTACTTGGCTTATTGTGCGTTTATTTTTTGTGGTTTTTTTTGTGGTTACTGGCTCTCTTGTGGTTATTTTTATGGCATTGTTCCATTCGACTAGTTTTGATAAGGGAAGAGGGAAACCTTAATCAAAGAGGAAGGGACGAGAGAAAGAGGAAAGAGAGGAAAGGAGAGAAAGGAGGAAAGAGAGGAACCCTTATCAATCCTTACAGTGTTCATCCCTTACAGTGTTTATCCCTTACAGTGTTCACCCCTTACAGTGTTCATCCTTTACAGTGTTCATCCCTTACAGTGTTCCTCCCTTACAGTGTTCATCTCTTACAGTGTTCATCCCTTACAGTGTTCACCCCTTACAGTGTTCATCCTTTACAGTGTTCATCCCTTACAGTGTTCATCCCTTACAGTGTTCATCCCTTACAGTGTTCACCCCTTACAGTGTTCATCCCTTACAGTGTCCATCCCTTACAGTGTTCATCCCTTACAGTGTTCATCCCTTACAGTGTTCATCCCTTACAGTGTTCATCCCTTACAGTGTTCACCCCTTACAGTGTTCATCCTTTACAGTGTTCATCCCTTACAGTGTTCATCCCTTACAGTGTTCATCCCTTACAGTGTTCACCCCTTACAGTGTTCATCCCTTACAGTGTCCATCCCTTACAGTGTTCATCCCTTACAGAACCCCAAAAGAGCTCCACAATATCCCATGTCAATATTCTCTATGGGGACTTTTATGATTGTTAAGTTGCTTCTCTGAAAACACTCAATGGTAATACTCTATTCCCTATAATAACTGTTGATACACTGTATTAATATTATCATCAAGCTAGTTGTTATCATTGTTATCATACATTACCATCAGCGTATTGACAGTGCCACCATCACCATTATTCTATGCAATTGCACTGATTTTTCCTTGGGATACCAAGAGAACCTGTCAGTCGAGGGTTGTCAATATGCACTTATTGCATTATTTCGATGAAGTTGAAAATACTGGATCACTCTAATGTACAGGAGTGGCTCGCGGTTGGCAGTGCCCTTTTGCCTACCCCTTCAACCTGGTTACCATTCTAATGCATAAAGCCAGATAAAAGGGATCCAACCTTTGCAACTATCACAGATAAATTATCCTCGAAGTATTTCACTTGAATTAGGCTTGAAGTTACGTATGTGATGTACCCCTTCGCCTTTCAAATCAACCTTTTTTTCTGGCTAACGTTGCAAGGGCCCTTTTCCCTCTCCCACCCTCCCTCCCTCCTTCCCTCCTTCCCTCCTTCCTTCCTTCCCTCCCTGCTGCCTCCCTCCCTCCCTGCCTGCCTCCCTCCCTCCCTGCCTGCCTCCCTCCCTCCCTCCCTCCCTGCCTCCCTCCCTCCTTGCCTCCCTCCCTCCCTCCCTGCCTCCCTCCCTCCCTCCCTGCCTCCCTCCCTCCCTCCCTCTAGCCCTCCCTCTCTCCCTCCCTCAATCCCTACCTCCCTCAATCCCTCCCTCCCTCCCTCCCTCTAGCCCTCCCTCAATCCCTCCCTGCCTCCATCCCTCTAGCCCTCCCTCCCTCCCTCCCTCCCTCCCTCCCTCCACTGGTGTTACGCTGGGAGATCCGGTTCGAGTCGTGTGTGTGCCGCGGCGCTTGGCTCGTTCCGATGCTTATCTACCGCGACACGTGGCGAGGTGACGACGCCACGTGCTGGGGGGGAGAAGGGGGAGGGATGGGGGGTGGGGGGGTGGGGGTTAGACAGGT
>NW_028234406.1:9436503-9449003 GCF_977035675.1 Penaeus japonicus | reverse complement strand
GCATCTGGATCGAGGTTCGAGACACTTTTCCGCCGCGATAAGCATCTGGCTGGAACAATTAAAAATCGAATGACCTTATGTATGGGCCTATAAAACCTTCGTCTTACATCAGTTTCCCTTGCTCTGGGCGTATCAAAAGGTTTTATTATTCATTAAATAGACATGCCTTCCGTGTTTTCTGAAAATGGCGACTTAATCCGGCGGACCCGTGATAAAGTCGACTCGATGTCCCCTGTCTTTATCGCGGCCATCTTAACGATGTTTGGATGGGTCGGGAATTTTACTTTATTTGTTGAGACTGAAACGTCTTTTTTTATAGACTCTCAACGCACAATCTCTAATTTAGAGGTTGAGTTTAATTAGGTATGATCAGGACGTGTTTGAATCGTAATGCGCCGATGCAGACTGCCTGCCTGCCTGACGGTAATGAAGGCAAGAGCTGACCGGAGAGGCTCACTGCAAGCCGTAAGTGCAACCTCGGATCTCGAGTTGCGTCGCGTCCGTCACCAACGCCACGCCGGCAGAGGCTTGCGGGACTCGCATTGCAAGGAGGGTGTGAGGGCCCCTATCTATCGATCTAATTTACATATATATATTATATATATATATATATATATATATATATATATATATATATAATATATATATATATATATATATATACTCACATTCATATATATATATATATGTAAATATATATACATATATATATATATACATTCATATATATATATATATATATATATATATATATATATATATATATATATATATATATATATATATATATATATATATATATATATGTTTGTATCTTTCTAACTGCCTATCTATCTATCTATCAATCAACCCACCTATCACACCCCAGAGGTGGAGCTTCGGGGTAAAGGAACACCTTTTGAAGTAATCTTATTAAAGTAAACTTATTACAGCTACATATATAGTCTTTATGACAGGTGGGAACTGCCATCTCGCTGCCGCAGGGAGGAGATGCTGCTCCCCCCCCCCCAATGATCTCCAGAAGGTGTTAGACGATAACGTTGTGAAAATAACAATCGTGGATTCTGATTTATGTTTTTTTTGGCAGATTGGGAAAGGGGCGTCTGTGATTGAACAACAGCTGGTGGTAGTTTATATACATGCATGTGACAGGATGTGTATGTGGTAGATAGAACTGCAAGAAATAAAAAGGAGAAATAACAAGTAGATTGGGTGTATGTATGTATACTTACATACGTATATACATACATATATAAATAAACAGATGAATAAATGAATGTATATATATGTATACATATATCTATCTATCTATCTATCTATCTATCTATATATATATATATATATATATATATATATATATATATATATATATAAATACACACACACACACGCACATTTCATTTCACAACACACGGAGCACGGAACAGAAGGAGCTTCTGTTCAACATGATACGTGCTGGGAAAAAAAATGAAATTGAGCGAAATTTTCCAGAACCCTCTCGGACCCCTCTGGGGAGGCAACCATCCACCCTAAACCAAGTCTTTGACTCTCTAAATCTTATGTCTTAGACTAACTCCTAATTTCTTCGTGTTGTGATGAAATAGCCTTTTTTATGATGTTTATAAAGGGTTCCGCTGACCTCGCTGGTGTCTCCAACGCTACCTAGTGTCATAAAAAAGTGATGTACCGTTCATGCTTATTCTGAAGGTGTCTGAGGTATAAAACCAAGGATTCATAGATCCTAAGCTTGACGCCGATCATGACTTCCACCATGTGGGATGTTGCTCACACACACACACACACACACACACACACACACACACACACACACACACTCTCTCATACGTATTAACACATCTCTTTTTCCTCATTCTATAGCCATTGCGTATTTTCTCTGTTTAAAAAAAGAAGAAGAAAAAACTAAAACAAATATGCAGATTAGAGATGACATGCAACGTAACGTAAGAAGGAATCAACAGAAATGCTAAATGAACAGATAAAACACCCAATCGCTGTCTTGTCACAGCATCGAGAAAAAAAAAGCGAAATCAACGCTGCCTCTAAATGAACGAGCTCATAATACCTTTTTTTTTCATTGAACGCCGGCCTTTGCGTGCACCAGAGGGAGGAGAAGCTTCCGAGGCAAAGAAAGCAGTCCCACCAAACAGCCCTAGCCACGTGCTACGGCCTTCGTTACCTTCCCGCGGGCACCTCGAAGGACGGCCAGCCTGCTGCCTCTCCTTCATTCATTCTTCTGCCTTCATAGTTTATCCTTCAGCTATCTGGCTTGGCCTTTTTTTTTTCTTTCTTTCTTCTTCTTCTTCTCGTCTATCCTTGGGCCGTGCTCGAGTCGCCTCCATTCATTCTTGATCTTTGGATTTGTTGCCTCGTGCCTCCCTCCTCTTCTCTCTCGCTTTCTCTGTTGGTTGTTAAATTTCACTTTATTTTCCTCGTTTCTCAGTGATCTATAAGCTACATCCGTGTCCTTTTTTTGGTTAGTTTTTCTATTTATTTTACCATTTATATTACTTTTTTTCGCAGTTATTCAGCCTTCTTCTCTTTACATCCAGATTTAGCTTCCAGCATCCTTGTCTCCTCTCCAGATTCCTCTCAGGCCACTTCACTCGTGCCTGTGATTCTTCCAGGAGTTCGATCTCTTGACCAACTCGCTTGCTTCTTTTAAAATCCTTTTTTTTTCTTTTTTTTTCTAATCTGGTGGTGATATTCCGAACGAAGGCATGTGTTTGTTTGTTTGTATGTATTGAGGTGAGTCTACTTATGATTTATGCTAAGGGCTTATTTGTTTATCTATCTATCGATCTGCCCTGTCTAAATTCTCTTTTACTTAAAATACAATGTTCTATCACAAGAACTATTTATAAACTCGCCCACCTGTCCTCATCCCCTCCAACAACAGAAATTCTGCGGACTTTGATCACCCTAGATCAGCCGTTGAAATTTCCAGCTGGTGCTATTCTAGTAGAGGTGTTGTCGTCGGTTACTTAGATTTTAGCTATGACATTGTTGATTGTCAATGAGATAATATTTAGAATTTCAGTCTATTATAATAACGAAAATACCCGTGGCATTAATGAAGTCCAAAGTAAATGCATTAAATTAGTATGATAACTAAGAATACCCTCTATCCTGACACTCGTTTAGTTATTAAAACCTTACAGAACTGACATTGATAAATCCGAGTGGGACTCTTCGCTAAGCTCTGCAGTGAAAAGGCTGAACGCATTAACTCCAAAAATGCGATTTTTATGAATTTGGTATCTGTGGAATCGTCATTTAAAGACGATTTGATACAACCATCATGGTTGTAATGTATGGTCAGTTTATTATAGTTTTGTATACGATAGAAATATAGGGAGTAAATATACATGCCAGGCCAAATCCTCAAAACATTGATTTTGGAGTTAATGCGTTCTGCCTTTTTGCTGCAGAGCTCTTCCGATATTGCACGGTTCTCCTGCTAGACTTCTTCCCATTGATTCCCCGATTCGGAAGGTTGCAAGGTCTTCTTGAATAATGACTCCTGCGGCTGTGCAACGAGAACCTGCACCCCCCCCCCCCATGACTGACAGATCCCCTCACAGCACATATCCTAACTAGTTATTAAGAGCATGACTGTGACTTATCTCTTGCTCGAACGTTACATTATGCATGATCAGTTAATTACTTAATGGATGTTACGGAAGGACGGGCCACGTAACGCAACAGGTGAGAGGACCAAGTAGAGTGGCGAGGATGAGAGAGAGAGAGAGAGATAGAGAGAGAGAAAAAAAAAATGGAACCCAGCTGTTTCGACCAGCTCATTGGACTTACGCATATAAAACAATGAATTTATCTAACGGGACAGACTTTCCTTCCTCTTCTTGATGGGCGAATGGAATACGATGCCCCATTTGGGAAGTATCGTACAGCAGGCAGCCGGCGAGGTTGATGGACACAGCCTATCAGCCGACTGCCTGTGTGTCAACTGCCAACCTGACAACCCGGGCCGGCCCACTCCTCATGCTGCGGCCACGTCGCTACTTTCTACGCCAAACTACACGATCGGGGTGAAAGTGGCTTTGCCGGATTCGAGAGATTCGCATGCAAGATTCGTGTATTCGGAAACGCCTGAATTCTGCCCCTTTGAGAGCAGCCCGAGAGATGCTGCGGTCAGGCTTGATGGGCAGAGCTTTGGCACCTGTGTATTTTCGACGAGAAGGAAGGTTGTTTAAAATTCATAGAGACCTGACCCGACTTTCTGATTGGCAGGTGAGTCAGGCTGGCTGGCTTATCAAAACTTTATACCAATAAACATGCTATTTATCGCCGACAGATTAGGTGAGCCAAGAAAATGATCTTTACGGTAACCTTTGTTTCTGGAAGCAATTCCGAGAGATAAAAAAGAGGAATTTATACGATACAGTATTAAATAATAAATCATTATGTGAAGAGATAACGTCAAAGGTATATCAAAAAGTTCTAAATCTTATGAAAATTTTAATAGCATCACCTGTTCAGATTTAAGTCTTTAAATTAACCTTTCTATTGATGCTTTTCCTGTTCTTAACTTTTTGCTCTCAGAATTTACTTTGCATCTCTTGTGGGTCGGAAAAAGATACGATTTTTGTACCAAAGAAGTCAAAATCTTTTTAATTGAGTACACCTAATTTTCTATCACGATCTTATTTAGCGGAGGGTAATCTCCCCCAAAAAATCTAAGATTAAGTTATCAAAATGTAAATGCCATCCCACCCCCTACCCCCCTACCCCCACCCCCTCTCCCACCATCATCTGCATCTCACAATAACACGAACCAAAAAAATTACCGAAAAAATGCCGAATTTTGTCTCAAGACCCCCATTCTTAATCGGCATCTCACCCACCCATACGTGATGGGCGGAGCTAAAGGTGTGACTCAAACGCCCGCTGTCTGTATTCTGTTATCCGTTCACCTTGTACGGCTAGAACCGCTTTCGTATAACGTCGACCCGGTACGAACTTTCAGAAAAATACGAACTGTTTTTTTTTTTTTTTTTTTGACGGTCTTGATGGGAATTATTGGGAAGATAATGAAAAATTTGAATAACGTCTTGGGAGGATATCCTTTGGCTTCCTCTGACCTCGACCTCCTAATGGGCACTTATAGAAATATATATATATATATATATATATATATATATATATATATATATATATATATATATATATATACATAACCCTCTTGAGAGGCCTACTTCCTGCAATGGAATGATACAGGCTGGAAAAAGAAATACATACATATATATATATATATATATATATATATATATACATATATATAGATACATACATATATATATATATATATATATATATATATATACATATACATGTGTATACATATGTATGTATATATATATATATATATATATATATATATGTATATACATATATACTGTATATACATATGTATATATGTATACATATATGCATATATATACTGTATTTATGTATATTCATATACGGACATATACATATATATATATATATATATATTATATACATATATATATATAAATAAATAAATATATATATATACATATATACATATATATATGTGTGCACCGCGCGCGCGCGTGTGTCTGTGTGCGCGTGTACGTGTGCTTGTATGTGTGTGTACGTGTTCATATACGCATTGATAATAATAATAGTAATGGTTATGATATCACTAACAATGATGATAATAATCATAACAGTAATGATGATAATGATAATGACAATGATACTATCAATAATGATGATAATAATTACAATGGTTTAAATGATAGTTATAGGATAATGATCATAACAAGGGTAGAAATAATAATAATGATAGTAATAATGATAAGGATAACAATGAATAATAATAATGATAATAATAATAATGGTAACATCAACGATATCAGTTATGCTATTAATGATGATCATCACAATAATAATAATAACAATAATGGTAATGAGGATGATTAATAATAGTAATAATAATGATGACAATTATAATGATGATAATTATTTCAACAGTTGCTGTGATAATTGTAAGGATTATGATAACAATGGCAATAATAATGATGATAAAAATGATCATAGGAATAGTGATAAAAATTATTATCATGATAATATTCATAATAACAATGATGATGATAATGAAATATTGATAATTAAAATTTTAACAATAATAAAAACAATAATGATAATAACAATGATTGATGAATAGTAATGATAATAATACCAATCATAATGATAATAATAATAATATTGATAATTAGCATGATAATAACAATAATAATGATGTGAACAATACCAATTAATGATAAAAATCATGATGATAATATCAGTCACAATACTAGTAATCCTTATCATCACAAAGGATAACATTGATAATAACCAAGACAAGAATAAAAACAACTTTGTCTTGACCTTCGATGACTCACCTGTCACCTCCGGGAAGTTTTTTTTTTTTTTTTTTTTTTCTCTCCTTCGACATCACACTTCGATGGTCAGCCTCAGCCTCGACCCCATCATACAGGTGCTACGCCTCGAAGCCTCGAGCGTCATGCAAAAGATGTGGCGAGGATAGCGTAGGATGACTGGCGAATCGGATCTTCCTTGAGGTCGTCTCTGGGGTCTTACTTAAGTCTTCAAATACGGGAGGAAAGTATAGTCTGTCTTGATCTATTTCTCGTCTGTACCTTCCACTGTGTCTCCAACCTCCCCCTCTTCCCCCTTCTCCTCCCTCCTACTCCCCTACCTAAAATTATTCCTATTTTTTACCTCTTCCTTTCTTTGTCCCCTTCACCCCCCCTCCTACTTCCCTACCTAAAATTCTTCCTATTTTTTACCTCTTCCTTTCTTTGCCCCCTTCCCCCCCCCTCCTACTCCCCTACCTGAAATTCTTCCTATTTTTTACCTCTTCCTTTCTTTGCCCCCTTCCCCCTTCCCTCCCTCCTACTCCCCTACCTGAAATTCTTCCTATTTTTTACCTCTTCCTTTCTTTGCCCCCTTCCCCCCCCCCCCCCTCCTACCCCCCTACCAGAAATTCTTCCTATTTTTTACCTCTTCCTTTCTTTGCCCCCTTCCCCCTCCCCCTTCCTACTCCCCAACCTAAAATTCTTCCTATTTTTTACCTCTTCCTTTCTTTGCCCTCTTCCCCCCTCCCTCCTACTCCCCTACCTGAAATTCTTCCTATTTTTTACCTCTTCCTTTCTTTGCCCCCTTCCCCCCCTCCTACTCCCCTACCTAAAATTCTTCCTATTTTTTACCTCTTCCTTTCTTTCCCCCCTCCCCCCCCCCCCTCCTACTCCCCTACCTGAAATTCTTCCTATTTTTTACCTCTTCCTTTCTTTGCCCCCTCCCCCCCCTCCTACTCCCCTACCTGAATTTCTTCCTATTTATTACTTCTTCCTTTCTTTGCCCCCTTCCCCCCCCCTACTCCCCTACCTATCATTCTTCCTATTTTTTACCTCTTCCTTTCTTTGCCCCCTTCCCCCCCCTCCTACTCCCCTACCTAAAATTCTTCCTATTTTTTACCTCTTCCTTTCTTTGCCCCCTTCCCCCCCCTCCTACTCCCCTACCTAAAATTCTTCCTATTTTTTACCTCTTCCTTTCTTTGCCCCCTTCCCCCCCCTCCTACTCCCCTACCTGAAATTCTTCCTATTTTTTACCTCTTCCTTTCTTTGCCCCCTTCCCCCCCCCCTCCTACTCCCCTACCTAAAATTCTTCCTATTTTTTACCTCTTCCTTTCTTTGCCCCCTTCCCCCCCTCCTACTCCCCTACCTAAATTTCTTCCTATTTTTTACCTCTTCCTTTCTTTGTCCCCTTCCCCCCCCCTCCTACTCCCCTACCTGAAATTCTTCCTATTTTCTACCTCTTCCTTTCTTTGCCCCCTTCCCCCCCCTCCTACTCCCCTACCTAAAATTCTTCCTATTTTCTACCTCTTCCTTTCTTTGCCCCCTTCCTCCCCCCCCCTCGTACTCCCCTACCCAAAATTCTTCCTATTTTTTACCACTTCCTTTCTTTGCCCCCTTCCTCCCCCCCCCTCCTACTCCCCTACCTGAAATTCTTCCTATGTTTTACCTCTTCCTTTCTCTGCCCCCTTCTCCCCCTCCTCCTCCTACTCCCCTACCTGAAATTCATCCTATTTTTACCTCTTCCTTTCTTTGCCCCCTTTCCATCCCCCCCTCGTACTCCCCTACCTAAAATTCTTCCTATTTTTTACCTCTTCCTGTCTTTACCCCCCTCCATCCTCTCCCCACCCATCCCCCATCCCCCTTCCCCCATGTCTTCTGCGGGGTGCAGTTGGTCGAACTTTACTTGTCATCTAATTCATATTTACTTGTTTATACTGGAATGTTGTCCCTGGAGCAACCGATGTCCACGAGGTAATGGCAGGCTGCTGTCGCGTCCATCAGCGCTTGTTCTATCAGTGTAATTTTGGGGAATTACCTGTTCGCTTGTCTCCATCATTCACGGCCCGGCACTACTTACCAGCGGCATAACTTTGGAAGCACTTGTTCTACTAATTGAGGGGGTGGGGGGGTGGGGGGGGTGTATTACATTGATTGCCAGCATACTCAGAAAGTAATGATTCAAACTGCAAACAGTAAAAGTTTAAGCAAACTTTCGCATGAAATAGTTTTACTGATTTGGAGCAGTTGATATTAAGAGCACTCTACGGCTTATGAATCTTTGACAAAGTATTAATAACTATCAGTGTACAAACATGAAAACTTAAATGCAAAACCGGACGTTCAAAATGGAAAGCAAGTGTAAAAAAACACGCGCGCGCGCGCACACACACACACACACATATGTGTTTGTGTATAACTATTACAAACAAAATATCAACGTTACCAAGTGCAATAATTTAAAAAAAAGTGCCGAGCAATACATAATGCAGCAACACACCATCTAGCGCACAGCAAGCAAGAAAAAACATAAACGATTGTACAGGCTGCAGTCACGCAAGCCCTTCCGATCAGCCCAGAGATCTATAAACCTTTTTTTTCATCATGGTCACAAAATCGCCCTTACTGCCACGCCACGTACGTACATACAACTGTTTTCCCCCCCTGACGACCTGTTACGGCTCCGGAGCGTCACCGGAAATTATGATACTTGTGGATGATACAGAAGAATGCGATGGAACAGTGGAACACGTAAGTGAATGTACTGGTTTCGATGGCATTGCGTGATAAAGACAAAGAACAGTAGTTACGGACTCCTCTGCGGTTGTTAGTTCTAAAAGGGCGAACATATCTTCTAGCAGTATGTGTTATTACGGGTAGTTTCTAAGTAGAATATAATTGTTTTCGGTTATTAATAGTTTTGAGAAAATATGCTGCAAAAAAATATGTTTAAACTCTTTACAACATCGGGAGGCCCAGTGTTCTATAATTATCAGACAGTGTTATTACGAGATCCTATGATGAAAGTATAGGTGAAGGTCACAATAAATCTACAATTGATAATGAGGTATGGTAATTAGGTCCCGGGAACGTTTAAAAGAACTGTGCTTAGAAATATGTCGTAGAAAAGTAAACGAATGTAAAGAATGTTTTATAAGTTTATTCTGTAATTTATAGGATTTGGTATCATAGGAGTCATCTTACCGTTTGAAATCTCTACGTTCTGTAAAAAATAGGAAAAAAAATCACGCTTACTACCATAAACACATGCTAGTATGTATGCATAAAAAAGTTAATCGTACTCCGATTTTTGCAATCATCGCTATATTAATCGAACTTAACACTTTCAAGCGTGGCTATAAGAATTGCGTGTGTGTCTTATATGCACAATTTATGGTATAGGTCAGTGTTTTTAACACTTTATACACGGGATAACAAAATTTTTTTTTGGGATCAACAGCATAGAGCAAGTTGAATTTAGGATTCTTATATCATTGTATTTTCAACATTATGTAACCGGACCCGAGGATTACAAAATGCTTTCACTTTCTCTCTGTGTCGAGTACCTTATGCCCCTTAATATAAATATGCCAAAAGTTCTAGAAAACTTCACAAGCGTTACTTGTAATCTTCACTCCCAGAGTTTCTAGAGTTAGGATGTTTTGAGTGCCGAGACTTTTCTAAAATGCTTTGATCATATAATTATCATTATCGTTGACTTTTGGACGATTATAGGATACATCTATCTGGTTGTTCGCTCTAAGCATAGCCTATAATGTGCTCGATTCACCCATTCCCTTCAGCTGAATCTTCGAACCCGAGAGTGAATGAGTACGTCGAGTAGAGACCTTCATGAAAAACGTTATTTCAAAAGGCTATAATTACGTACTAGGCATCATGGTCCTTTGGCTTTTTATCAGGTCGTACTTCGCGGTTTTGCTGGACTGAATTCCGTAAAAAAAAAGAAAAGACAAAATGGTCGGGGATTACTTCTGATTACTTAGAAGCATCGCGAGTCAAACTTCCTGGATGGTTTTATATACGGGTGATTCTCCTTCAAATCAAAAGCTATCGATGGATCTTCTAGAACATACCAGATATATGAACTAGATGAGGTAATTGGCAAGATATCTTTTGAATTCAACACTGTTATGGTTAGCCAAGTTATCCCCTATTTACTGGAAGGATTCACAGACATACAAACAATATACAAGTCTTAATTTTTTTTTTCATAAGTAACGCAATTAATTTATCGAAAGTAACTGATTCGTCGAAACTATCTAATCAAAAAGTGAACCTTTGTGCATGAAACGAGAAATATACATTACCCATTACAAGTCAGAGTGCTTAGATGGCAGAACGAAGAATGTCTTGTTAACGTAATGCCAGACCAAACTTAAATCACAAAAAAATATTCGAAGTACATCTGAGATTTTACTACTAATTACAGGCATTGTTGTTGCACGCTTGCTGCATGCATGACAACTAGTGCCCAGTCGAGTTTTGAATAGCCAGGCACTGAATGACTTTCATAATAGCGTACCGTTAGTATTGAAATTATGTTTTTGTTCCGTCAATTGATTGCTGATTGGTTAACGAAATCTACACGTACTTCTAACAGTCCCAAAGTCAGAGTTTGTAATGGCAGAAACATAAAACAAAACAGAACAAAAAATATATATATAGAAAGAAAAAGAGGCAAATCCAAAGCATGGTCAGTTGCCAATGCTTAAGTAGACACGAACACCCACTCTAACGCCTACTTGCACTTGTTCGTACCATGTTAACATGTTTTTCTTTCTATAACCGGGAGCAGGTTAATGCTCATGACTGAGTCTGTAACATGTTACATCACTAATAAAAGCTTAAATGAATATGCACTAAATGTATAGTTAATTGTGATCATTTATCAAGCGCGTATATATTCCATTCATCGAAATAGTTTTAGAGACATTTATAGTACGCTTTTTGTTTACCCCCAAAGACCTCGAAGCCTCGAAGCCTCGAAGCATATCCCGACCAAACGAAGCTCTGGAGTCACGGCGAGAAGTCCGAACCGCAGCACATTATTAACGCGTCCAAAGTCCAAACAGCATCCGAGTCAGAATGAGTTGGTCGGTCGGTCGGTCGGTCGGTCGGTTGGTCGGTCTCGCGGCTGTCCATCATCACGCGGGAAAGCTGCCACCGAGACAACATGGATGGCATTCCACGGGAATCCCAAATCACCGTGGCGATGCTCGGAGTATAATCAAGAAGCCCTGTAAAGTATTTGCCTGTGTCACTGTCTTCTAAATGTATTCCGCGGCTTCTAACTCGATTATTTTATTTCATTAGTATGCATAGGCTGTCTGCAGTAAGTTGTTCCGCGCACGCGTTCGGTCTCCCGCCACATGACTTCGGCTAAGAGAACTTATGAATATAAACTAAGACGGGCTGAGACGGAAGGAAACAAAACTATAGATGAAGAGTTATATGACACAGAAACACAATTATGTTATGCAGGAAGTGTGTAAACACAATCAGTATAGACTGGTGTTGAAACTCTATTTTCCATATATCAAATCCAGACTATGATGTCCCTCAAGAGTATGTGACAGTGACAATGGCATGTTAAGATAAACACACACACACACACACACACACACACACACACACACACACACACACACACACACACACACACACACACACACACACACACACACACCCAGGCACGACAACCATCCTGTAATACATTTCGCCATTAACCCTGATGTATGTATACAGACCACAAGATCCCGCATTACACGGACGCTCGAGCGGCGCACAAGCATCCCGGAGCAGAGGTCGCCGTCGCGCCATGTGGTCCGAACTCGTCAATTGCACCTGGCAGGAGTCATTTGATTACACCTCTAAAATGACCGATCGGCCCCCGCGCTCAGCTAAATCTCGCTTAATTACACTCCCCAAGGAAGAATATGCAGGAAAAAGCCACCCGAGTGTGTAATTGAAAGTTTACAGATTGGGTGAAATTGGGACATGGTTTGATGTTGAATTAGGATAAACGTATTCTCTCTCGGTTGAGTCCTAGTTGGGTAC
>NW_028234406.1:9389003-9391503 GCF_977035675.1 Penaeus japonicus | reverse complement strand
ATAATTTTCAAAAAAGGCTCTACCCGACACGACCGGCTCGGGGATGTGCATGTACAGACAAAAGTAGCTTGGTTATTTTGAAGTATGATGCTGGTGATGTCTCAAGGGACTTCAGCTTCACTTCGAGATGAGATCATGTCATGTCATGTAACTATCGTCGACGTCTTACGCTTCTGCTCATCTTTCTAACTCTATCTCTCTAAGTTAGATGAAGATATTTATTGAGACTATCGCTATCTGTGGTAGTCATTTCATCGTTATATGTTGTATACTGTACTAGTGGCTGTTTTAAATTTTTTTAGTGGATTTTGATACTTTTTCGTGATAGGATTTTTGGGCTTAAATCTTGTTAAAAGCACAGTGTATCAAGTAGATGGTAATTCTGTCTAGTATTTACAGTATCCACGTCAACGGAGATTCCCCACTGCAGTGTATTTTGGTACCAGTGTATGTATGTGTAGAGCTGTGTAGTGATGGGTGTAGGTAGTACAGTCGTGGTGGGAAGTAATGACGAGTAATTACTAGTTACAGACCCGAGGCTCACCGGCCGCTAAACTAGGATAGTACTTTTCAGCCCCAGTGAAAATATCCACATGCGGGTCTTACCACAACAGCTATTTCCCCTCCGCCATCTTGTGGATGATTCATTTGGACAATTTCTTAAATGTGAATCTCCACGATTTTTCACGGCTTGTTTCCGTTGACGGGGCTATCTATTTTTTTTTTCTGGAAGACGCTATGAAACACATCGTAAATCCTCCAGCTAACCATAAAGCCGGCTGGCCCATATAGGGAATAAATTCGAGATTTCTCCTTTAAATATCAGAGATGGGGATCTATAATTAAGTGTGGGCTCATGAGGGCTGACACGCATAGCTCAGGTATGTGAGATGCCCGCTACACGCAAGCTTATCTGTGCTCGTTTCTTCACTCGATTTCGGCTTTCTGGTTGCATTGGGTTGCTCTGCAGGCTATCGCGTGTATCCCACAGGCTCAGATTTTGGGGGATCAGTAAACGATGGTGCGATTACTGAAGAGCTCACCACTTGAGTGTGATTATAGACTGACTCCGTCGTATGGGTAGGCCTTTCCTGCTGGCGGTCGTGACGGCTAACCTGCGGCATCCAGGGGGAGGGGGGGGAAGGAGGGAGGGAGGCGGGGAGGTGGGGAGGGGCAATTTTGTTACTGTATTTGACTACAGCATCAAGTCAATTTTCTTTGGAGACAAATAATTGCCTTTCCTCACACCATCACCTCCCCCTCCCCCTCTCCCCCTTCCCTTCCCCTCCCCCTCCCCTCCCCCTCTCCTCCCCTCCCCTATCCCCTCCCCCTCCCCATCCCCCTCCCCCTAGTCCCGTCACCGACCTATCTTTTTTCATTCACTATTGTTTCTTCCTTATCTGTGCGTTTTATCTATCCTTTTTTCATCTTCCATGGTTTTTTTTCTTGTGTATATATCTACCCATTAATTACATTTTTATCTCTTTATTATCCTATCTCTTTATTACTCACTCTTATAATTCACCATCACTTTCTATCTCTCTGTGTTATTTTTATTCATCGACTGTACTCTCCTTCCTTATTTTCTCTTAATCATCTCCTCCTCTTTATTAATGTTCCGTCTTTTCCTATCTCATTATATCGTCCCTCTTCTATCCCTTTTTATCCTTATATCCATATTTTTTTCGAACAAAAGAACTCATCTCTTCTTTAAAATCCTTGGATATAACTTGGATTAATTCTTATGTAATTCTAAGTAATGTAAAGTTTGTTTACTAAGTCGCCGCGTAAACATTCGTGTTCTGTGACGGGGACGAGGCGCACGGATTAGCGTGACACGTCCGACGTCCGTCAGCCTTGTCGTTCGTGACGCCGGCGTGACGAGGCAATCCCAGAGTCGTGTTACGGGAGTGTTACAGGTTAGTCCTAGCCTCGTGTGACCGGCGTGTGGCAGTGACGCGTCAGACCAGGGTCGCTAATGTTCTCTGACGAGCGTGGAACCACCTGACTTGTGTATCGAGGTATCATTAGCCTTCTTCTTACTTGCCTTCGTCCCAGCCTCCTCGGCGCGATTACACTCGATTTCAGACGCTGCTATTAAGTGGGTATCGCCAGGCCCCTACACGACACCCCGGCCAGGTATTTGGGACAAGTTTATAAGGAAGTAAGTTATGGCGGCCCAATATGTGATCATCCCCGTGAAATCGACAAACACTCGAGCCATCAAGCCCTGCTGATCATCTCCCGAGCTGCCCACACAGTTAGGATTATAGACCTTATTACCACGTACTTGATGGTGCAGAATAGCATTCGCTCATCGATCCTCGACTATTTCGTCTTTCAAGGGAAATTCTCCCTAGTTAAGGGAATAAATAGAGCATAAATTCTGAATTGGCTTTGCAGCAGGGATTATTTGGTCTTAGAGAAAACACGCACCTATGGCGTAGGTAAAGAAAGGTAAATGTGAGATAAGCATTCAGGATTGTGTATGCCCTTTGAG
>NW_028234406.1:9381503-9384003 GCF_977035675.1 Penaeus japonicus | reverse complement strand
TGTGTCTCCGTCCCTTCAGCCTCTCTTGTTTTATTTTAATTTTTTCTATCTCTCTCTTTCTCTTTTTTCCTCCCCCCCACCACCCCATTCAGTCTTTTTCTTTCTCCCTACTCCCCCTCCTCGCTCTCTCTCCCTCTTTCTCTCTCTCTCTTCATATCATCAGCTTTGAGAATAAGTCCTTTTTATCAACGTTGCTGAAAAAAAGAAAAAAAAAAATGCAACACAAATAGTGAAATGCACGAAATGACCCGAGCAGCATCGCAAACTCGGCCGCTCATAGGTCACATGGGGGGATAAAAGGTCACCACCACCAACATCCCGTGGTCAGAACGAGTAAAAGTAGCAATTGAAACCTTCACTCTGGTGGCTTCGGCCATAACCAGAACTAGAATCATAAATACAGTGGCGGCTGATTACAGGTGCGACTGGCCACACCGGCAATTTGCAACCCTCACGAGCGGAGTTGCTACCCAATATGGCATGGCATTCTCAGGCGACACCGTAAATCTCGCTCTGTTTGAAAAATGTTTCTTGCACGCGGTAGATTGC
Source organism: Penaeus japonicus (assembly GCF_977035675.1). Lineage (NCBI taxonomy): Eukaryota > Metazoa > Arthropoda > Malacostraca > Decapoda > Penaeidae > Penaeus > Penaeus japonicus. The sequence continues at coordinate 9,383,454 of NW_028234406.1, read as the reverse complement.
AGCGAGAGATTTACAGAGCTGTCGTTTGTTCCCGTGTGTGTTAGTTGTGTGTATCTATGATGATGATGGTGTTGATCTATAGTGGAACAATAAATGGAATGTTTTGATGCTGAGTTTGGTGTTGCTTAAGAATGATATACTAATTTTTGGATTTCGTGGATGGAAAGGGGAGTTGTTGATAAGAGTTTGATTGTCTTTTCTTGTGGGTGGGTTGTTTAACTGGAGTTTGGTGTTCAAGTGGCCTTTTCAAGGGTTAGGATGCAGGGATGTGAACGTAAGTTTCACGTGTAAATGATGTTTATAAGGTTTAACGTACATGGATTTGAAGCAAGTTTAACATACATAACCGATGTCACAAAAATCTTGTCTGTGATTATGTTTGCGCTCGTGTGTGTGTGTGCACGTGTGTATGTGTGTGTGTGTGTGTATACACATACTATACACATTTGTGTGTGTGACGCGCGCACACAAGCGTGTATTTACGAGAATGTCAGTACCAGAGGTGGCACAGTAAGGGAGATAATCCCTCACAGCTCGTGTCCGCGTTAAACCTATATATTAAAATATCATTAGTTACGTCATCAGTTCACCATTATGGAAGATGAGGATTCAGATATCGTCAGAACAGCCCGTGTCATACCTGAGTCCAGCGCCTCCGTCTGGCCAGCAGCTACGCTCTCCCTGTGATTGAGATCTTCGAAGAGCAAAGCTAAGATTTAAATGTGAATATGTTTCATTTTCGTGAGCATGACACCTGATTCAATTCGCGTTATTCTCTTCTTCGTAAATAAAAAGAATGCGGAGCAATGCGTTTTCACGACGAAGCACGGTCTGAATTTGAACATTTTCATCTTAGATGAGAATATAATAACGAAACGAAAATGATTTTCCGTTTAGCCAGAGAAAAATCTCCCGAGCTATTCCGCGTCTCTCCTTCCTCCTTCTAAGTCTTCTTTGAGACCACAACAGAATCCTCCCTTCATTATAGAAGCAATTAACCTCCGCCATTAATAACATAACCGTATTATCTGAGGTTGTGGTCTGGCTGTCCTTGTATGTACCTCTCTCTCTTCAATCATCGTTTCTTTGCGTATTTCTGTCTGTTCTTCTTCTCGGTGCATTGTTTATGAGAAGTATAAGTACTGACCGATTCTTGGATATGCAGGTATTTTGAGGGAAAAAAAAAAAGAAAAAAAAAAAAATTCGATCAATCATGTACTTACTTACTGCACATGAGCTAGTTACCAAAGACGAGGCTCATTTCCAATGCATCGGAATTTCCATTTCCATCGCTCTCTCAAATCGCCCCGGGAAAGCCGATACGCCGCCTACGACCTCCCGTGATCCCATCAGTCACAGGCCTAACGCAGTGACAAGGAGAAGCGAAAAAGAAATGAGGGTTTTCTGGCGAATGCAGCTCCGTTGTGCCACGGGCTCTCCAGGGCGGGGCCTTGGGAACAACTGGCTTTGTTTGACGTCGCTTGTTTTTTTTTATATATGATGTTTATTGCAATAGGGGCTAGTGGCATAGCTATACTTGTTGCTTGATCATGTGGAGCGAGTTCTGTTTTATGTCTGAAGCGAGTGTGATTCATAGTGTCGAGAGCTTTGAACTCGTTATGTTCTGTGTATATGATTTACACGATGTCCGTTTTGATCTTTGTTATTATCAAATATCAAAAAACTATAAAAAATAACAACAGATCACACAGAAGAAAGAAAACAAATACAAATACACACGCAGAATTAACCAAGCTACATTCATAGCATCATTCCAGCTATAAATGATTCAATCGACTTATGTTAATTTAGAAAGCCAATCTCGGGCGTAGTGATGCCGAGGTCTGGCCAGAAGAGAAGCATCTTCATGCCGACATAGATGAGATTAACAAATCTGTCATTTTTGAAACTGAATCTGTCCATAACTTCATTAACGGGGATCCCTGTAATG
>NW_028234406.1:9361503-9364003 GCF_977035675.1 Penaeus japonicus | reverse complement strand
GAGGGTGATATTTCGAAATGATCGAATAATGAGAGAAAAACTGGAAATGGCTGTCTTGCTCCACAGGAAGTTTATCACAGAACTTGTTGGTGGAGCTTTAGGCGCCAGGTAGTACCGCCGGGGGGGCAGCTCATTCACAAACCAGCAACCATTCTGCTTTTTTTCTTCTTTTTTTTCTTTTGTCTGCCAAGGGTAAGGAGTTTGCTAGCTTGGGATGTTAACATATTCCTTTTTTTTGTAATAAGGTACATCAGGGGATTTTTTTTCTTTTTTTTTTAATGACCGTTCATACTATAATTTAGTTTCAAACCTAGTTTTTTTGGGGGCGTTCTCTGATGGCGGACTGTATTCGTGCATTTTATGGCATTCCTTATAATTACTGGTACTATTTATCCTCTTAGTGTGGCTGAATGTATTAATATGGCTTGCTATTCGTTACGGTCTAAAGCGAAGGCGTTTTAGTTATTAAGAAGCTAATACGGCAATTCATCTCCTTAGCAATCCAGCCTATGCATTGCCCTTCACACCAAGGTCATCGCGTAAGTAAATTGACCCGATGTTAGAAGCAAGTAAAAATTCATCCTATGTTTTTTATCCAAAGCGCAGCTAACAGATTGAGGCAAAAAGAACCCCCAAATCATCCGATGGCACTTGGCTGATTACCCCGCTTTCCTTCCCGTGCCAGAAATTATTTTGCCTTCTAGAAAAAAGAGAAGAAGCTTTGTGTAGAGCATGGACACGAATGCCTCTGTGTAATAATGGCATCACCTGCTAATTCTGACTTTAAGAATCGTACAATCAAACTCAAATGGCCTGTTTTTCTTTCATTGCCTTCTGCTGAATTATCGTCATGGAGATATTTTCCTCTTACATCCTCCCCTCCCCTCCCCTCCCCCCCTTATCCCCGCCCGGTGACTCTCCCCTCCCCCCTATCCTCGCCCAGTGACCCCCTCTCCCCCTTATCCCCGCCCAGTGGCTCTCCCCCCCTGTGATTCCCCCCCTTATCCCTGCCCTGTGACCCCCCCCCCTATCCCCGCCCAGTGGCTCTCCCCCCTGTCCCCGCCCAGTGGCTCCCCCCCTGTGATCCCCCCCCCTATCCCCGCCCAGTGACTCTCCCCCCTTATCCCCGCCCAGTGACTCTCCCCCCGGCGAGTATCAAGCGGGTGAGGTGGCCGGATTCATGCCCTGGAGTGGGTATGCTTAGTGTACTGCAAGTCATTTTAATCTACGATACACGTAGAGCAAATTGCGCTCATTATCGCCGTCGAGAATCGATCAAAATCAAGAATGATAGCTAATCTTCATGCCACCAGAATCACAATGATCCAGCACCTTCAAACTACTTAATAAGTCTACTTTAAGAGAAAGATTTAGAGGCCAGAAAAGCATCGAGAGCGTGCACCCCCCCCCCCAGTGGCGAGCGCGGTGTGCACGGAAGGTGGAGTCAACAGCCAACCAACCAACCAACCACCTGTGCTTGCATGACTCATCTCAAAAGCTCCGGTCGGGGTCTGGCTGGCAGGTGAGACGGGCTCGTCGAGGGCGCAGATGGGCGGGGTGGGCGGATGGGCGGGAGAGCGGGTGGGCGGGAGGAAGTTCGCGGGTTAAGCTTATCTCTGTCCTTAGGCTTCATTCATGCTCGTGCTTCATGCCGCCGGGTCAAGATCTTTGCTTGAGGAATAAGGAAATTGCAAATATAGAGCGATACCATGAGACGATCCAATAATATATATAAATATGACACTGTGAGTCACCTATGAATGATACCAGAAAAATAAAAATGTAATATCACACGAAAAGAAGACACGTTTCCCGGGGGCATCCGAAACAGTATTAACAACTAATCCTGTAATGAACGTATTAATTGCAACATGTGTCGGATCGCCACAAAATCGGTGTCTGTGAAATGACTACGGACCATAAATGATGAAATTCCCATTTGTTGCGTTTAATGTATGTAGCCCGTGACGAAACATTTTTTTTTTTATTGTTTATTTTTTTATTGTCTCGTATCGCCTCTGGTAGTTGCTGGATTATAGTGGCATCAGCATCACCGACATTGATGGGTGACGTGACAAAGTAGACAGGGAAGATATTTTTTTTCGTCAGACAGGAGACGTCCCTACTATGATTACTATGATTTTGTTATTTTGGTTGTGTAGTTGAAAACAAAATAGCGTAGGGGGGGAAAAAACAACAAAAAAACAGGAAAACATCTTGAATCCTTCACAGCAGTTGTGTAGTGTACTAAAGCATGACATAATGCACTACTGGAATCATGCGGTAATGTTTGTTGCATGATAGTCTTAGCGAAATATCAGTCCAACTTACCAGAAATGTTAGTAGCGTGGTAGCCTTACTGTCAAGGCGATGTGGGAGTCAATGGTCAAGGAGGACACACCGACAACCAAAACGCTCAGTCTACACTATTTTGATTACAATGCCAATCTCATTTGCTTTAAGATATTCATGTTTGTTTGATGAGCCTCGTAGATTGACA
>NW_028234406.1:9339003-9341503 GCF_977035675.1 Penaeus japonicus | reverse complement strand
GTTGTAAATCTCGGATTCATTTTTAATCCCACAAGTGCGGCTGATATGAAGAAATATCATTATGGGGTAACTCATACTACTAAGGATTGCGTGATGCAGTGAAGCATGCGTATTACCTGCGTACGCTGCTTCTATCCGATCCTGCGCCTCTTGCTAGTGCAAAGAGGCGCAATTGCTCTGCCTTCCTGGGCATGTGGTGGATGCGGCAGGTGGAGTAGCGCTGGGATGTGGTAGATTGCGTGGCAAGTGGCAAGAGGCAAGAGTAGGCTTCGCTGAAACGCAAGTAGGAAGGTTTGGGCAATAGATGGGCGGCAGCTCCGCCCTGCATCTCCCTCTCCCTGCATACTGATGGCCCTGCGGAGCCGCTGCGTCCTGATTGATAGATTCAATCCTGAGGAAAATAAACATATTCATTGATTACCAAAGCAAGATACGCTAATGGAATCGCCGATATGTAAATAAAACATTTTTTTTCTTCTGACTTTAAATGAAGAAACTATTATTGCGGATATGAAGAGCCTCAGAAATCCGCAGGCCTGAGGGTATCAGGGTCAGTGCCCCATCAAGATCAGCAACCTGGAATGAGTAGTCAGCGAGCTGATCCAGGCTGAACCTGGTGGAGACCGGCTGGATGGAAGCGTTCCCCGAAACCAGCGGCACACTGAGTGGTCGCTGCTCACACTATCATTGCTACAATTATCTTAATGATATCCATTAAAGGAGGTAGTAGGGATCGTAAAAAGAAAGCTTCATCTTGCGCCGCACATAAACGCTGTTAACATGATTTCACGGTAAGATACCAGCACCGACGCTGCATTAAGGGGGATCAGTCGAATCTGAATCAGAAATATTGAAAAGCGATGTTTTGAAAGGATGGTTTGGTGAATATTATATATATAATGCTTGTCATTCTACCAACCGGCTTCTTCCTGTACCTTCTCCCTGTCGATGGTAATAGTAACTCCCCATCTCTCTTTTAAAAGACTGATCTCTCTGCGGGGCCGCCTCTCGGATCTCAGGGGATACCTCGATTTCGTCATGGCATCGCCCCTTTGTGGTCAGGGGATGTATTGGCCTCTTGCTGGAACCGCCCCTCAGATCTCAGGGTCTACCTTGGTTACACTACGGCACCGTCTCCCCCCCCTCCCCACCCCCAGAGGTCAGGGGATGCCTTGACCTCGGTTTCCTATGGCATCGACCTCTCATAGTATTGATAGGTGCCTCGGCCTCGCTATAGCCCCGCCCCTCGGAGGTCATGGGATGATGTCTCGACCTCCCTACAGGCGGCGCCGTCCCTCGAAGGTCAGGGGGATAGCTCGCCCTCCCACTTTGCTCAAAATGGAACCTTGCAACCATACTAAGTGAAACTGCTTTAATGATATCGCAAAATGGAAATAAACATTACACAAATGGTACATATGGTGACAGAGGAAATCAATGCGTTTAATCTGTTGAACCCGGAAATTAACTCTGCACTCTGGCAAAGTACCAGTCTTTTATTTTTGGTGTGAGCTCGTACGGTTTAATGCGAGTAAGTCATGCTGTAGGGGACAGACCCATCTTCCATGATATAACTAGTTTTATTGAAGTACTAAAGTTTACATGAGAGTCAGAGAAGTTTAGAAGAGCTACATGATTAATTTTGATCTATAAGGTTGAAATTATCTTGAAATCAACTACTTTTGCATATAACGATATTGTTTTATTGTAACTGAGCTTTCCTTTCCGTCATCTCTATCCTAATCTTATTTGCATGACTGATATCCCATGGCATTGATTTAGCCAATTTACATGCATGAGCCTTTTATATATATATATGATTTATTTCTCAAAAAAAGTCCTACGTGCGATCTTGTGTCTAAATGACGTCACAACTCCTAGGGAAAAGTCTACCATGTCGCGCATTATTGCAATTTGCATACAAATAAGACTCCTCCAAGTCTACTCGAAACGCCGTTCATTAAAAGTAAACCCATTGTCTGCCCTGAACCCCCTCCCCCCCCACCCCCGAAAACGGTTTTTCAGCCTCGTAAAACCAAGCGGCAAAATCATAATGGTATAGTGGCACCATAGCGCATGCGTCAGATCAGATGTTCATTATTTTAAGTACCGAAACATAATGGTGTCTTTTGGGACTTTGATTTTTATTTTTTTTCTATCCGTAGTTGTTATCAAAAGCAGTAGTAGACTGAACGGTAGTGCATTCCCCCCTCCCCTCCTCACACTCCCTCTTTATTGATTTATTTAACCCGTTGATGCCGAGAGTGCATTTATGGAGTGTCTACTGTGGGTTGTCCTCCATTTCTTGATTTTTTTGGAAATATATATATATATGTATATATATAATCATGTATATATATATACATATATACATATATATATATATATATATATATATATATATATATATATATATATATATATATATATATATATATATATGTACAATCATATATAACTGTGTGTGTGTGTGTATATGTATATATATATATATATATAT
>NW_028234406.1:9324003-9329003 GCF_977035675.1 Penaeus japonicus | reverse complement strand
TAGGGCGTGGACGGCCGGCAATCACCCTCGGTCTGGTTGGAATACAGCCTCCATAATGAGCGAACGGGGCTGCACTGCACGCGCGAGGATTTATAAGGATATTCCTTCGTATTCGATGATATCCACGAAAGAATCGATGCAGATAGGGCACGGAACTGTTACCTTGGTAGTGCACTAAATCAGACCTTAAGAGAATAAAAAAAAAAAAAAAATATATCAATCAAGTAATGGTCGAGCAAATGAACTAAAGGATATGTTTTAAACATGTGTAACGTAACAGCAATTCATTAATTCCTACAAAAAAAAAGGTTGATCCCATATTTGTTCTGTAGCGTCTTGAAGATAATGCGTTGGAGTCTGAACAAATGCTCATGTATGCAACCTGCATACGCTATATGCACTCGGCTTTTATCACGGTGTGACGGCATTTTTCTGCAAATGAACGCCCACTGCGAGGCAACCTCTTGTTCAACGTGAATTGGATGAAACGTGTGTTGATCTAATCTTGACATATCTACGAATGAATCTTCGCCGGACACTATCTTTCATATGTTAGCTGTCGTAGAGTCAGACAGATTGGGCAGCAAAATGATAATGAATGTTTCTTGGGCATCGCAACCAATGTGAAGGAGCAATTATGAAATGCCGTTAGACGCAGCTCAAATCTCTGACATTTTTCGCTGTGTTATTTTCCTGGGAAATTCTTTAAGGCAAGACTATACGATAAAGAGACGAAAAAAAAAGTTTATGGAACATTCTATTCGTGTGCAGACTTTTTTTTTATGAGACTTATCTCTCTGAATACAGAAAATGTTAATGTAGTGTAATATTTATTTCTGGGACATCCTCGACAAGATCTTATACAACAATAATGATCTTATACAACAATTGTTTCACGATTTTCTTCAAGTGGCCGTATATAACGCGTCCAAGCGCTAGCACATGCGAGAGGTAAAACGAGGATTCACATCCCGTCATCTCCTCGACTCCTTAGGCTCCGACGCAGAATCCAGGAGGAGATTAGCTTACACAAACACCTATCAGGGAGCCTCGGCGGAGCTTCTGGAACATCGGGTCATTGCATCCAGGAACCTTCACACTACACGCTGGACTGGAGTCGTAAATCATGTCCATCTGTATATAGTTAATGGAAGCTCCACCCACACATTCCTCCCTCCGCATCCAGGCCTCCCTAACCTGCTCATGCACCGCTTGGTGTTGAAGGCAGCCGGACCATCCTTCGCCCCTGGGAACTGTTAATTAATAAACGGTTAGTGACACCTTCATACTCAACAAACTGGCACTGCCCAGAGCAGGGTGAGTGACGTCACAGAGGCATGCTTTGTAGTATTTGACGGCACTCAACACTGCTGACTACACGCAAGTGTGGAAGCCCCGGTGCATGGAGCTATTAGCTGTCAGATGAGCCGAGTTCGCTTGCAAGATACTCGACAACCAGACGGATTTAGTAATCTGTGAAACCTCTGTGGCTGTTATCCGTCTCTTTCCTGCATGTAAATGTTTAGGTGCTTTATGGTTCCTTCTTCTCTTGTTGTAACTGTTGTGTGCATTTACGACTCTGCTGAGTGTTCTCGGTCGCCGTCTAACAACAGAGATCTGGAGATCTTCCAAAGGTGTTCCAGGAAGCCTCCTCGGCTGACACGGGGGACGGACATCTGCACCGCCTCCTGCACCTTACTCTCTCAGCCTCTTGTTGGGAGGAGTGAGGCGGAAGATCGCTATCACTCCCCCCGAGGACGGCTGCGCACGGCCAGCTCTCGAGAAAGCTTCGCCTCAACATTTCTGAACATAAAATCAGAGCTGGAGATCTGTCCCATTACGTCTTTACTTAATGATTTTCGAAAGTATCTGGCTTCGAGTATGAAGGCACTTTAAATGCAACAGGTGCAAGGGATCCTCCTTAAAGCATTTTCTGTTACCGTGTTGGGGTGTAAGCAAGAGGCCATCCTGTACATTGTCTTGCTGTGCCGTTAAGGTTGTAAACAATAATTACTAGATGGTCTGCATTGTACAATGGATTTTTTAAATATCTTTTCGTATCCTGTTCGCAAAGCCAATACCACAAACCGTGGTTAAGGCGCTATAACACATGCCTGAAATTAAAAGTGTAACCAGACTCTTTTTTTCATATATTGATATCCAAGATCTTACCCATACCGTTAATGCCTACCAACCTTGACCTCACGGTCCATCTCGGCCTTCTTCCTGTCAACCTTCTAGCCTGCCTTGACTTCTCCGCATCACCCGGCGGCCTCCTCCGTACTCTCTCTCTCTCGGACAAACTTAATTAAAGATTGTAAAGAAGATCTGAGTTACGGCCGACCCCAGGAGGTAAACAATGCGCATGCGTCGTGTTGATCAATTGGTGCCTGCGCGTGACTTATTTACCAGCGCCCCATCCCGACTCGGGGCAGAGGAAGGGGTGGGGAGGGGGTGAGGGGAGTGGGGGGGGAGGAGGAAGGGTCACTGACATGGCAGCCGGGCTCTCGTAATTGATAGCTTTAATCTAGTTACTTTAAGGGGCTCTGTATTCAGATTAATTTGCAGTCTCCATGGCGTCTTCAGAAGATGCCTAATGAATACTAACGTGATTTATGCTTTTCGCTCACCGGACGATTCTCCATGAGAGGAATTTTTTATCTGTGACTTATGGAGTGCTAGCATGCAACCGCGGCTGAAATCAGGCCTTTTTCCGCGTCCCGATCACCTCCCGTCAATATTTATTCCATCTACACTATTCAATTACGAAACTAGGAAGGAGAGAGAGAACTGACCATCCTCAACAATCTCTCATATACCTTATCGCTCGGTATCTTCTCAACTCGTCTCTCGGTATGGGAACTCGACATAGAAGGGAGAAGAAGATCAGATGAACTTGTGTGTTTATGATCTCGCGAGATCGAGCGATTTGCTTACAAGGAGATGAAGTTACATCATGAGGAAAGACGATTTGGGAAAATCTTACAATCTTACTCATGTAGGACACATTGAAGGGAAAAGAAGCAGAGGAAGACGAAGGCTAACATGGCTGAAAAAGTCTTAGATATCATAAGGTAATAAAGCATAGCAACAAGTGAGAGTGAAACAGCAAGAGTCGAGGATTTACGACACACAAGAGATGGGAATCTGTGGAGAGTCATGTTCGCCAGAGTTTGGAATAGATATGGCACCTAGAGGGGGAAAGAGAGACAGAGAGAGAGAGAGAGAGAAGAGAAGAGAGAAAGAGAATAGAATAGAAAGAGTGAGTGTCATCGGTATGATTATCCATTGCCATTTACGCCCCATGCAAGTGCCATTACAGTCTTCCGAGTTAACATTTGAATGACGTTAGTAATAATGTCTCCTATTATTGCTGTTCCTTTGCTGTTCTTTTCTCCGTTTATTTGTGATAATTTGTGCTCGCTTTGTTCTTCCCGGCCGTCTTGTTAACAAACATTACTACTCTTCCCTGGTGACTTTGTTGATATTGATAAGGTTGCTGTTATTAATTTGATTATGAGATCTACTATTGTCATCATCATTATCGTTATCTTTTTTTTTCGACGCCGTGGCACAGGATTGCTCTCAAAAGATAATTTGTTTGTGAGACATTCAGGAGAGTTCGCTCTTGAGATAAAATTTTACACACACATTTCGAGTTTTTTTTTCATGTCATTAATAGCTTAATTTCTAATATCACTGTTAGCATAATAATAATTAGTAAGTATTTATGTTATTGTAATCATTATCATTATCAATATTATTGTCATTATCACTATCACCACAAAAACTTTATATTTATGTATGTATTGTTAGTTTCTTCCTCAAAGCCGGTGACATTTGTCTTTGCAATCCTCAACACACAATAGACAAACATCTACCTATGCGTACATATGCCGTCCACGTGCATTGTTTACAAATGACCATTTTGTATACACAGTTTTAGTTTTATATATGTACTGTATATGCATCAGGGTATCATAAATTCAAGAACCAAGAGCCTAGTATTTGTTACATAGCCCTAATGACTACTTACATGCTATCATTACGGTGGCAGTAACTAACAATAGCATCATACTTCACCCGTGAGCGTCCAGCAAGGAAGCCTCTCATTGCCTTGCAGACAGGGTGACGCCGGGGAGAGCGACCGCCAGGACTCCGCCTCGACACCTTAGTCAAACTGCTCGTCTTCGCGGGACGGAGACACTTGGGTCGTTCGCGTTGGATTCGAATGGGTTGTTGGCTTGTTTCTTCGCACTTCACTTGTTTTTTTCGATTTGTTTTTGGATTTCGAAACGTCTGGCTTCACCTGATGGATTATTATTATTTATTATTATTATTTTTTTATGGTAGGGATTGTTGTTTTTGTATCTTTGTGATGTTGTGATCATGAAAAGAAAGTCTTGTAATTTCTTTGGCGTTGGACTTCCCTTTTTCGAATTCGTTGCCATAGTAACGATACAAAAGGCGGGATTTTAGATTACGGCTGTTAAGGTATGTTGAATCAAGGTATGTTGAATCAATCATACTCTAATATTATTATCATAATTCATTTATGTCATTATTATTATTATTATGAATGCTTTCATCATCACTGTCATTATCATAATCATCATCCCCATCATTATGTTTTTGTTACAGTTGTTAATGACAGGGGTAGTGGCAGAATTATACTACTTTTTTCTATTGGCAAGGAATGCAGAGCCCCCCACCCCCCCCCTGCTGGGAAAAGGAGAGGACTGGTTCGTAATTTGAAATATTTGTTTGATTACCCCTTTTCTACATTTTATGCAGAAGCGTTTCCTCCAACCCCATTAGCATTAAATCACACACACACACACACACAAACACACACACACACACACACACACACACACACACACACACACACACACACACACACACACACACAGCCGCATACATATCGATCTATATATCTATATCTATCTATTTATCTATCTATCTATATATATGTTTATGATATAAATATGCATACATGT
>NW_028234406.1:9296503-9299003 GCF_977035675.1 Penaeus japonicus | reverse complement strand
GCGACGCCATCTCTCGGCTAATGCCAGATCACAAAATTCAGTCAGAGGCATTTTTTTTGTCCTTTTCGCATTACCTGGTGGATAATGCCAGGTCAGCTGGTCCCACCACACCACCACATCCTTGGATAAATCGGATAAAAAGACCCAGTGATGCTGCAGGTCGCAGCGGAGGGCGCCTCAGGGCCAAGCACCGCCCGGGCCGCCCGCCCCGCCCCTCGCCCCGGGCATCCGCTGACCGGAAGTGGGTCATTATTGCACACTACAGAGTTATACCGGGAACCTGCCACTCCGCGCTGCTCACTCCTCTCTCTCTCTCTCTCTCTCTCTCTCTCTCTCCCATCTCACCCTGTCTCCGCCCCGCCCGCCTTCCACCTCCCTGTCACTTTGTCCTGTCTGCCGTCGACCCGTCTGCTCCGTGGCCCACCGCTCCGCTCCGGCCGACCGAGCTGGTGCCTCCGTCCGGGTTCCTCTCTCCCGTCTGGACTGATGCTCGCTCGCTCGCTCTCTCACGCCTCAACCTCACTCGTTTCAGGAGGGGGTTTTGGTCTTTCTCTCTCGGGTAGGTTCCGTCTTTTGGTTTCTTTCTCTCTGTTTTCGTCTCTTTCTCTCGCTCTCTCTCTGTCTCTTTCTCTCATTCTCTCTCTCTCTCTTTCTCTCTTTCTCTATTTCTCTCTCTTTCTCTTTCTCTTTCTTCTCTCTCTCTCTCTCTCTCTCTCTCTCTCTCTCTCTCTATCTATCTATCTATCTCTCTCCCTCTCTCTGTCTCTTTCTCTCTTTCTCTCTCTCTCTCGCTCTCTCTCTGTCTCTTTCTCTCTCTCTCTCTTTCTCTCTCTCTCTCTCTTTCTCTTTCTCTCTCTCTCTCTCTCTTTCTTTCTCTCTCTTTCTCTTTCTCTTTCTTTCTCTCTTTATATCTTTAGCTTTCTCTGCCTTTTTATTTCGTTTCATTAGTTATTATTCCAACACATTTTTAATACTGCAACATATGATAAAAATGGTAATAAGGATAATGATAACAATAGTAACAATGATAATATTGATAATCCTAACGATTGTGAGAATGATAATGATAATAATAGGAATAATGATGATAAAAATAATAATAATGACAGTGATACTAATAATTATAATGATAATAACAATAGTCATGATGATAATAACTGCAATAATGACACTAATGATAATGATTATATTACTAGTAATATGAGTGTTACTGATAATAACAAATTAGTAATAAATATATATACATGTGTGTACATATATACATATAATTATAAAAATATTAATAATGATAATGATAACATTACTGACACAAAAATGATAATATCTTTAAAAACAAAACTAATGATATTGGTGATAACAATGATAATAATGATGATAATAACCACAACAACAACAGCAATAATGATAAAATGATGATGATCATAATGATGATTATGATGATAATGGTATGGTTGATAATGATAATAATAATGAAGATAATGATAGTGATGATAATAATGATGAACATGGTGCAAGGAAGGTAAAACGGGGAAGGGGCGAGATAATGTTAATATTAATGATTATAGTAATAGTAATGATAATGATAATGACAATAATGGTGATAATAATAATGATGATAATGATAATGATAATAATAATAATAATAATAGGACAATAATGATAATGACAATAATTATCCTCATCATAATGATAAAAATATCAGTAATGATAATAATGGTTATGATAATAATATTGATGATAATAATAGTATGATACTACAAAAACAATAACAATAATAATAATAATCATAATAATAATCATAATAATAATAGCAATAACAATAGCAATAACAAGAAGAACAATAATTATGAAAATGATAACAATTACAATAATAACATGAGGAAACACCAATAATGATAATAACAATAACATGAGGAACCACCAATAATGATGATAATAACATAAGGAACCACCAATAATGATGATAATAACATAAGGAACCACCAATAATGATGATAATAACATGAGGAACCACCAATAATGATAGAAATAACATGAGGAACCACCAATAACAACAATAACATGAGGAACCACCAATGATATAATAACAATAATATGAGGAACCACCAATAATAACAATAACATGAGGATCCACCAATAATAACAATAACATGAGGAACCACCAATAACAACAATAACATGAGGAACCACCAATAACAACAATAATAACACGAGGAACCACCAATAACAACAATAATAACACGAGGAACCACCAATAACAACAATAACAACGAAGAACGTTGCACGGGAAGGAAAAGGAGTCTGAGAGAGCCGGAGGTGACAGACAGATGAAGTGAAGGAAGCCAGGTCAGGCCGAGAGAGGGGGGGGGGGGCGGCGGCTAGGCGGAGGCTGTAGTTATCAGAGGAGGCAGAGAGAGACAAGACGATCCACTTGAGAGGAGCCGATGTTCAGGCTGATGCTAGGCAGCTGATTGATGAGGGGATATTGCAGTAGTGCCTG
>NW_028234406.1:9289003-9291503 GCF_977035675.1 Penaeus japonicus | reverse complement strand
TAAGAAAAAAAAAAGAGTGAGAGATGTTGCAACAGACTCCATCATCCTCAACAGGTTGATTCACTCGAAGGGCCAACATTCGGAAGTCAGCAATATTGCATTCAGAAGAGCGCACGCCATCAAGGATGAATTAGGAGGCCGATGAATTTCACCAATTTGGTTGACTTTGGCATCACTCTCACTCGCTATCATTCATTATCAGAGTTGGAAGCATATGTGAATGACCCAGAACCCAGAGCCGTAGAGAGGTCAGTCAAATTGGTGACAGAAGCAGCCAGTTGCAATGAGAGGTCAGGAAAAGCGAGAAGGATTAAGAAGCTGCAACATTATGCCGGTTGTCGGGACGAAAAAAAATTAGAAGCCTTAAATTGAAAAAAAGATCTAGATTGCATTATCTCAATAAACTTGATGTTAGACTTGTTTTTATACTCACACCATAAACAGCCTCGCATAAATTCTCAATAGAATCATTAATATAAGAGAGTATAGACGCAACAGTATTACCATATACAACGTGATGATTTGTGAAAGAAGAATATGAGTATGGCATTCGGTAAAGTCAGGGACCGAGGGGAGTGAAGCGCCTTCAAATCAGGTGAAAATCTCCCTAGAGTCCGTTTTCAGATTAAACGTTAATTCAAGTTTATGCATACATATATACATACATACATACACACACACACACACACACACACACACACATATATATATATATATATATACTTATATATACATATATATATATACATATATATATATATATATATATATATACTTATATATACATATATATATATATACATATATATATATATATATATATATATATATATATATATATATATATATATATATATATTCATATGCACATACACACACACACACACACACGCATACGTGCGAGTGTGTGTGTGTGTGTGTCTGTATGTATGTGTGCGTGTGTGTATGGGTGTTTGTTTCTGTATGTATGTACGCATGCATAAATATATGTATTTGTATATACTGTATATATAAACATAATATTAATAATTTCTCTTGCACTACAACCACCAGCAAACGTGACCATCATCACAACAATAGAACCCAGTCATTTCATCATTCTTATTATCCTCCCTATATATTTTCACAATATTTGACATGAGAATGATTGCTCTTGCACACAACGCAACACCACATACATGAACATTACCGAGATTCAATATCTTCATCATCTTCGGGCACATCGTCAGAGCCACCTCGATCCGGCCTCTCCAGCCTCGCTCAGCCGACCTCCGCTGAGGCCATTATGCAAGCCCATCTGTCTTCTCGTCTGACGCTCGTCTTGTCCGGCTGTCAGTCCGTCTCTCTGCCTCACTGACCACGTCGATGTCTCACCTGCTGACGCCGCTTGATCATGTGCCCCCGAGATGCAAGACGCTGCCCTCCCCTTTACTCTTTTCGCTGGCTGACACCCGTGGCGCTTCCTATCCCCCTCCCTGCTAAGTGCTTCAAAGTTGCAGAAGATTCGGAATTAGCTGACGGGCAGGCCTTCGAAGGCTAGTTTGCAGACCCGTCCGTTGTGCTTGCTGAAGGTGACGACTCGTGGGAGGTTGATGGTTCAAAGGACAGGGGTTGGTTGAACGTCTCTAGGCACAGCATGTGACCCTTCCTTGCCAAGAGGTGATCAGTCTTGCCTGATCCGAGATCCTCTCAAAGCAAACGTAATTATCTTGCAAGTAGATTTTAAATTCGATGTGGTCATCACATGTACAGACCTTGGACGTTAGCGGGGGCCTCGGATTTTGTAAGCCATTAACAGGAGGAAACGATTCCGTTTAATGATTTTGCTGTTTCCATTTACATTAGTAGTTATTCCTTGTGTGTTTTGATTTTGATATTATTTTTGGCGCAGATTGAATGACGAAGATGTGTGTCCTTTAGACATATGGTTTGGCCCTCTAGATTAAATTTCACAAACACAAACACAAACACACACACACACATACACACATACATGCACACACACATATACTACATACAAACCCTTCTTTGTTCAAATAGGACCTCTTTGCCAGTCAATTTTACCATAATATCATCAGTACAACACCAGTCACCTTCTTTTCGCAAAACATCCCCAAAAAATCTTAGTCAAAACCACCCACCTCCCTACCCGATCACAAGGGATAATGAACCACAGATAAGAAAACGCCTTCATTAACCGTTGCTCTGCATCAAGACGACCCAGCCACCGCTCCGCCCTCCTTCATCACTCCTGCCTCCTTCAGCCGGCTTCCTTGGGCGACTGGCGACCGAAAGGAAGGGCACAGGACATTGGTAAGGAAGGAGCATCCTGCGCCTCGGCCCTCTTGTGGCGCGGCGATTGGCAGTGAGTGATTCTCTTGTGCCACGATCGCCCAATCAGTATGTACGCCAGATCCTCAATACAGTTAGTTTCGTCGATGGAAAAGCTATAGGATCTTTGTGAAGGATGCTGGTGCAGGAGATCCGATTAGGAGAGATT
>NW_028234406.1:9279003-9284003 GCF_977035675.1 Penaeus japonicus | reverse complement strand
GAGAATGGCAAATGATCAACCAAAAGTTTAAATCCGGCATGCAGGCCTTTTGCACCTCGCTGGCACTACCGCGTGATTTATGCTTTGCAACGTGTTTGGTTGGCTGTGATATCGTCTGTAATTATCTATCATGACTTGGAGAAAAGGGAGGTAATGTGTTTTAGATAACAACATGCACAATGAGGGACAATAACTGATGGTTCTATATATTTCTCAAAATTGCTTATATTTTTTTTTTCATTAACTTCTTAAAAACCTGTCATGACTGTACTCTCTTTCTCTTTCTCTTTCAGTAAACCACTGAAATTCGTACATTTATATTTTCTCTCTCTCTCTCTCTCATTCTCTCTCTCTCTCTCTCTCTCTCTCTCTCTCTCTCTCTCTCTCTCTCTCTCTCTCTCTCTCTCTCTCTCCGTTCCTCTGAGCGCATATCATCAAGATACCATGTTACTATTATTCTGCCACCACACAACTCTCGCTGTACCCACTACAGCTGGTATGCCGTTCCTGGATATATTTACGGACTCTAATTTTTATTGCGTTTTGGGTTCAACACTCCCATTCGTCAGAGCCGCGTTCGCACCTTCCCTCAACCCGACGAGGTAGCTCGTGTTTATCTTCATAATACATACCTTTGAGGTCGTTGGATTAAGAGTCACTCGCATTAGCTTTCGGAGTTCGAGATTTTACTATTCTCCGCTATGATCCCATCGACTTTTGTGCGTACCTGTATTTCTTTAATTTAATTCTTGGGGAGACGAGAACCAGATATATATATAGAAAAAAAATAGACTGCATCGTTACGGTTTCTCTGTACTTTGTCAGACTTATTCCAACAATCGTTTGAATGTAATTATACATCATAAGACATCTAATTATCATCCATCTTGATAAGAAATAATTACAAGGTGGATCAACAGGGCCAGGAAAATATTCCGGTGTAAATCCGCGCCGATAAAGGCCCGCTTACGTCTTTATATCACGGTGACCGCCCCGGCGCCCGGACGCCCCATGTGATTAGCCGTTATAGCATGGGACAACCACGCGTAAAAAATGTTATAACTGTACACACACATTTTCCAGATGGTTGATCAGCTGGTGGCTAGTAAATAGAGTCAGTGGTGGGACAGCTGGAAGCTATCTACAACCTCATCTCTCGTGGCGTCATGCATGAATGTGTATAATGATAGTGATTTAGCTTGGATACCGGAGCTCGCGGAGTTACGGCTGCCAACGAGAGCACACGGGAGTCACCATACAACCGCCGGTTTCGCTCGCTAAAATTAATATCGCTGTAAACACCTACTAGATTTTTTTTTTTTTTTTTTTGTCTTTAATTGACTTAATTGATTAATCAGTGTTATTATACGTCTCAAAGAGAATAAATGTCATTATGTCGCTGATATTGACAGGTACTTAAGGGAATCCAGTTTCGTTTAGCTGGTTCAGGGGCTTCGAGCAAAGTGGTTCGTACCGTTTCCATTCGAGTGAAACGCAGAGAGCAGAACTTTCTTTTAAAATGTACTTACTCGAATCCCATTGATCTTTTAATCCATTGGGAATTGTTTATTGTATCTGCACCTTAAGTAATACGAATTTGATTTCCGCCCTTTTGATAAATTTAACCTAAAGCGCAACTCACATTTATAAAAGAGAGTAACTGACAAAAAATCAAAACATTTCGGGACATCTTAAATAATTGTGATAATTATTTAAGGATGACAACCTCGGGCGTGAATGGCAATTTTGCAACAGACCTCGAAGGATATATTTGAAGTTTGTCCAAACATTCTAATAAAAAAAAACGTAATTCAAGACGACCCAAATTCGTTCATGGTCTGTTGCAAATAAAAACAACCAGGAAGATAATTATATATCATATAAAAATAAAAATCCACACCAAATAAACATCTTGCTTAATATAGTATTAAAGTCCATTTCCAGCGAACCTTGTAGGCCGTTGCAGCTAATCGAGGTAATATGTGTGTGTGCTTAAATTAAATAAATTTCATATTTTAACTTACAGGAGAAAGAGAGAGAGAGAGGGGGGGAGGGGAGAATGAGAGAGAGAGAGAGAGAGAGAGAGAATGAGAGAGAGATCTGATATCTACAGGACATTAACACAAACAGTAATTGCCAATCTATGATCAACCTAAATTCCGTTATTGACATAGGCCTACCCGTGTAAGTTAAGATCAGTAAGGAGGTGGACTAAGATTAGAACACAGTTGCAAGACCTCGGTTTTGATTTTGTGGCAATCTGCAAGCAAACTATTCCTCAAATGCTTTTTGATTTTCCTAAAAAAATGTAATGCTTATTCATTCATTTTCCTTCCCTCTACTTCCGTCTCCGTTCTGTTTTTTTTTTTTTTTCCACTCTCTCCAAATTTGATAATGAGAGGGACCTCGAAAATATTTCCTTTAATCACCATCATTATAATGATAAGCGAGGTTTCAAAAACACACCGGAGCGCCTTCATCTCTGCAAGACTTAACAAATGCTTCCATGCACCTCAAAATCCATAAACATCTGTAATGGCCGCAGAAGAACTGGTAATTTAATTATCAGTTATCGACAGCTGAGTTAATTACGCAACCAGTTGTTACATCCGCTACTGTGATAGAGGAAGCCGGTTTCATGCACAGTCATGCGACCTAACTGCAGCAGTCGAGAGGGACTTTGCTAACCTCAACCTGAAAGCGCTGAAGGTGGCTCGTATCTGTTTAGTATTCAGTAATTAGTCATGACTTTGTTTTTTGTACTTAGTTTGAAGGAAAAGGGGAGTATTTTGTATGTTCTGTGAGACGATGGAAACTCACGGACGTGTAGTAGTAGCGTCTCCCCTTTATATACACTTTACATATGACTAACTGAACGAATGATTGTAAATAAACTTATATGATTGAATAGTAATGATAATTATCTTGGTAAATATCCTTAGACTCATCTAACCCATGGATAAAGATAACAAAGATGTACATTAGTACGGATTCATTAACCTATCAAAATCGTCATTAATACGTGTGCGTGAATGCAATGAAACCTCTCCATCAACAAAGCCCCTGCCAGCATTCCCACTGTGACTTCAGCACCATCAGGAGACATCACCTCCACCCCCACCACCCACCCCCACCCCATCACCCATCACCCCCCACCCCCCATTCTCTTTCTCCTCCAACCCCCCTACCCCCCCATCACCCCCCACCCCAACCCCAACCCCCAACCCCATCACCCCCCCCCCCCCCCCGGGCCTTATCCGGTCTCCAGGTATGAGAGTCCCCACGTGGCACTCTCATATGCTAATGTATTGAGACATATGTCTATAATTTCCCGTGCCACGGACAATTACAAGGAAGAATTAAGTCATAAATAACGGATAAATGCTGGAGATAAGCATCGCTGAAAAGTAAATCATCTGGGAAGCATAAATCTCGAAACGTAGGCCTATAGATCCGGCGATCTGACCGGCCGATAAGCTGGCATCGGCGGTGCGGGGGAAAGGAGGGGGAGGGGGAAAGGAGGGGGGGGGGGAAAGAAGGGGAGGGGGTAGGGGGGCTCTCCTCTATTCCTTGCTAGTTCTTCCTTCGTTTCCGACACTCCCTCGATTACTAAACACCAAATGGAATTAAAAGTTATCAGGGACACCGAACCTATTAATTATTTCCGGTGCAATCTACTTATACGTCTTTATATGCTACCCTAACCACTAACACTAATATATGAATTAATGGATGAATAAATGTATTACAATCTTTTCCGATAATTAATGAATTAATAAAAGAATGAATTACATTATCCTTTCCGCTAATGAGTGAACGGGATTTGTTTGTTTGTCCAACCATCTATTTATTCATCTATCCATTTGTCTGTGCACTGGATATATACATACATACATACACACACATACACACACACACACACACACATATATATATATATATATATATATATATATATATATATATACATACATATACATATATGTATGTATATGTGTGTGTATTCATGTGTATGTTTATATAAAAATATAAAGTTTTGCACAAACCCACACACAGGCGTGTTTCGACGATAGCTGAAAAAAGCAAGATGTATACAAACCAAACATCAAGTTGCTACGGCAGCTTCAAGCACAAGGCCGAATAAGGAAGGTCAAATAGGGCCGAAATAGGGATGGTTTATAAAGAAGGATTTTTTTTAATGGGTAGATTTTGATACTCTTTATTCGTTTTATAGAAAAATACTGACGATTTTGATTAATGATATGTTATCAAAACAGGGTGCCACTTGTAAAGCTAGTAAGTTTGGTCTGCAGAGCCTGTGGAAGAATTTTATGTGTGAACATATATATTTTTAATAGTGTTTTTTTTCAATAGGTCATCGGAATATAAATAAAACAAGTTGTATATCATTTTCTATACCCTTGATAGGTAAGAACAAAAGATATTACCTCTTGTTATTATCTTAAAGAAATTCCACACCATATTTGCTTAAATTCCGTGGAAATTTCGCCCAATTCTTAAAAAACACAACGCACGGATTGTCAAATTTATCTCAAGATTAAAGAAATTTTGTCAAATGATATCCTGCATACTGAATTTTAAACATGAAATATGGAAATAATTGTAACAAAACTATTCTTTCAATATTTTCGTTAAAGAAAAAACGCACTTATGGATTTTTGAATGCATATTGCCTATTAGTAAAAGTGGTAATAGTCAATCACCTATTTCTAATTTTACTGGAAACTGTTGAAAATCAGTTGATTTGAGTATTTTCCATTTATTCAGACATATAAAACTGGAAGTCTGGGGTCGAATCCAATAAACGCTTTGCAATATCGCAACTCGTTTTTGGGTCGCAAATGAAGCGAAATTGCGACCAGCTGAGACTAATATATTAAAAAAAACAGCTTATGGCGTTAGATTTGGCGCCATTTCTGCGTCTGATTAACCTGGTCGCAAGTTGGAACTACAAACGCTCATAAATTACTTTATATAAG
>NW_028234406.1:9266503-9269003 GCF_977035675.1 Penaeus japonicus | reverse complement strand
CCTTCCCCTGTAAGCCACTGCCCCACCACCTGGAAGAAGAGACACCTCGCGCCCTTTGTTCGTCCCGTGTGCCCTCCCTCTGCCGCGCATATGAAACGCGCATATATTTTCCGACAGCGGAAACCCTTGCTTATACAAAACAGAGTGTCGAAAAGTAAAAACTTGTCCCGAAAGGTTAACGACTGTGGCCCATTCGAGTTCCTCTTGAAGATAACACATACAATTGTCCTCTTAAACGATGCCTGGAGGATGTGCATACAACTTTTTACAGCACGAATTGCACGTTGAGGCTCCGTGTGGGCGGCGGCGGCGGGGGGTGGGGGTGGGTGGGGTGGGGGGGAAGGGTAGTAGACAAGTAGATAAGAGGTAGATGGATTAGGGTGAAGAAAGTGGCGGTGGTATGGAGGAGAGAAAGATTAAGCCAAGAAGGGGAAGGGAGAGGATAAGAAGAAAGAGGGGAGAAAGGGATAGATGATATGGTGATGGGCGTGTGATGGACGGCCTATCCTCGCTGGGATGCGACAGCAATTGCACAAACGACATTCATTAAGGGTTTTGAAAGTAACATCTACTTGCATATCATGTATGCCTATGTACATGCACTACATGTGTATATGTATATGTATATATATATATATATACATATATATATATATATATATATATATATAATATATATATATATGTATATATATATATATATATATGTATATATATATATTTATATATATAAGTATATATATATATATATATATATACATATATAAGATATATATATATATATATATATATATATATATATATATATATATATATACACATATATACATATACATATACATAAAAAACATATATACACATAAATCCATATGATTCCATTGCGATTTAGGCGCCTTACCCGAATTGAGATTTAGCTTTCAGACAGTGAGGAGAGCGCCAGGGGTGCAGGGGTTCAGGGGCAATCACACAGGAAGCGAATTCACGCAGGCAGGGCAGGGGGTGTCAGGAGGATGAAGCGCCAGGGGGCAGGTGGTGTCGGCCGTGTCAGAGGAGGAAGCGCGTACTGGAAGTACAGTGTGTGAGGCAGGAACGCCAGGTGGGGCAGGCGTTCAGTCCTATGACTGGGAACGCCTGGGAGCGATGAGGTTTAGGGGCGGGCCAGGTGAGGAGGAAGCCCAGGTCCTCAACGTGTGCTTCCTGAAGTGAACTGCGTCTCTCGATCCACTCTCTCCTCGGAGCAGGGGGTCTCAGGCGCGAGTTTTCAGACAGTTCGAAAGCCCAGGAAAATAGCAATGGTGGTGCGCGTCGGCGTTGTCGCAGGAGGAACGAGCGCCAGGGGAGCGATGGTGTCAGGCGCGTGTGCCTCAGGCAGGAGGAAGCGCCAGGGGAGCAGGTGTGTGTCATGTAGGAGGAGAGCGCCAGGGAGCAGTGGTGCAGGTTGGCGTGTGTCAGGCAGAGGAAGAGCGCCAGGGAGCAGGTGGTGTCAGGCGCGTGTTGTCAGGCAGGAGGAGAGCGCCAGGGGAGCAGGTGGTATCAGACACGTGTGTCAGGCAGGAGGAGAGCGCCAGGTGGTGTCAGGCGCGTGTGTCAGGCAGGAGGAGAGCGCCAGGGGAGCAGGTGGTGTCAGGCGCGTGTGTCAGGCAGGAGGAGAGCGCCAGGGGAGCAGGTGGTGTCAGGCGCGTGTGTCAGGCAGGAGGAGAGCGCCAGGGGAGCAGGTGGTGTCAGGCAGGAGGAGAGCGCCAGGGGAGCAGGTGGTGTCAGGGAGGAGGAGAGCGCCAGGGGAGCAGGTGGTGTCAGGGAGGAGGAGAGCGCCAGGGGAGCAGGTGGTGTCAGGCAGGAGGAGAGCGCCAGGGGAGCAGGTGGTGTCAGGCGCGTGTGTCAGGCAGGAGGAGAGCGCCAGGGGAGCAGGTGGTGTCAGGGGCGTGTGTCAGGGAGGAGGAGAGCGCCAGGGGAGCAGGTGGTGTCAGGCGCGTGTGTCAGGCAGGAGGAGAGCGCCAGGGGAGCAGGTGGTGTCAGGGAGGAGGAGAGCGCCAGGGGAGCAGGTGGTGTCAGGCGCGTGTGTCAGGCAGGAGGAGAGCGCCAGGGGAGCAGGTGGTGTCAGGGAGGAGGAGAGCGCCAGGGGCGCGCGTGGTGTCAGGTAGGAGGAGCGCGCGAGGGGAGCAGGTGGTGACAGGGGGGTGGTGTCAGGGAGGAGGAGAGCGCCAGGGGAGCAGGTGGTGTCAGGCAGGAGGAGAGCGCCAGGGGAGCAGGTGGTGTCAGGCGCGTGTGTCAGGGAGGAGGAGAGCGCCAGGGGCGCAGGTGGAGTCAGCCGGGCGGAGAGCGCCAGGGGAGCAGGTGGTGTCAGGGGCGTGTGTCAGGGAGGAGGAGAGCGCCAGGGGAGCAGGTGGTGTCAGGCAGGAGGAGAGCGCCAGGGGAGCAGGTGGTGTCAGGCAGGAGGAGAGCGCCAGGGGAGCAGGTGGTGTCAGGCGCGTGTGTCAGGCAGGAGGAGAGCGCCAGGGGA
>NW_028234406.1:9256503-9259003 GCF_977035675.1 Penaeus japonicus | reverse complement strand
ACTAGACCGTAATCACAATTCATGTTATTTGCAGAGCCAGCGTCGGCGAGCTTAAAATTCTCTCCTTTTTTTTGGTAGCCGAAATAATCCATAAAGATATGTTCCTGCTGTTTTATGACTCCATCTCTTCCCGACTGGAGGTCCCGAGATCAATTACTGCCATTATTTAAATAGTTTGATCACTGAACGATAGAAAAGAATTAGAATCGTTATGGTTTGATCGTTCCAGTATAGGGAGAGATACAGTGCATTATTATGATTTTTTTTTTTTTACAGTGACATACTTTGTTTTTTTCTTCTTCAAAACTTTGATTTCTGGTAAAATAATACCAAACACTTCAAGATCACCTTTACGCTTTGCCAAAATTCATCACCCCCCCCCAAAAAAAAAAAAAAAAAAAAAAAAAAAACAGACATTGTAGTTCAGTCTGCCAAAAGATCATTGTCGTCACAACCTCAAAGCTACATCTCCAACTCCAATCAACCGAACTCCAGAAAAAAAAAAGAAAAAAAGAAAAAAATACTTCATGAAAATCTTCCTAACTTCCCGATTCCTCATCTGCAATCCTGCAACCACTGGGTCATTAGCATCAATAATATCCTCTCACTAATCATCTGGCATTTCCAGAGCATCAGGACTTCTGCTGTTACCTTGGATTTTTCTCTCCAGTCTTCGATATGCAGATGTGGTGGTTATATAAATAGATTAATGAATAATTTGAAAAAAAATATATGGGAAGCGTAAGAGAGAGAGGTAGAGAGGGGGAGAAAGACAGAGAGAGAGAGAGAGAGAGAGAGAGAGAGAGAGAGAGAGAGAGAGAGAGAGAGAGAGAGAGAGAGAGAGAGAGAGAGGGGGGGAGAGAGGGGGAGAGAGACGGAGGCAGACAGAAAGAGAGAGAGAGAGAATGAGAATGAGAGAGAGAAAGAGAGAATGAGTAAATGTGTATAAGAGAGAAAGAATGAGTATTTGTGTGTATGAGAAAGAGAGAGAGAGAGAGAGAATGAGTGAAAGTGTGAGTCGAGAAGAGAAGAGAAGAAAACAGCAGAGGAAAGAGAACACACAAAAATTAGCAGCATTATCGCTCGCCGACCTCGACACACCACACCCCTCTTGCGGCATTTAAACCTCCAAAGGACAGGTGCCAAACAAAACACCAAGGTCCTCAGCATCATCGACCAAACGTAAAAGAAAGAACTAGCAAAGCGAAGATTGTTCATACAAGCAAAACTGGAGCCGAAGTCTTTCATTTCTTGTCCAGGAATAGTGTTCAGTTTGTTACCGGAAGAAAATGAGAGAATGAGTGTGTGTGTTCGTGTAACAGAGAGAGAATGAGAATGAGAGAAAATTAATTTGTGTTAGTTTAAAAGAGAGTAAGAGAAAGAAAGAGAAAAAATGAGTATGTGTGTGTGAGAAGGAGTGTGTGTGAATTATAATACTACTTATATAATAGAAGGAAGTTTCACGCTGAGGAAAGTCGTAGAGAAAGGATTACTGATCATTGCAATGATCAATAACGGCCGGAAAATGCTTGAAGTCACTCAAATTTTCGTTCATTTGAATCCACAGTGGACCACGCTATCATAACTTCTTATTCATTCAACAGCATCAACCATTGGAGTTTACTTAGTCAGTCTAATTCAACTTTCGAACTTTTAAGACTAGTAAATTGTCATTAAGATCCACATACTTTCTATAAACTGATGAAGATCTCACCTAGATTTGTGCATCGTTATGTAACTAAAAGCAAAGATGACATTTTCTTCCAATCGAGACTTTTTGAGTGTTTTTTCCCCTCAACTATGCAAAGATCCCTGGTTATTCAAATTGGAAAAGGAAAGACCGAAATAGGCAGGACAGGTGTGTAGGTTTTGTTAGAAGGAAGGTATTCAGATGCAAATGATTGACTGTCTTGTGTCAACTGAAACTGAATTGACCCTTTTTTTACTTTTAACTCTCACATATGATCGCCTTTTGATTGATTAATAAGTAAATACGTTCATTTATGCTTCAGGGATGTTATAAGCACGCTTTGTACCACACCTTACCCAGTCCACAAAGTCCTATAACCATGGCCTGGACCACAGTGCAAAATGCTCTAAACAAACGGGTACCAAAGAAAAGAGATTCCATAACCGCAAATAACAAACAAGCTGTGCATCACTTGCAATAATTCCAAAATGGAGCTGTTGCCATAGCGGCATGACCAACATCAACAACAATAATGGGAGACATCTACTAAAAAGGGCGTAATGAAAGACAAGTAGGCAGCAAACTATGGTGAGAAGTTGTAAATGATGATATTCAATTCTAAAATGAAATTCCCAAAACATTTTTTTTTTCTTTTTTTTTAATGAAAACACCCGGAGAGCTATTGGCCCTTCAGAGGATCCAAGGCCCAAGGAGCTGCCATTAACTCACACTAGAATTTTAAATGTTTACTTGTACATTTTCAAACATAAATGTTGTCCCATGGGTCTTTAATAGTGTTTTGGCATCAAT
>NW_028234406.1:9229003-9231503 GCF_977035675.1 Penaeus japonicus | reverse complement strand
CTTCTTCCTGTTTTTTTCTTCTCTTCCTCTTCTTTTTAATCTCTCCTCTTCTTTTTTATCTCTCCTCTTCCTCCTCCTTCTTCTTCTTTCTTCTTTTCCTTCTTCTTCCTCTTCTTTTTTATCTCTCCTCTTCCTCCTCCTCCTCCTCGTCGTCGTCCTCTTTCTTTTTCTCTTTCTACTTCTCCTCCTCTTCTTCCTCGTCCTCGTCCTCCTCCTCCTCCTCTTTCTCCTCTCCCTCCTCCACGTCCCCGTCCTCGTCCTCCTCTTCTTCCTCCTCCCCCTCTTCCTCGTCCTCCTCCTCTTCCTCCTCCTCCCCCTCAGACACGAATCCTCCTTGTCTGTGTGCGTGAATGGGCGGTCGTGCAGGCGAGAGTGTGAATGAAGGTGTTTTTACTACATTCCTTGGAAGTAAAAACAAGTTGTATGTAAGGTAAAATATACCGAGTTTATACACTGGTAAAGGTAATGCAAATTTATGCTCTTTCGCTCTCTCTCTCTCTCTCTCTCTCTCTCTCTCTCTCTCTCTCTCTCTCTCTCTCTCTCTCTCTCTCTCTCTCTCTCTCTCTCTCTCTCTCTCTCTCTCTCTCTCTCTCTCTTATCCCTCCCCCTCTTGCTCTCTTTCTTTGTATATATCTGTCTATCTGTCGATCGATTTCTCATTCTTTCTTTGTCATTCCTTATATCCTTTTCTCTCTCTCTCTATCTCTCTCTCTCTCTCTCTCTCTCTCTCTCTCTCTATCTATCTATCTATCTATCTAACTATCTATCTATATATCTATATATCTATATATCTGTTTATCTCTCTCTCTCTCTCTCTCTCTCTCACACCTTCTCTCTCTCTCTCTCTCTCTCTCTCTCTCTCACCTTCTCTCTCTCTCTCTCTCTCTAATCTTCCGTCCATACCTCCCCCTTCTTTCTACATCCCCCTCTTTCAAGACGTTCATCGTAGAGGAATTATCATTAAGCGGCGTTATGACAGCGGCCCCCCTCCGCCTCCCGCGTGGTCACTCCAACCAGATAAACGAAAATAAACGCACAAAGGTTAATTAAATTTGTGCATTAAGCGTCGCGGTCACGTCGATCTGGAAGCGCAATTAGCCGGGCGAAAGAGGCGGGGACCGGTCTCTCCAACGCCCTTTTCCTCATTCCTCTTTCCCGCAGATGGGCGCCCCCGTCAGGTCTCACGCCCGCCAACTGCTGATCGGAAATGCAACGAGGGGCGTGGCAACTGGCTGGCTAGCTGGCTGGCTGTGCGTGCAAGGGCTGTCTGCCTTGTGTGATTGGTAATTAAATGGTATTTGTTCTTGATCCGAGTTCGGAAGGAGGAGAGGGGGAGGGAGAGAGGGAGAGGAGAGGGAGAAGGGGGAGGGTTCATCTCTGTAGAGGTTATGTGATACTGTGTAGGGGAAACACTTGTGGAATCTTGGGTCATGTTTGTGTCATCCTGTCATTCACACGGATTGACGTAGTGATGGTTGTAGCTCTTGATTTCCTTGTTCTGTTCTCTGTCTATCTGTCTGTCTGACTCTCTCTCTCTCTCTCTCTCTCTCTCTCTCACTCACTCACTCACTCTCTTTCTCTCTCTCTCTCTCTCTCTCTCTCTCTCTCTCTCTCTCTCTCTCTCTCTCTCTCTCTCTCTCTCTCTCTCTCTCTCTCTCTCTCTCTCTCTCTCTCTCTCTCTCTCTCGCGAAAAGTGACCAAGTAGCACTGTCAATAAGTGACCACAGGGTGTGGCAAAGTGGCACGTAAGAGCTATAGTAACCCATGGCGCAAATTTCCTCCTTCGACCACAGAAATGTTTCAGGATTCATCACAGAGAATATGAAGGAGTCGCAGTGAGAGCGAAAGGGAGTGAGAGCGAGAAGGGTTCATGGAAAGAGGGAGATGGAGAGCGCTGAAAGGGATGGATTTAACAAGGAGCGAAAGGGGTTACGAAGGAGAACCATTAGACCGGAGCGAATGAGGCTAAAGCAACACGTAAATAGGATTGGCATAGGACGAAATGAAGGAGGAAGGAGAAACAAGAGTGAGGGAGGAGAAGACTGCCGTGAGCGCTTCGTACTCCTTGCCGCACTTGGGTCTCAAACCTTCGCCTATTTGGTTTAAGGCGATGCTAATATACATACTAAACGAAGTGGAAAGGTTAACTGTTGAGTTTTCAATGCTGGAAGCAAATTGTTCTAACATCCAAGCACTAATTATTACGAATACCGCTCCAGGGCCCTTTCTCATACGTCCAGGAAATATGCTTCCATATTTATATGAATTGTGTACCTTAAAGGAAGTTCGTGAATGCTTGTTGATGCTAGAAGTCGCTTTAGCGTGTGTGGGAATGTGTGTTCATACACATTTGCATGAGCAGTATTTGCTCTAAAATGTTATTCCTTTGCCCTTGCGATACTTTGTATCTGTATCTGTGTATACGTGTATCTTTACATTTCTTCCTTCGTGTGCTTAATATTTGTGTAACGCTTGCAGATCACGCTGCGTCTTCCTACAT
>NW_028234406.1:9211503-9216503 GCF_977035675.1 Penaeus japonicus | reverse complement strand
TGATGATAATGATGATGATGATGATAAGTATGGTAACAATAATAATGATGATAATAGTAATAATCATTAGTAATTAGTAATAATAGTGATAATCATACTCATAAACGATGATGATGATAGTGATGATAATGATGATACTCATCATCACCAGCATCAGTATCACCACCCCATCCTCATCATCATCAATCCTATCATCATGCTAATCCCGACCATCATCACCACGATCATCATCCTCATCACCACCATCCTCATCACCACCATCCTCACCACCACCCTTCAAAGACCGTTCCAGCAACACCTCCAATCCCAATGCTCGAAGGACACAGCGGGCCATCACGGCATACCTCCGGTGGTCGACTGTTGCGTGAGAGGACATTGCAAGTGGCCAACCTCAATGGCCGTCTCCCTTGGCCCCGGTGAGTGATGCCTCGTGTGAATGATGACAGAAGTCGACTCCCGAGCCACGGGGGACGCACGAACACCCGTGGGCGGCGTGTATCCACTGTGGTCGTCGGCGGAGACTGTATACGCGAGGTGGTCACTCCTTTGCCTCGACCCTTGGCTGGTCTTAGGCCTCGGGTCGTCGGTAGTATGTGTTTCTGGGATGCAGGATACATGGGGAATCGCCAGCTGTGTGTGATTTTATATGTATATATATATATATATATATATATATATATATATATATATATATATATATATATATATATTTTATGTGTGTGTGTGTGTGTGTTATATATATATATATTTTCTATAATATATATATATGTATATATATATATATATATATATATATATATGTATGTATATATATATATATATATATATATATATATATATATATATATATGTATATATATGTTATGTATTATATATATCTATCTATATATCTATTATGTATGTATGTATATATCTATATATCTATCTATCTATCTATCTATCTATTATCTATCTATTATATATAGAAGAGTATTATATCAAGGATATATATATTCATATAATTCAATCAGAAGAGTCAGCGTTGAACTCAAGGATGTTCCTAAAAGATTATTCCATCGATCAATAATCCCATTTATAAATCTAAATTTATAAGCATCTTTATCACAAAATCTTACCCTGATCTTCTTTTATTGTGATCTCTTTTTTTCTTTTTTTTTATAGAAATATACAAATTCTTCCTTGCCCAACCTCACCGTTCTTTGGACATAATTGTATAGCATAAGCATGACACTCCGTTTTCTTTTATCCTCCTGTATTGTGTTTTATTTCGTTCTTCGTAATTCAAGTTCATTAAAGTTTGTATGGAGAGAGAGAGAGGGGGGGGGGGAGAGAGAGAGAGAGAGAGAGAGAG
Source organism: Penaeus japonicus (assembly GCF_977035675.1). Classification (NCBI taxonomy): domain Eukaryota; kingdom Metazoa; phylum Arthropoda; class Malacostraca; order Decapoda; family Penaeidae; genus Penaeus; species Penaeus japonicus. The sequence goes on along the minus strand of NW_028234406.1, from coordinate 9,215,152 downwards.
AGAGAGAGAGAGAGAGAGAAGAGATAAATAGAGAGAGAGAGAGAGAGCGAGAGAGAGAAAGAGAGAGAGAAGAGATAGATAGGTAGAGAGAGAGAAGAGATAGATAGGTAGAGAGAGAGAGAGAGAGAAAGAGAGAGAGAAGAGATAGATAGGTAGAGAGAGAGAAGAGAGAAGAGATAGATAGGTAGAGAGAGAGAGAGAGAGAAAGAGAGAGAGAAGAGATAGATAGGTAGAGAGAGAGAAGAGATAGATAGGTAGAGAGAGAGAAGAGATAGATAGGTAGAGAGAGAGAGAGAGAGTGAGAAGTGGGGATAGAGAGAAGAGAGAGAGAGAGAGAGAGAAGAGGGGGGAGAGAGAGAGAGAGAGAGAGGGGGGAGAGAGAGAGAGAGGAGAGAGAAAAGAGAGAGAGAGAAGAGAGGATAGAGAGAGAGAGAGAGAGAGAGTAGGTCTAGCGAAGCAAACGAGAGAGAGCTCGACTGATAGAGCGAGAGGTGGGATCGAAGGAGCATTAGAAGATACGACGAGAGAGAGAGAGCGATGGGGATAGCGAGCGAGAAAAAAATAGAGAGAGAGAGAGCGAGAGAGACCTTACTAATCGAGCGGATAAAGCGAAAGAGAGCGAGATACGAGATATATAATATATATATATATATATATATATATATATATATATATATATATATATATATATATATATATATATATATACATATCAGTACATATCTTCCTCTTATGCTACGTTCCGGTTACACGAATACTTATTGTTACAAGATTTATTATCAAGCGACCAAAACTTCGTACCGGTAAACTCATCGGGAATTCGAAAACTTCCTCATTAGATTTTAATGATATTTAGAAACGTTTTATGGCCACATTTGCCTTTTATCAGCAACCTATCCCCAGTTCGAAACCTTTAACTCTTGCACTATATCACGCTTTACGCCGCTTCATGACAGCTGTGAAGTCCTGTTGCACACAAGCAATAAAGCCCTTTTGCTTCTTCTGTTTGTTTTCCCCGACAAGTGCTCTTGTTATCTGCTCTTTGTGGTTGTTTAGACAGGATTAGTTTTTTTTTCTTCTTCTTCTTTCTTTTTTTTTTTTTTTTTTTTTTTTTTTTTTTAATGAGATTAACACTCGGCGTGCATTGGTTAAATGGTGCAATTGAAAGCAATGCTTGTAAATATGCATGGGAGATATATATATATATAAATTGTAGATGAGTGTTTGCAGATATCTTGTACGAGTGAAAAAGACTGCATTAATCTATTCTGGTGTTGGAGTATGGAATAGAATGGGTTTGTTGCCAATAGTCAGATTAATAGATTGCAAATCAGTTTTTATTTTTTTATTTTTTTGAGTTGTTCTTTTTAGACCTAAACGTGTCCAGAAATGAATTCATGATTTTATGCAGAGTTGCTTACAGATGCAGATAAGTTTGCAGATATATATATATATATGTGTATATATATATATATATATATATATATATATATATATATACATATACTTTTTTTTTAATATTCGGTATTATAGAACATACTTTAGATGCAATTATCTGCTCGATTCGGGCATAATAATAGCAATAATAGAAATGATAATGATGATGATAACAATGATAATAATGATGATGATAATAATAATGATGATATTTGTAATGATAATGAAAATGATGATTTCAATAAAATGTAAAGAATCCTAAAGATAATCATCATCATTCTCCTTTTACTCCTCTTCTTCTTCATCTTCTTCTTGTTCTTCTTCCTCCTCCTCTTATTATTATTATTATTATTATTCCTCTTCCTCCTCTTCCTCCTCCTCCTCTTCCTCCTTCTTCTTCCTCCTCCTCTTCCTCCTCCTCCTCCTCTTTTTCCTCCACCTTCTTTTTCTTCTTCTCCTCCTCCTCCTCGTCACCATCATCAGTCATCACCACCACCCTCATCATCACTATCACAATGAAGATGATGACGATGCTAACGCTAAGGAAGATCATAAAATCAGCTAAATCCTTCAGGTGAATTACACAAGCTTAAGGTCGGTCGATATTTTCGGTCACAATATATTAACCTTCGTCTCCACGCTAATCCATCACCTTCATTGTTCTAAGTACTTAATCATAGCACACCTCGACGAAACCATGTACTAAATCGGAAAATTAACGGGTCCAGAGATTTCCGGACATGCTCTCGACCGTGATAGGCCTACGTAAGGTGGGTATTTTGGGGGCAAGAGGAGGAGGGGGGGGGTTGGGGGCGGAGCTTGTCGAACATACCTCGCATCTTTTAAACTTGGGTATCATTATTGTTATTATTATTACATTCCCGAATCGGCCACATTCGGAATCTCTCGGTGTAGCTTGTAAGACGTTTTGATATGTAACAGCTGTTCCTCGAAAGAAGTTCTCTTCACTTTGTTTACGATTGGCTTCTAGTGAGTCGAGTGCGTTCGAAGCATTTAAAGGCAGTTCGTACGAAACAACTCAGTCGTATCGTACAGTTAGAAGATGTGGAAACTAACAAATAGATTTATAAAAAATATAAAAAACAAGGCCTATGACACAACCTCCCTCTCCGGTAGAGGAAATACCGAAGACACGTCAAAGAAAGTCAACACGATAAAAAAAAAAAATTGTTGTTTTTCTTAGCAAAGTAGGCCGCGTTAACTTTCTTATTGATTCCTTGGTATAAAAAAAAGTTACTTTGCCAATAGCGAGGAAAGTTTGCGGCTGTGTTGCCTATGTTGCCGGGATCAATTGACGAAATTTCGGTGGTGACGCGGTATAGGTTAGTAGTAAAAAGTGTGATATTTCGGTGTAAATATGGGCTAGAGATGATAGACTTTGAGGTATGTTTGGGAGTAGATGGGTAGATTAAGAATAGGTTTGTGGTAAAGAGGAATAGATGATTGGAACTTCGGGATAGCTTAGGTTAATGAAGTTACTTTTTTTCTGTAAATTTGAATTGATAAGTTAATTGCATCAAACGGCGGAGGTTTGTGTTCTTTGAGTGTTACCTATCTGCAATATAGTTTAACCTTGGAGTCATTTTAAAACGGTCCCTTTTTCGATCCAATGTAGCTTCTAGAATGTTTTTTTCTAAGCAAACAGTTTTTGGAGAAATTGTGTTTCTTACCTAACACCTTTTCTAATTGCAATATGATCCGTTCGTGCATATAGCTTGGTGTTCGTTATTCCAACTTCGTATAAATAACATCCAATAATCGTCAACAGAACTCCTCTACACTTGTTTAGGAAAGGCTTCTAACACTCTTGCGATCTGTATAGAGTCGAGTACCTAGTACCTTTTCGTAATCAACGAATGCCATACACAGAGGCTTTCTATACTCATTTGTTTTCTCCCTTATTTGGGTTAGTGTATGGGCATTGAGAACCTATTGCGAAACCTGTTGTCTGTTCCCTAAGCTGGTTTTAGAATCTACGGTCGTATCCCTGGCCCTTTCCCAATGCCATGGCCATCGTAGAGATACGAAGATGCGAAGGAAAATGACAATGTTGTGATACTCTTAAATTGTGTTCACTTTCCTTCGTCAACCATGATCCAAACGGAGGTCGTGGCTATTGTTCCAAGAATGGTTCGTAAAATGCGAATGGACGATACGGAAACAATGGGACTCGGGAGGCACCAATGCGAAG
>NW_028234406.1:9186503-9191503 GCF_977035675.1 Penaeus japonicus | reverse complement strand
CAGTATGACTTAGTGTCATGCCAATGATAGTATTGCTATCAACAAACATTTTAGCACCGAGATACTCATTATATGTGTTGTCACGTTGGAGGGAATGGAGTACTTCATCAGGTACCAAGTCCTCTTGTAGATAGATTAGCAAGATTGGGTTTACCCTAATCCGTGCATCCCGTAATTTTAACTATAACACCAGTTCTGACTTCCTGAAGGCAACACTTATCAACAGATCTGGGCCTACTGTTGCTTCATCATAATAAGCATCATCTGCTCCTCAATTGCAACAGATGATTTCTTTCTTTTGCTTCTGTCGGGGGTTCTTGTTTGTTTTAGTGAAAGGGGCACTGAAGTTAACGTCGTGGCTAGTGCTGACGCTGCAGCTGATGTTGTTGATGTGGCGCAGTTCTGGCTGGAACTAGTAATGCTGCTGGTGCCACAGATTGCACTGCTGTGGACACTATTCCTGTGTTGGGTATTCCACTTGATTAATGAGGCAAGAAGCTAGAATAAAGTGCCCAGTGAGTGGGGGGGGGGGGGGCGATTACTTCTTCTGTTGTTGTTGTTGTTGTTATTTCTCTCTCTCTCTCTCTCTCTCTCTCTCTCCCTCTCTCTCTCTCTCTTTTATGCACATTGAGACATTTAACACATTTCACATGCCCTGTGATTCTTCTTTCTGTATATCTGTGTTTAAACGAGAAAACTCCATACCCCAATTTTGAACAATATGATTAATACAGATAGTGATTTGACAGCTTTACAGCCATGTCTTTAATCATCTTAACTTTTTTGGGGGATTGCCTCCCCCTTGGTGATGGGTATGAGAACAATATAATATAAGAGAGAAAGAGGAGGAGGGATGGGAGGAGAGAGAGAGAGAGAGAGAGAGAGAGAGAGAGAGAGAGAGAGAGAGAGAGAGAGAGAGAGAGAGAGAGAGGGAGGGAGGGAGGGAGAGAGAGAGAAAGAAAGGAAGAGAGAGAGAGAGGGAGAAAGACAGAGAGAGGGAGAAACAAAATAAAAAGAGCAATGTATTCCCTAGGACTTTACATGTTACTAAAATCTAAGAAACGAAATCTATTTATGATAATGGTACTCTGGCGTAACGTATTTCGTGTGCCCTGCAAATTACTTATTCAGAGAAACAACATATTCGGCTTAGTAATTACTTTCACATTTTAATCAATTGCAGGTTCCCCGACGTCAGTGAAAATAGAATCCTACCTTTAATTACTGCAAATCCTCGATTCACTTTTATGAGAGTAAAATTATTTAAATGATTATCTATTACATTTATTTATTTGATTATTTATCTAACGATTGCGTATTACATCTATTCATGTAATCTGTAAACACGAATCTTATTCATCTTTAATTGATCCATAATCACGAAGACGCCATGATACCATGATATTTAGTAAATTTTGTACTTAATGATGTTACTCCGTAGAAAAAGGAACATTAAAGTAACATTATTTTGTTTGGCACAGGACACGTTAGAGAAAATCAAATGCGTGAATGCCGATATTAGACACGTTTACGTTATTTTTGTAAAACTTGAGCATCTTAATGTTTTAATCTTCGAAATATTCAAAATCCGTTGTTTTATAATCCGCTATTTACAAAATTAATCCCAAAAACGAAAGGGCGTTTCTTCAATGTCTTTGGCGAAGAGGATGATGATGAGGCCACATAATGAAGAGGAGGACGATGAGGCCACATAATGAAGAGGAGGACGATGAGGCCACATGATGAAGAGGATGACGATGAGGCCACATAATGAAGAGGGTGACCATGAGGCCACATAATGAAGAGGGTGACCATGAGGCCACATAATGAAGAGGAGGACGATGAGGCCACATAATGAAGAGGATGACGATGAGGCCACATAATGAAGAGGAGGACGATGAGGCCACATAATGAAGAGGATGACGATGAGGCCACATAATGAAGAGGATGACGATGAGGCCACATAATGAAGAGGATGACGATGAGGCCACATAATGAAGAGGATGACGATGAGGCCACATAATGAAGAGGATGACGATGAGGCCACATAATGAAGAGGATGACGATGAGGCCACATAATGAAGAGGATGACGATGAGGCCACATAATGAAGAGGATGACGATGAGGCCACATAATGAAGAGGAGGACGATGAGGCCACATAATGAAGAGGATGACGATGAGGCCACATAATGAAGGCCACATAATGAAGAGGAGGACGATGAGGCCACATAATGAAGAGGATGACGATGAGGCCACATAATGAAGAGGATGACGATGAGGCCACATAATGAAGAGGATGACGATGAGGCCACATAATGAAGAGGAGGACGATGAGGCCACATAATGAAGAGGATGACGATGAGGCCACATAATGAAGAGGATGACGATGAGGCCACATAATGAAGAGGATGACGATGAGGCCACATAATGAAGAGGAGGACGATGAGGCCACATAATGAAGAGGAGGACGATGAGGCCACATAATGAAGAGGATGATGAGGCCACATAATGAAGAGGATGACGATGAGGCCACATAATGAAGAGGAGGACGATGAGGCCACATAATGAAGAGGAGGACGATGAGGCCACATAATGAAGAGGATGACGATGAGGCCACATAATGAAGAGGATGACGATGAGGCCACATAATGAAGAGGATGACGATGAGGCCACATAATGAAGAGGAGGACGATGAGGCCACATAATGAAGAGGAGGACGATGAGGCCACATAATGAAGAGGAGGACGATGAGGCCACATAATGAAGAGGAGGACGATGAGGCCACATAATGAAGAGGATGACGATGAGGCCACATAATGAAGAGGAGGACGATGAGGCCACATAATGAAGAGGAGGACGATGAGGCCACATAATGAAGAGGATGACTATGAGGCCACATAATGAAGAGGATGACTATGAGGCCACATAATGAAGAGGAGGACGATGAGGCCACATAATGAAGAGGAGAACGATGAGGCCACATAATGAAGAGGAGGACGATGAGGCCACATAATGAAGAGGAGGACGATGAGGCCACATAATGAAGAGGATGACTATGAGGCCACATAATGAAGAGGATGACGATGAGGCCACATAATGAAGAGGATGACGATGAGGCCACATAATGAAGAGGATGACGATGAAGCCACATAATGAAGAGGAGGACGATTGAGGCCACATAATGAAGAGGATGACGATGAGGCAACATAATGAAGAGGATGACGATGAGGCCACATAATGAAGAGGATGACGATGATGCCACATAATGAGGACCGTTAACGAGTCTCTTCCCCGAGATATAAATATTCTTAAAGAATTCTCCAACCGACGAGGAGTGGAAGGTGAATGAAAAGACTAATTGGTATTCAAGGCGAAAATATCGACCTCGTGAACTCGAGAACTCTGTGGAAAAAAACATTTTATTTCGTTGCGTTTATTTGAAAGGACCTGATGAGTTGGATTATCATTTTAATAAAGCTTTGGTATAAGTCTCTTCGTGATGGTTTGTCTTTCCAGAAAGCAGAAAGTAAGTTTGGAGTATGTGACCCTTATTCGCTTTCCACCGTGTTAGGGAAAAACTCATGTGAGATCATTGATAGGACTCTATGTGCGTATTGATATAGAATCTACATCTTTTTCAGGATATTTTGAAAACCAGTTTGTTTATAGGATTTTATTGTGAATGAGCTGTGATGACGGCAGTGGAAAACTCAACTAATATGTTTCCATCATTACACACGTGTATATATATACACTTTTTATCGTCATAAAAAGAAATACGGAAAATGGCTTTTTTTAGGTCCTTAGATGTAAATTATAGCTTTCTCTCGCTGGTCCAATGGCTGAATCAGCCATAACGTATGATTCTCTTAATCCTTTGTATATCCATATTAGGATAATTCCTTGTAAGAGGAAACTAATATCGCTATTGAAAAAAAGGTAATCTCTCGTCTTTAGGAAAAAAGCAGATAAAGAACTAGTGGTGTTTTATAAAGCTATTTTACGTTTTTCAATCGGAAACAAATCCAGATTATGTTCCGTTTTTTGTTGCTCTTCGTTTCTGTCGTGGAAGGTCGATGATCTTGCAGTGATCATACCCGTGATGTTATTATCATTTACAATATTTACAGATATTTACAGTTACTGTAGCGACTTGAAGTTATTATTCTACTCTAAAAGAGGTTGTGGTTTAGCATATAGTAACTCCAGATCGTTAATATGTATACTTAAAGGTGGCTATTATTTTTGGTTATGCTTGCAAATATCGTTTAAACGTAATGTTGTAATAACGACAAACATGATTTATCAAAAAGTGATTAAGTCTTCCTTTCTCTCTATCAATTTATTAAAAAAAGACCTGCCTGCTCGTTCATCCACACGTTATTCATATACGTATCATTTCGCAAAATACTTTATATTCGAAGGCCTTCCTCCCACCCATCACCTCCCTCATCCCACGTCCCTTATGGCACTCCTTCGACGATACCAGCATACGAGTGGCACTGGTACCTCCTCGGTTACAATGTTCATCCTGGCCTTTCGGTTTTCTGGCTCCATTCAAGACACTATTGCTAGAAAGCCGTCGACCCTTTTGGCTAGAAGACGCAAGAAGAATGGTAGGTCTCGGTGCCTCAATCTGTTGTATGTTGATTGTCGAGTTGATTGTCCAGTTGATTGTCGAGTTGATTGTCGTGGACGTGATCATTCGTGGTATTCATTATTAAGATGATTCAGTTAATAATGGTGCTGGTCTATTGACTTCAGTCCCTTGTTAGCAGGGAGAGAGAGAGAGAGAGAGAGAGAGAGAGAGAGAGAGAGAGAGAGAGAAAGAGAAAGAGAGAGAGGGAGAGAGAGAGAGAGAGAGAAAGAAAGAAAGAAAGAAAGAAAGAAAGAGAGAGAGAGTGAGAGTGAGAGTGTGAGTAAAAGTGAGTTGCTGAGTGAAAGAGTTTTTTTCCGTGTGGCTATGTGCTCAGAAGTGTTTAAAACCAATAAAGGGATC
>NW_028234406.1:9161503-9166503 GCF_977035675.1 Penaeus japonicus | reverse complement strand
TATATATATATATATATATATATATATATATATATATATATATATATATATATATATATATATATATATATATATATATATATATATATATATATATATATATATATATATATATATATATATATATATATATATATATATATATATATATATATATATATATATATATATATATATATATATATATATATATATATATATATATATATATATATATATATATATATATATATATATATATATATATATATATATATATATATATATATATATATATATATATATATATATATATATATATATATATATATATATATATATATATATATATATATATATATATATATATATATATATATATATATATATATATATATATATATATATATATATATATATATATATATATAATAATAACAACAACGTATTTTCCCTCATTATATCCCTAGAGAAGGACCCAGTACACCCTAATCACCCAAACTATGCCGGTGATATAGCTTTTTACTTTTTACGGTAATTTGGACATGTAAATCGGAGCCAGAAGCTGCACAGGTCTCCTGAAAGAGCTGCAAGTTGCCGACCGCTGTTCCAGATAAGCAGTCTACATTATATATTAGATGTCGCCAAAATAGACCAGGACACTTTATAATAGATTGCTTTATCAAACATACTATACTGGAAATCTGAATTTTATCACGAATGGTATGATCGTGTTTACAGCATTAATGCCTTATCATTGACTATATTAAAGGCTTATTGCATTTAAAATTTAACGAGTTCAAATGCCTCAACTTATTCTGAAAATGTATGAAGGAAAGGAAAGATAGTCTTTCATTCATGTATTTATACATATAGTTTTATTCATTATCCTTATCCTCTGTAATAACTCTTGTTCCTAGAGAGTTAAATATAAGTTAGAACAATGGATTCTTTGCAACTTTCGTATATCAAACACGAGTGTTCACGAGGCCGGTTCTTGTGGTCGAGACATCAGAGAGAGAAAACAAAGGGCGTTTAGCTTGGAAAACACGGTGGAGAGCCTCTGTCTGCCCCGAAGCTGGCGTGATCGAACAGTATTACAGCATGGAATGACGAGGAATACTTATAAATACTAATGCATGGCAAAACTTTAATGCATGGCAAAGCGGAAGCTATTTATGTAATAGTGGAAGCATTCCTGGTAGGCCTTTGGCGAGGGGAGAGAATGGGCGAAAGTGGATGAGGGGAAGCATGCCCGACACACCAAGAGGAGAGCTGCTTTGGGCGTGGGAATGGGCAGCAGCTTCTCCCCTGCAGCACCCCGTCGCCGCCCACTCCGTGCTCCCGCCCGCCAGCACTCCGTGACGCCCTTGCCTCAACGAGAGCTGGAGGGAGAGTGTCTCTGCGCCGCCAGTGCCATTAAGCCCCCGCAAGATGAGGTGAATACTCGCTAAATTGCACCGTATTTGCAAAGTGGAAAAGTTCCCCCCTTCTAATTGATGTTGCCGTGCAGACAGCAGCGCCTCTGGTGGTGACCTTGTACTCAACCCGTAATTAATCATCATTATGTACAATTCTAATTATGGTTCAGTTGTTTCGCTAAGTGCGGCTCACCGGGCGGCGGTGCGGGCAGCCGTGTAGAGGGCTCCACTGGGCTCCTCACGCCATGATTTAGGGACGCCTCCAAAAAACGTTTAGGGATTTAATTTTTAGTTTCTAAACATTTCACAGCCATTATCCGGAGGCCAACTATTTCACGCTCACTTCGTTTTCGTGCGAAGCTATCATACGGGAGCAGCTGTATTGTTTATATATATATATATATATATATATATATATATATATATATATATATATATATATATATATATATTCCTTCTTTCTTTTTTATAGGTGACCTTCATTTGCAAGCAGACATTATTAGCATTTTGCTCCGTATTGTTGCCTGCTGCGAAGGACGGCTCAGGCATGTTTACAAACTCAATAAACACATGCATTCTCTCGCGACGTTCGTTCGCATTTTGCTGTAAAGATCAACGCAGAATAATAAATCGCAAAATAATTCCTTATTCTCGGTAATTTTGATTGCTTCCTCGCTAAATTTGTACATCGCAAATTTATAAGAATTTTTGTAACACGTAATGGCAAACCCTCGGGCTTTTAGTGTTATCATACAGATTGAGTGAAGAAAAAAGAAAAGAAAAAAAAGTGCAAGCATGTTCTGCTGTTGAACATCATAAATATTAACTGAAGGTTGATCGCTCCCCGATCCTTTAATGATCACGAGGCACTGGCTAATGACAAGACGTTTTAAAAGACTGTGACGTATACATCCAGTGCATTACGATGCAAATTGTGCTGTATAATGATCTAATTGAGCTGGCAGCTTGCTTGACACCTGGCTAGATACTGGGTGTTGAAATCGGCGGGGGGAAGGGGGGGGAGAGGGGGGGGGGTTTGAGGCACATTTGGGCTTTGATTTGGGTGTTTGATTTCTGATAGATAGATGGATGAAAGGATGGATAGACAGACAGACAGACGGAAAAGACAGCGATATATATGAATAAATATATATATATATACATATATATGTATGTATGTAATATATATATATATATATATATATATATATATATATATATATATATATAATGTATGTATGTATGTATACATATATATATATATATATATACATATATATATACATATATATGTATATATATATATATATATATATATATATATATATATATATATATATATACATGTATATATATGCATACATATTTGAAAAAGGAAGATATGAGAGAGAGCGAGAAAGAGAAAGAGGAAAGAAGGAGAAAGAGTGAAAAAGAGAACACTGAAAAAGAGCAGCATGCAGGAATATGATTAATGTACCTGTCTTTTTCTTCTTCTTTTTTCTTTTCTTTCTTGCAATATTTATTCTACCGCGGTCAGACTAGCTCTCGGAGATATTACTGTCAAAACTTTTCATATTCCCATGATGGCAAATAAATGCAATTTAAGTTGGAAAGATCAACATAGTCTTCGTAGATTTATTGAAACAGTTAAAGTATTACTGAATCTACTGTATACATTCAAATTAAGTTTATTTTCATTATCTTTAATTGCTGTAAACTCTTGAATAAATAAACAAAGAAAAACAAAATTAAATAAACACAAAAACGAATAAACAAAGGAACAAAAATTTATAAATAAAGAAACATATAAATAATAAAGAAACAAAAATTTATAAACAAAGAAACATATAAATAATAAAGAAATAAAAATTTATAAACAAAGAAACATATAGATAATAAAGAAACAAAAATATATAAACAAAGAAACACAAAAATAAATAAAGAAAGAAACAGAAGTTATTAAACAAAGAAACATAAATGAATAAATAAACAAAGAAACAAAAAATAAAACAAAGAAACAAGCAAAAATTCTGATTATGCAATCGATTTCTTAATGCCCAGCTCTATCGGAATCAATTTACTAATTAGAGAGTTTCGACAAGCGGCAAGGAGGTCGAAAGAGGTCATCATGGACCAAGCGAGACGACCCCGAGAAAAAAAGATTGTTAGAAATAGGTCATAACGACTTATCCTAACAATTAATGCAATCAAATATCAATTAGAGTGAATTTGGGTAATTGGTTACATTAATATTTACTGTAGAAAAGATTATCTTGTTTCCGAATAGCCAAGTAGTTGGGGTAGTTAAGCTGGACTACTCGTGTGCCGGTCCCAAGGCCAGATGAATGGGGTGGGTTGGTGGTTGGAATGGCATTCTGCTGTTTAAAAATGAAAAAAAAAAAAACTGCTAGATGAGTCATTATTGATTTATTGGTTTTATTTTCATGGAATAGCGGTTTTATACTCAGAGCTTTTAATTTATATATGTATAGATTTATTTTTTATTTTTTGAGTTGAAAAGCAAAAGAAAATCAAGATTTATTGGTGAAAATTGGGATATAAACATATAAATATAATGATGATAATAATAATAATGATAATAATAATAATAATAATAATAATAAAATAATTGCTCTGGATTGCGATCCCAATTTCATGAAGAACAAAATGCGTATTATTATGTCGTATTATTATTATGTTATGTTTAATATAAAATTGAATTCGGCAAAGGTTTTAAAAAGTAATGTCCACTTTCGAGAAATTTGCTCTGAAAAGGTTCTCATATCAATACTTTATCATTTATATTGGTAAATAACATCTACGAACTACAGTCCAGTACATCAAATATGATTTTCACATTTCATTTATCAAGAGAACATAATAACAACAAAACTACCTCATATTGCATAATGTCAAATGGGATTCGGATAAAAAACACACAAAATGAAATAACATTTATGTATAGAGTGCGGGGTCATATATACTTGGTGACTGAGGTGTTATGTTAATGGGAGGAGGCAAGAAGTAGTGTTGTTAGACTGTTTAGTTCACTGAATTTCTCTTTTATTGAATTGCATAATATTGGCCTATTTTATGCAGTCCAGAGTCTGCAGGAAGGGTATACTTACAAACCCAAATAGAAGGTTTATGTACATAAATGTACAGTGGATATTACTTTCAGTTTTTTATAAGCCTATTTTTGAAGTTATGTTTTTCTCGTCCATTTCTAAATTTTTCCAGTTGCATGAAAGATATTCAAATTCAATTAACTTTCCAATTTTATTTCATTCACTTCAATTTATTCATTTTTATGGTAGAAACCGAATGTTTCAGATTTCAGAAGATGTAACAAAAAGTTTTAAAAAAGTGACCAAATATGTAATAAATATCTAAAGATAATCTTTTATTTCTTCGTTTTTCGAAAAGCTGTCATACGCAGAGATACGATCCAAGTACAAAGAATGGACTCTTTGTTATGACGCATTGTATATCTCTTAGCATGTGTATTTCTTCAAACTTCTTTGATGTTATATTACTGTTGTTGTAGGTTGATAGGAACTAAAACAGTCATTGTATAATAAAGTACCGGTGTTATATTAA
>NW_028234406.1:9154003-9156503 GCF_977035675.1 Penaeus japonicus | reverse complement strand
CGCGGCTTTATGGCGGTCGCGACGTGAACACAGCCCGCCCGCCGCCCGTTTATGATGCCTTTCTGAGGCTCGACTGGGCTTCCCAGAGGACGGCCAGGGTTTATGGCCTTCCTTTCGTGCCCGCCTGTATTATCTGGTTATCTTCTCTTTTCCTCGAAGAAAATGAGTCAGCGAGGTTGTGTGTGTCTCTCTCTCTATCTACGCTTTGTTCCTCCTGTTTGCTTAAGGACTTTTTTTTCTCTTTAATATCATTGCAAGAGGATACAAATATGCATCTTAAACAAAGAGAATAAATAGTTAACACGATTGGGATTTAGAAAAAGAAATATTGCAAGAGTAAGATATGATTGCAAGATGGCTTCTTCAGGGGATACTGTTTTGAAATATCACTGACAAATAACATAATTTGACATATCTATTATTCGTCCATCTCATATTTGCTTATCCTTTATTTAGATTTTTTTTCATTCATTCTCTCTTTCTTTCTTTCTTTCTTTCTTTTTTCTTTTTTTATTATGGTCCGTGTAAGATGTCAATTTGTCTGCGCCTATGAATCCTCATCGACATCGCCAGCAGAACTTAAGCTAAGACGTATAGCTAAGACGTATAGCTAAGACGTATAGGTAAGACGTACAGCTGAGACGTACAGCTAAGGCGTATAGCTGAGACTCATAGCCAAGACATATAACTAAGACGTATAGCTAAGACGCATAGCCAAGAAGCATAGCCAAGACGTATAGCTAAGACTCATAGCCAAGACGCATAGCCAAGAAGCATAGCCAAGACGCATAGCCAAGACGCATAGCCAAGACGCATAGCCAAGACGCATAGCCAAGACGCATAGCCAAGACGTATTGCCAAGACGTACAGCTAAGACGTTGCTCGGTTAGTAAATACTGGACACTTTTCTTTATTCCGAGAGATTACTTACGGACAGGTAAGGCAATAGTGTTCCATCGCCCTCAAGTCTCGCTCAGGAAGTAATCTCCGCATGTCAGCATTTTTCTCGCAGTTTCTTAAGACTGGCGAGACGAAGAGTGAGTGAGATCTCGCGAGGGAATGAGGCTGGGGGGAAAAAAGGGCTACAGAACACCTGCTTCAGATGAGCCTTCGCCTTATCCGCAGCAGGTAATTCACGGGGCGCGAACACCACTCACTCACGCCCAGGCCGCCCACTCGTCCTCGATGTCCGATGTGTAGGGCGGCTGTTTCGATGACTGCCAGACGCCCCTGTGTGGCCTCCGGTTTCATCCTCGAGGAACAGTCCTGTGGGATAGAAAAGTGTGACGGGAAGGATTGGGATAATAGTGGTGATGGTGATGATTGCAAGAATATTAATGATGATAAAGATGAGAATGGTCATATATGTACTACTTACTACTACTACTACTACTTCTACTACTACTATTTTTACTACTACTACTACTACTACTGCTACTTCTACTACTACTGCTATTGCTACTTCTTCTACTACTATTTCTACTATTACTACTACTATTACTACTATTTCTACTATTACTACTACTATTACTACTATTTCTACTATTACTACTACTATTACTACTATTTCTACTATTACTACTACTATTACTACTATTTCTACTATTTCTACTATTATTATTACTGTTTCTACTACTACTACTACTACCACTTCTACTTCTACTATTACTACTACTAGTAGTACCTCTATTACTACTACTACCTCTACTACTACTACTTTTACTACTACAATTGCTATTACTACTACTACTACTACCCCCACTTTCTTCTTCTCCTTTTTCATCTCCCTTCCCATTACTAAATGACAAAATCGTTATCATCATCATCGGCATTGTCCCATCATCATCATCATCATCATCATTATTATTAATATCACCATCAATAGCATTATAATTATTGATATCATGATTAAAATGAGGATGATAGTGATAAGATGATAAAGATGATAATGATAGTGATAATAATGACTATAATAATAATGATGATTATAATAATAATAGTGGCAACAATGATAATAATAATGATGATAATGATAACAAGAGCAACAGTAATAATGATTATAATAATAACTAAAACTGTCACTGTTATATTAAAAGTGTTAGTGATAGTGATAGGCACGATAATGATTATGGTGATGTTCCTATGAATGATAATGATTGTAATAACATAATAAGGATAATCATAATAAAAATAACAATTGTAGTAGTAATGACAATAATGATAATACAGTACTATAGTGCTCAATGAATCTCCTAAAAGACACATTTTCTATGATGGATCGCACTGTATATTAATACTTTAATTTGATCCTATATCTGTACAGGGGTCCGTTTCATTACCAAAATCTTATCAACTGGTACTTAATCTAATTATAATCTATACATTAATTCTCATTTCATTCCTTCTGTACTTTCTTGCGTAATCGTGCCAACAGCCCAAGACACAATGGTACCATAAATTATAATCATATTGATAATTATTGCAATAGTGATGATAATAG
>NW_028234406.1:9139003-9144003 GCF_977035675.1 Penaeus japonicus | reverse complement strand
GTTGTGAAGCAGATAATACAGGGACCCTGCAATTGTAAACGCTAGGCAAAGCTAAACACGACATAGTAGTGCATGATACATTATGCTACTAACATTCAATAAATATGTCACCAGAGGTCACCATACCTTCTATACTCTTCTGATTTACAATAAAAGGATTGTGACGAATGATTCCTATGATGAGGTTATTATCACAGAGAAAAAAAGATTCATAGCCTAACCTTGAAAGCCCTAAAGGCATTTTTTTTTTTTATTAACGTATGCAATATTCGAAGTTCACGACGTTTCCAGCACTTCCAACTTCCCCCTTTTGATTTTAACCATGGATGGTAGTACCTCGATTAACAGATTCCGAAACAATGATAAAATTTAGGCCAATGGAGCGATACCTCTTTGAATTTCCCCTTCGTCAACATACCCCCCCCCCCCCCGCACCTTACCGACGAGGCTGGGTTTGACATAATTTTTAAAGTGTTACATAAGCTCGTATTGTGGTTCGGTTATATGTTGTGACTCATTATATGAGACTCATTATAAAAAAAATAATTTTGAAAAATGAAAATGTTATGGACAATATTTGAATTTCTTTTCCAAAGTGAAACTACTAAAGTATAGCATGAGGGATAGTGTGTGTGTGTCTGGTGCAGTGTGCTTTCAGGTGTATACGGGTTATTTTTGCATCTTATTATCAACAATATACTTATGCCCTTCTGGTACTACAGAGCGACACCATAATGCCTGGCTTCCCATCGTAGGATCACTGGCACAATGCGGTGTGGTCGTCTCACTACAGATAGAAATACCCATTGAACTTGCTTTGATATTGCAATATAGTGTACATAATACACTATATGTTCTACTAATACTTTCTCTGTTACATTACTTACGAATATCAGTTGTGCAATAGATGTATTTTTTGGCATTATTACTTGGAAAGGAAGATTCAACGTTACAGACTAAGTTCCTAGACTTTGCACAAAACATGGTTGATGACCCCTGGCGTTTATTTATTTTATTTTATTTATTTATTGTGTGTGTGTGTGCGTGTGTGTGTGTTTGTTTGTTTGTGTGTGTGTGTGTGTGTGTGTGTGTGTGTGTGTGTGTGTGTGTGTGTGTGTGTATGTGTGTGTGTATGTGTGGATACGTGTAGATAGATAAATATCGATATCAACCCATCAGTGGTACTAATGACGAGGAGGGCACAGTGCCGCACCAACCCTTCATCTCTAACCACGAGGGTCACTCTTGACGAGCTGCCAGTTAGAGATGTCTTCCTTGGTCGTCCTATAGGCCTCCTCTATCTAGAATTGTCTCTGATGGAGACAACCTGTTGGCAGGATCATTCTTTGGGGGTCGAGTCAAGTGTCCATTTAGCTTGAGTTGGCGATCCTGGATTGTATGAGTAGTAGATCCTATGGTTGGAATATCCTATGGTTGAAAGATCCTGTGGTTGGAAGATCCTGTGGTTGGACACATGCTTCTGAAAGCTGTATCCCATGTGCTGATGTAATAACTGTTGCCAAAGGCGTCAGGGTGAAACTCCAATGCATAAGATAGTGTCTAAGTATTTTTGCCACACGGGAAACCTGGCAATGTGAATGCCTTGAATGGGCATTGTCTGATTAATCAGCATAGGCATTAGCATTCGTTTAACTCTTGTCGAAAAAAAAATAATGATTTCTTCCACCGGAGTCTTGGCCTCAATTGACATCAAGAACCATCACTAGGGTCCCCAGAGACTTATTTAAGCTAGCAATATCAATATCAATATCATTGGCAAAGGGAAGGTCTCAGGGCTTCTTCCCAAGGCAAGATGTCAGGGATCCTTATGAAGCCAGAGGGGGTGTTGGCCCAATTTTATCACCTAATGTAACACCACATTGACTTTGTATGAGGTTTACCCACTATTTGCCCACATAAGCGTTGGTGCAAAAACACAGCTTTGCCTTACTCCTGAATTCAGAAGAAAGAAGCTAAATATGCTCCTACCACACCATACAGCTCCGTCATTGTCAGTATATTGACATGTTCTTGGTCTTTGAAGGAAACCATGCATGCAGAGAGCCTGCCATATTTCTTTACTTAGTAAAAGATCAGCAATCTGATTATGTGCATTCTAATGCGAAGGAAAAAGTATGTCTCTCTTAGTTTGAGTCTTACTTTAAATAGAGAGGCAGTCAAAGAACTACAAGTAAACTATTACTTCACTGAGATCAATAAAAGACATAACACAGGCTTCTAACTACTTCCGGTAGCTCCAAGAACAGCCTCTGAGTTGGATGACCACACTACCATAAAGGGAAATAAAGGGAAGTTATGCAGAGTCTGATCCGTGTTCACCTTAGCCTAAGGAATGGAATCTTCTTGTCCCATAATTTCCCTGGGTACTCATTCTGCCATGTACTCGTTGGAGAAATGGTGTTTCAAATTGGTTGTGCTTAATTGGAACTAAATTGGAAGGGGTTGTGGACTGTCAACAAGCTCAATGCTTTGAGTCAAGCACATGAGGATGCTATCCATTATTCTGCTCTCCAGCTATTCTACCAATTTCCTTCAACCTCAGCTGATATTCTTGCTGGTCGGTACTTTTCTTCCAGCCATGTGGTGCTCTCTGCTGATTGTCAGTCCATGCCACTCTTTCCGGAACAGAACAACAAGCACTAGCAAATCAGGATGTGGAGGGAGATTCTTGCTGAACCTGTCGTGGCATCTTCATGGTCATTCTGATACTGTCAGAATAATGTCGACCTACTATTCGTGACTTACGATTTTACTCTTCTTGTTATTCTACACTAGTTTGCAATAAGAAAAACACATGGAAATAAACTGTCCAATAGTCCAGAGTCTGTTCATGAAAATAAACATAACTTTTTGGTCTTAGTTTTCTAACCTACAACACTCCTCCTAGACTCTCTGTTGACTTGCAGTTGCTAGTTCGTTATAATTCCCATAAAAGATATTGTCCATTTATCATAATCATCAGGACGTTTCTTTTATTATTACTATACTCCTAAGACCTCATTTCGATAACCCCTGGGGGTGGGGAGGCAAGACTTATAAGCACCTGATTTTGGGTATCATATACCAAAGTAATTATTTGAAAGGGTATATGAACATCAAAACATGTAATGGTGATATAAGTCTCTTTGTAAGTAATATTCCACTTAAGATAGAGACGCATTAACGGTGTTTGTCTTTTGTTTGTTTGTTTTTATTCTGTTCATTAAAAAAGTCTCTCCACTTCAACACTGGAAATGTGATTAACAAAGACGACAGCATGAGGGAAGTTCGTAGGGTTTTATGTTGCATTTGCAATACTCGAAGTATCAAACTGAATTAATTATTTTAATTTTCTGCAGTAAATACCTATTTTTCTGTTGATTTCGATCGGAAACTTCTATATATCAATTGGAATATCTATAGAAAAAAAAAAACAGGCCTGGAGGATATGAATCATGCATACTTCTTAAACATGTCAGATTTTTGCATTTTTTCCCGAGGCTTAATTGCCACTATTGCCAAATACATAATACACCCTGAGACAAATAAATACACGAGAATTAAATAAGAGAAGTTACATTTCTCAACCTGTGTATATAAAGGCTCACAGAAATCGTATTCCTATTACAACCTACTCAAAGCTAAGTACGATATTCAGAATAATTCAATTACACAAATTGGGCATTTCCAATCTGGCAAGTATTCCCCAGTTAATACCGTGCTTAGTATAGACGAATACCTTTCAGTAACAATGCTATTCAAAGAAGATTATAACAGTTGCCAAGTTATCGAGGAGATCAGCATAAAAAGTTTTTTTTTTTTTTTTTTTTTTTTTTACTCGTATGATAATTGACATACGATGATTTTTTTATGAGTACTATTGACCAATAACGGATTACTTGGCATCATGTGAATGGATAGTCAAATAAACAGGAAGATAATAAGAATAAAACTTGATAACTCTTTGCTAGAAATTTAATGAAAAGCAAAGCAAATCGTCAACAAATTATTCAGAAATGAATGATTCAATAAGACTGGAAAATACATATTGTGATTCTATTAGTAGTAATGCTATTGTGTTATTGCCAGAAAGCTTCAAACACATACACACACACACACACACACACACACACACACACACACACACACACACACACACACACACACACACACACACACACACACACACACACACATAAACACACACATACACACACACACACACACACACACACACACACACACACACACACACACATACATACATACATAAACAGAGGAAACCGGGTCTAGGTGTGACACGTCCAAGTTATTACGCTCTCAATATCTCAAAAACTATTTAATAGATGTCACAAGGATATCTGTCACGTGGTGCAGCTTGCGAACAAAGGTGAGAGTCGAGAACATGAATTTAGAATTGTGATTAGACGAAAAGATAAGGGGAAATATTATTTTTTTGAAGGACAAAGATTTTTTTCTGTATTCTTAGTTCTCGCGTAACGTCTGTAGCTTCAAGATTTATGCAATGAACACAATGCCAGGCCATAATGCTATTCACGTTGACAAAATATTGCAAAGAGAAACGGACACAAATAGTGGGGTTTGTTGTTACGGCCGAGTTGTTACTCTAAGATCTTACCCTTATCAAATATATATAGAATGGGATCACATTTATTGTTCTAGTGAAGATGGCATGGTTAGAGATGAGATGGATGACTAATTAGAATATTTTTGTATGCGTAAATGCTTGGGAAATATGATTTAATTTAGTTTTTGATAAGAAAGGGATTAGATATCATTTGAGATGTTTATAATGGAATTGGAAAGGTGGCATTACTTGTATGGCATCGTTACCAATGTAGGTGTGAATTATTTTCGTTTTTATAATAGGTGTACCAATTTACCCCAGGGTACGTAACAACCTGACCCGTACCTCGAGGACATTGGTGCGGTTGACATACCTTCATAAATTGTCAAATAACTATGTGAAATTAATTATC
>NW_028234406.1:9124003-9126503 GCF_977035675.1 Penaeus japonicus | reverse complement strand
TTGAAGAAAATATGAGGATCTCGCAAATCAGGTAGAGGTATGTAATTAGAGTATGTTTAGCTCATAGACCCCATCATAAAGCAACGATTCCCCGCCCCACGTTGAGAAAAAGAGCAAGGCAACGTGCACGAAATGTTTCAACCACCGGTCGCGTACAAACTCCAGAACCTACATGTGGTGGCTGGACGAACATCAGCTGGGAGTGCGAGGCTCGTGTATCTTGTCAAGGCAGGCGTAGAGGACGCATCACGTACAAGAGAGAATCCCGTATGAGTGGGCGAAGGGGGGAGAGGGAGTGGGAGGGAGGAGAGGGTAAATAAGAAAGATAAAGGCATGTAAATGAAACGGCGAAAATGTCGGGGAGAAACGATTGGTACCTTGATGTATGGCTGTTTCCGTGGTTCGAAATATCCTTGTTATGTTAGAAAGTATTTCATATGCGTCGGGAAAAGGAGATAAATAGTTTTTACTGTATGGTTTTAGTTTAAGATCGGTCTGGAAAAGCAACTGCAAATGTCAAGATATTGATATTGGGATTAATGTATGAGCTTCATGTAAGTCATCGCCATCGAATCTCATGATCCAAATAAGCAGTCAATTAATTATGAAAATATCTATATCTTTATTTATCATTTTTTATTTTATTATTATTATTATTTTTTTTAGATTAGTGATATCTTTAGATTAAGTGATGTAAACCCGTTTGCAGTTCGACATGATTTTCATACAAAAAAAAAAAAAAAAAAAAAATGATACATAGCAGCATGATCAAAGAGCACGTGCAACAACATCCATATAGGTCGGAATTCCATGTTGCAAAATTAAAAATGCCTTTGCCACGTACGAAAAAAAGATAACTAATTAAGGTAGATCTGTCTATAGATTGTTATACGAAGAAATGATGAAATGGAAATATTTAACATATACTTGTTGAAAAAAAACATTGTTTATTGAATCATCTTTACGCTATTCTTACGTTACTTAAATGGGTATTCAAGTAACGATGAGTGAATAATTAAACATGCATACTGATCTCAGAAGGGAAATTTTATCATGTCAAAAGATTGTTTTCAAAAAATCACTATTTACTATCTCATTTTGGGATTTTCTTGAGTAACAATTTCGGTCACCGAGAGAGAGACCTCTGTACGTATTTTTCCCATCCAAAGCAAATGTGTAAATACTTTCCATTGATAACGAAGATTAAGAATCCTTTGGGACAAGTGGATTACGGTTAGAATCCTTAAAGAGCCACAAATAGAAGTGAAGAAAATACCAGTAAGGTGAAATAGTTCAATAAGGATTTTCTAAGCTTCCTTGCGTGACATTACCTTTTTTCAGGAGAGCCAAAATCAGTCTCTCATGAAAGAATAATGTTTTCATGAATTTATTTAGATCGTTTTCCTCTTCGCATATATATATATATATATATATATATATATATATATATATATATATATATATATATATATATATATATACATTTTTTTTTTTTCATTATACTTACAAAAACGACCACGTGACTAACAAGGTAACAGGCAGGTCCTCCTTCTGTAATGACCTTTTTCAGTCGAATTGGCATTTGTAATTACACAGTGCTAGTTGGTTGTTCTGCTCGTTTGCTTCGATTTTCTCTCTCTATCTATTTATCTGTCTATCTATTTATTCATATGTATCTTTACCTGTGTGTCTGTATATCTATCTGTCCACCTTAATCAATCGATCAGTCAGTATCGATGTATCTATCTATCTATTTCCTTCTTCTTCTCCTTCCTCTCTCTCTCTCTCTCTCTCTCTCTCTCTCTCTCTCTCTCTCTTCCTCTCTTCCTCTCCCTCTTTCCTCACTCTCTAGTCTCTTTCTCCCTCTCTTCCCTTCTCTCTCTCTCTCTCTCTCTCTCTCTCTCTCTCTCTCTCTCTCTCTCTCTCTCTCTCTCTCTCTCTCTCTCTCTCTCTCTCTCTCTCTCTCTCTCTTCCTCTCTTCCTCTCCCTCTTTCCTTCTCACTCTCTAGTCTCTTTCTCCCTCTCTTCTCTCTCTCTCTCTCTCTCTCTCTCTCTCTCTCTCTCTCTCTCTCTCTCTCTCTCTCTCTCTCTCTCTCTCTCTCTCTCTCTCTCTCTCTCTCTCTCTCTCTCTACTTACTGATAAATTCCTTCCTCCAGGAACATACGTATGTTTTATTAACATATATGTGCATCACATTTCTAAGTATGTAATAATGCGACCTCAGGAGAGTACTTAGCATGCTGAGGGTGATAATTTATACTGTCATATCGCTCTCTTGATATGTAAACAATTAATTGTATATGCTTGTGATTGACCCCCCCTTTGTTCTGTATATATTTCAACGTGTTGACATAGCTGTAAGGTCTTGTAAAATATATGTGAGCCCAAAGAGGGACTAAGATTGGGGTGAGGATAACCTATGTTACCTCATCCTTTTGAGATGTACGTAATCACTTGTCTCAATAAACTCGTCAAAGTCAAAGTCAAAGTCTCTTTCTC
>NW_028234406.1:9089003-9099003 GCF_977035675.1 Penaeus japonicus | reverse complement strand
CCTACTGCTCATGAGACGGTGCTGGAGCCTTCTTGGGGATGGGGGCTGTTCCCTACTGCTCATGAGACGGTGCTGGAGCCTTTAGGGGTGGGGGCTGTTCCCTATGCTCATGAACGGGACGGTGCTGGAGCCTTCTAGGGGTGGGGGCTGTCCCTACTGCTCATGAGACGGTGCTGGAGCCTTCTAGGGGTGGGGGCTGTTCCTACTGCTCATGGGACGGTGCTGGAGCCTTCTAGGGGTGAGACGGTGCTGGAGCCTTCTAGGGTGGGGCTGTTCCCTACAGTTCATGAGACGGTGATGGAGCCTTATAGGGGGTGGGGCTGTTCCTACTGCTCATGAGACGGAAAGATGCTGGAGCCTTTAGGGGGGGGGGGCTCTTCCCTACTGCTCATGAGACGGTACTGGAGCCTTCTAGGGGGTGGGGGCTATCCCTACTGCTCATAAGACGGTGCTGGAGCCTTCTAGGGGTGGGGCTGTTCCCTACAGCTCATGAGACGGTGCTGGAGCCTTCTAGGGGGTGGGGGTTCCCTACTGCCATGAGACGAGCCTTCTAGGGGGGGGGCTATCCCTACATTCATGAGACGGTGCTGGAGCTTCTAGGGTGGGGCTGTTCCCTACTCATGAGACGGTGCTGGGCTGTTCCCTACAGTTCATGAGGGGGCTGTTCCCTACAGTTCATGAGACGGTGCTGGAGCCTTCTAGAGGGTGGGGGCTGTTCCCTACAGTTCATGAGACGGTGCTGGAGCCTTCTAGAGGGTGGGGGCTGTTCCCTACTGCTCATGAGACGGAGCTGGAGCCTTCTAGAGGGTGGGGGCTGTTCCCTACAGTTCATGAGACGGTGCTGGAGCCTTCTAGAGGGTGGGGGCTGTTCCCTACAGTTCATGAGACGGTGCTGGAGCCTTCTAGAGGGTGGGGGCTGTTCCCTACAGTTCATGAGACGGTGCTGGAGCCTTCTAGAGGGTGGGGGCTGTTCCCTACAGTTCATGAGACGGTGCTGGAGCCTTCTAGAGGGTGGGGGCTGTTCCCTACTGCTCATGAGACGGTGCTGGAGCCTTCTAGAGGGTGGGGGCTGTTCCCTACTGCTCATGAGACGGTGCTGGAGCCTTCTAGAGGGTGGGGGCTGTTCCCTACTGCTCATGAGACGGAGCTGGAGCCCTCTAGGGGGTGGGGGCTGTTCCCTACTGCTCATGAGACGGAGCTGGAGCCTTCTAGAGGGTGGGGGCTGTTCCCTACAGTTCATGAGACGGTGCTGGAGCCTTCTAGGGGGTGGGGGCTGTTCCCTACAGTTCATGAGACGGTGCTGGAGCCTTCTAGGGGGTGGGGGCTGTTCCCTACAGTTCATGAGACGGTGCTGGAGCCTTCTAGGGGGTGGGGGCTGTTCCCTACTGCTCATGAGACGGTGCTGGAGCCTTCTAGGGGGTGGGGGCTGTTCCCTACTGCTCATGAGACGGAGCTGGAGCCTTCTAGGGGGTGGGGGCTGTTCCCTACAGTTCATGAGACGGTGCTGGAGCCTTCTAGAGGGTGGGGGCTGTTCCCTACAGTTCATGAGACGGTGCTGGAGCCTTCTAGAGGGTGGGGGCTGTTCCCTACAGTTCATGAGACGGTGCTGGAGCCTTCTAGGGGGTGGGGGCTGTTCCCTACTGCTCATGAGACGGAGCTGGAGCCTTTTAGGGTGTGGGGCTGTTCCCTACTGCTCATGAGACGGAGCTGGAGCCTTCTAGGGTGTGGGGCTGTTCCCTACTGCTCATGAGACGGTGCTGGAGCCCTCTAGGGGGTGGGGTTTGTTCCTTACTGCTCATGAGACGGAGCTGGAGCCTTCTAGGGGGTGTAGGCTGTTCTCTACTGCTCATGAGACGGTGCTGGAGCCTTCTAGAGGGTGGGGGCTGTTCCCTACAGTTCATGAGACGGTGCTGGAGCCTTCTAGGGGGTGGGGGCTGTTCCCTACTGCTCATGAGACGGTGCTGGAGCCTTCTAGGGGGTGGGGGCTGTTCCCTACAGTTCATGAGACGGTGCTGGAGCCTTCTAGGGGGTGGGGGCTGTTCCCTACAGTTCATGAGACGGTGCTGGAGCCTTCTAGGGGGTGGGGGCTGTTCCTTACAGTTCATGAGACGGTGCTGGAGCCTTCTAGGGGGTGAGGGCTGTTCCCTACAGTTCATGAGACGGTGCTGGAGCCTTCTAGGGGTGGGGGCTGTTCCCTACTGCTCATGAGACGGTGCTGGAGCCTTCTAGGGGGTGGGGGCTGTTCCCTACTGCTCATGAGACGGTGCTGGAGCCTTCTAGGGGGTGGGGGCTGTTCCCTACTGCTCATGAGACGGTGCTGGAGCCTTCTAGGGGGTGGGGGCTGTTCCCTACAGTTCATGAGACGGTGCTGGAGCCTTCTAGGGGGTGGGGGCTGTTCCCTACTGCTCATGAGACGGTGCTGGAGCCTT
This sequence comes from Penaeus japonicus, assembly GCF_977035675.1. Taxonomy (NCBI): domain Eukaryota; kingdom Metazoa; phylum Arthropoda; class Malacostraca; order Decapoda; family Penaeidae; genus Penaeus; species Penaeus japonicus. Next base: position 9,096,574 of record NW_028234406.1, on the reverse strand, counting down.
CTAGAGGGTGGGGGCTGTTCCCTACTGTTCATGAGACGGTGCTGGAGCCTTCTAGGGGGTGGGGCTGTTCCCTACTGCTCATGAGACGGTGCTGGAGCCTTCTAGGGGTTGGGGGCTGTTCCCTACTGCTCATGAGACGGTGGTACTGGAGCCTTCTAGGGGGTGGGGATGTTCCCTACTGCTCATGAGACGGTGCTGGAGCCTTCTAGGGGGTGGGGCTGTTCCTACTGATCATGAGACGGTGCTGGAGCCTTCTAGGGTGGGCTGTTCCCTACAGTTCATGAGACGGTGCTGGAGCCTTCTAGGGGTGGGGGCTGTTCCCTACTGCTCATGAGACGGTGCTGGAGCCTTCTAGGGGTGGGGGCTGTTCCCTACTGCTCATGAGACGGTGCTGGAGCCTTCTAGGGGGTGGGGCTGTTCCCTACTGCTCATGAAACGGTGCTGGAGCCTTCTAGGGGGTGGGGGCTGTTCCCTACAGTTCATGAGACGGTGATGGAGCCTTATAGGGGGTGGGGCTGTTCCCTACTGCTCATGAGACGGTGCTGGAGCCTTCTAGGGGGTGGGGGCTGTTCCCTACTGCTCATGAGACGGGGATGGAGCCTACTAGGGGGTGGGGCTGTTCCCTACTGCTCATGGAACAGTGCTGTAGCCTTCTAGGGGGTGGGGCTGTTCCCTACTGCTCATGAACGGTGCTGGGAGCCTTCTAGGGGGTGGGGACTGTTCCCTACTGTTCATGAGACGGTGCTGGAGCCTTCTAGGGGTGGGGGCTGTTCCTACTGTCATGAGACGGTGATGGAGCCTTAAGAACGGTGCTGGAGCCTTCTAGGGGGTGGGGCTGTTCCCTACTGCTCATGAGACGGTGCTGGAGCCTTCTAGGGGGTGGGGCTGTTCCCTACTGCTCATGAGACGGTGCTGGAGCCTTCTAGGGGGTGGGGCTGTTCCCTACTGCTCATGAGACGGAGTTATAGCCTTCTAGGGGGTGAGGGCTGTTCCCTACTGCTCATGAGACGGAGCTGGAGCCTTCTAGGGGGTGGGGGCTGTTCCCTACTGCTCATGAGACGGTGCTGGAGCCTTCTAGGGGGTGGGGGCTGTTCCCTACTGCTCATGAGACGGTGCTGGAGCCTTCTAGGGGGTGGGGGCTGTTCCCTACTGCTCATGAGACGGTGATGGAGCCTTATAGGGGGTGGGGCTGTTCCCTACTGCTCATGAGACGGTGCTGGAGCCTTCTAGGGGGTGGGGGCTGTTCCCTACTGCTCATGAGACGGTGCTGGAGCCTTCTAGGGGGTGGGGCTGTTCCCTACTGCTCATGAGACGGTGCTGGAGCCTTCTAGGGGGTGGGGGCTGTTCCCTACTGCTCATGAGACGGAGTTATAGCCTTCTAGGGGGTGAGGGCTGTTCCCTACTGCTCATGAGACGGAGCTGGAGCCTTCTAGGGGGTGGGGGCTGTTCCCTACTGCTCATGAGACGGAGCTGGAGCCTTCTAGGGGGTGGGGGCTGTTCCCTACTGCTCATGAGACGGTGCTGGAGCCTTCTAGGGTGTGGGGGCTGTTCCCTACTGCTCATGAGACGGAGTTATAGCCTTCTAGGGGGTGGGGCTGTTCCCTACTGCTCATGAGACAGTACTAGAGCCTTCTAGGGGGTGGGGGCTGTTCTCTACTGCTCACGAGACGTATCTGGGGCCTTCTAGGGGGTGGGGGCTGTTCTCTACTGCTCATGAGACGGTGCTGGGGCCTTCTAGGGGGTGGGGGCTGTTCCCTACTGCTCATGAGACGGAGTTATAGCCTTCTAGGGGGTGAGGGCTGTTCTCTACTGCTCACGAGACGTTGCTGGGGCCTTCTAGGGGGTGGGGGCTGTTCTCTACTGCTCATGAGACGGTGCTGGGGCCTTCTAGGGGGTGGGGGCTGTTCCCTACAGTTCATGAGACGGTGCTGGAGCCTTCTAGGGGGTGGGGCTGTTCCCTACTGCTCATGAGACGGTGCTGGAGCCTTCTAGGGGGTGGGGGCTGTTCCCTACTGCTCATGAGACGGAGCTGGAGCCTTCTAGGGGGTGGGGGCTGTTCCCTACTGCTCATGAGACGGTGATGGAGCCTTATAGGGGGTGGGGCTGTTCCCTACTGCTCATGAAACGGTGCTGGAGCCTTCTAGGGGGTGGGGGCTGTTCCCTACTGCTCATGAGACGGTGCTGGAGCCTTCTAGGGGGTGAGGGCTGTTCCCTACTGCTCATGAGACGGTGCTGGAGCCTTATAGGGGGTGGGGCTGTTCCCTACTGCTCATGAGACGGTGCTGGAGCCTTCTAGGGGGTGGGGGCTGTTCCCTACTGCTCATGAGACGGAGCTGGAGCCTTCTAGGGGGTGGGGCTGTTCCCTACTGCTCATGAGACGGTGCTGGAGCCTTATAGGGGGTGGGGCTGTTCCCTACTGCTCATGAGACGGTGCTGGAGCCTTCTAGGGGGTGGGGGCTGTTCCCTACTGCTCATGAGACGGAGTTATAGCCTTCTAGGGGGTGAGGGCTGTTCCCTACTGCTCATGAGACGGTGCTGGAGCCTTCTAGGGGGTGGGGGCTGTTCCCTACTGCTCATGAGACGGTGCTGGAGCCTTCTAGGGGGTGGGGGCTGTTCCCTACTGCTCATGAGACGGAGTTATAGCCTTCTAGGGGGTGGGGGCTGTTCCCTACTGCTCATGAGACGGAGTTATAGCCTTCTAGGGGGTGGGGGCTGTTCCCTACTGCTCATGAGACGGAGTTATAGCCTTCTAGGGGGTGGGGGCTGTTCCCTACTGCTCATGAGACGGAGTTATAGCCTTCTAGGGGGTGGGGGCTGTTCCCTACTGCTCATGAGACGGAGTTATAGCCTTCTAGGGGGTGGGGCTGTTCCCTACTGCTCATGAGACAGTACTGGAGCCTTCTAGGGGGTGGGGGCTGTTCCCTACTGCTCATGAGACGGTGCTGGAGCCTTCTAGGGGGTGGGGGCTGTTCCCTACTGCTCATGAGACGGTGCTGGAGCCTTCTAGGGGGTGGGGGCTGTTCCCTACTGCTCATGAGACGGTGCTGGAGCCTTCTAGGGTGGGGCTGTTCCCTACTGCTCTGAGACGGCCTTCTAGGGGGTGGGGGCTGTTCCCTACTGCTCATGAGACGGTGCTGGAGCCTTCTAGGGGGTGGGGGCTGTTCCCTACTGCTCATGAGACGTATCTGGAGCCTTCTAGGGGGTGGGGCTGTTCCCTACTGCTCATGAGACGGTGCTGGAGCCTTCTAGGGGGTGGGGGCTGTTCCCTACTGCTCATGAGACGGTGCTGGAGCCTTCTAGGGGGTGGGGGCTGTTCCCTACTGCTCATGAGACGGTGCTGGAGCCTTCTAGGGGGTGGGGCTGTTCCCTACTGCTCATGAGACGGTGCTGGAGCCTTCTAGGGGGTGGGGCTGTTCCCTACTGCTCACGAGACGTTGCTGGGGCCTTCTAGGGGGTGGGGGCTGTTCCCTACTGATGATGAGACAGAGCTATAGCCCTCTAGGGGGTGGGGGCTGTTCCCTACTGCTCATGAGATGATGCTGGAGCCCTCTAGGGAGTGGGGGCTGTTCCCTACTGCTCATGAGATGATGCTGGAGCCTTCTAGGGGGTGGGGGCTGTTCCCTACTGCTCATGAGACGGTGCTGGAGCCTTCTAGGGGTGGGGGCTGTTCCCTACTGCTCATGAGACGGTGCTGGAGCCTTCTAGGGGGTGGGGGCTGTTCCCTACTGCTCATGAGACGGTGCTGGAGCCCTCTAGGGAGTGGGGGCTGTTCCCTACTGCTCATGAGATGATGCTGGAGCCCTCTAGGGGGTGGGGGCTGTTTCCTACTGCTCATGATACGATACTAGAGCCCTCTACAGGTGGGGGCTGTTCCCTACTGCTCCTGAGACAGTACTGGAGCCTTCTTAGGGTTGGGGGCTGTTCCCTACTGCTCATGAGACGGTGCTGGAGCCTTCTAGGGGGTGGGGGCTGTTCCCTACTGCTCATGAGATGATGCTGGAGCCTTCTAGGGGGTGGGGGCTGTTCCCTACTGCTCATGAGACGGTGCTGGAGCCTTCTAGGGGGTGGGGGCTGTTCCCTACTGCTCATGAGATGATGCTGGAGCCTTCTAGGGGGTGGGGGCTGTTCCCTACTGCTCATGAGACAGAGTTATAGCCTTCTCGGGGGTGAGGGCTGTTCCCTACTGCTCATGAAACGGTGCTGGAGCCTTCTTGGGGATGGGGGCTGTTGAGATTAATGATTGTTAAAGCTGTGTTATTATTACTAATTGCCACTTAGAATAGCATAACTTTGATTCGGCTTCATAATGAAAGTTTTTTTTGTTTTTTTTCTTTTAACACTAATTTCATCTCGACTATGACATTTCTTTGCCCCTAAGATTTCGGAAGTAAACCCTTCGCAGAGTATATGAGAGCCTTGCACAGCTCTCCCGAATGCACTCAGGGTCGGTCCATCGGTTAAAAAAAAGGGCGTTGGAACATACCGGCAAACCTGCCTTACTCTCAGGTATGCGGAAACTGGAGCCCCGACACCGGCATCGTTACATCTGTTTGTTACGGTTGAGATATTCCGTTCAGGGATTATTGTGGTAATATGTCGTCCTCGTGTTTCTGTTTATCTAGAATGCTCTCGGGTGTTAAGGCCTTTTTGCTCAGGTGCCATACTCTTAACTTCTGGCAGGCTATTGGAACTGTTCTTTGCCATTGTTCTTAGAAAAAAAGAATCGAGGACGAACTATTCTGACCAACAAGATTCTTCTCCGTGTTGCAATTGTTACACTTATGTATATCGCACGTCCATTCGGGTCCACTTTCGCATAAACACATGATGGATCACTTAACGGTAGTCCCCGCAGGATCTTGAACAAGAAGGAACATATACAACCCTTGCATCATGACACAGCGACCATGCAACACCCAAGAGTTGCAACGTTTGATGCAGATGAACGATAATAGCCTTATCGACCTTAATAACACTCGGAAGCAATTGCATTATCGAGACAAATCGAATAATACCCATTACTATTTTTTGTCTCCATTATTGTCCATTCCTCTCTCTTCATTTGTCTTTTCCTTCGTCGCTCGTCCATTACACACTGAGCTTCTTGCACTGTGCAATTGATTCTTAAAGGAGAGAGAAAAAAAATTGTGTGATCTTTCTTTTAGTATGTACTGTTCCCGCAAATTTGGAATAGCACTTAGGGCTAATTTTAATGCATGCGTGAGGATATTATAAAATGGTAATGTTAATGATCATCTGATAATTTGATGATAACGTAATTTATGACAATAACAAGCACCTAACAACAAGCAATAGCAATAACGACAATAATAGTAGCAATTATAATAATTATAATAATAATAATATCAAGAATAATGTTTATATCATGAAAAAAATAATAACGATAATAATACTGAACATGATGACAACAAGAAATACTAATATTAATGATCATAACCATTAGGAAAATACAATTAAAATTATAATGGTGATAGCTATGCCAATGGTATCAAATAGGAATAAGATAATACTGATAAATTAGTAAAAGGATATAAATGATTACAATAGTCATAGCAGAAGTAGTATTAATGAAATTATCGAGATGTTATTTGTATTAATGATGATGAGAATGATGATGATAAAAGTGATGATGATAATAGCAGTATTAATTATGATAACGATAATGATGATGGTAATAATATCATTAGCAATTGCCCTTGTCATTATCACCACCATCATTATTATTACTATTATTGTAGTAATAATGATAATGATCATATCATAACAATGGTGCAGTAGCCGTCATAATCATATGAATGATGATGATAATAATGATAGTTATAATAGTAATAATAACAATGAATTATAATGATGATGATAATAATGATAATGATAATAACAATAATAATGATAATAATATTGATAACAACAACAATAATAATAATAATATTGATAACAACAACAATAATAATAATATTAATAATAATAATAATAATAATAATAATAATAATGATAATGATAATGATAATGATAATGATCATGATAATAATGATGATGATAATAATAATAATAATAATGATAATAATAATAATAATAATAATAATAATAATAATAACAATAATAATGATAATAATAATAATAATAATAATAATAATAATAATAATAATAATAATAATAATAATAATAGTAATAATAAAAATAATAATAATAATAATAATAATAATAATAATAATAATGATAACAACAATAATGAAAATAACAATAATAATATGATGATAATGATAATAATAATAATGATTATGATAATAACAATAATGATAATAATAATAATGATTATGATAATAGCAATAATGATAATAATGATAATGATAATAACAATAATGATAATGATAATGATTATTTTTATTATTATCATTATTATTATTACTATCATTATTATCATTATTATTATTACGAAAATGACAATAATGATTATAATAATATTGATGAAAAAGATAATGATAATAATGATTATGATGATAATATTGATACTCATATTAATAATAATGGTGGTGATGATGATGATGATGATGATTAAATAATAATAACAATAATGATGATAATGATAATAATGATAATAATAATGATAATAATAACAATGATAACAATTATAATAACACCAATAATAAAAGTAATGACAACGTTATAATGATAATGATAATGATGTTACTGATGATGATCATAATATTAATGATAATAATAATGATATATCAATATTGATATTGATAATAATGATGATAATGGCAACAATAATAACAATGATTATGGAAATAACAACAATGATAATAGTAATGATAATGATTATGATGGTAATAATGATAACAACAAGTATAGTAATAATACTAATAATAATTATAATAATTCTGATAACTTAAATGATGTTGATAATAATAATGATACAAAAATGATAATAATAATAATAATAATAATAATAATAATAATAATAATAATAGTAATAATAATAATGATGATAATAATAATAATGATAATATTGATAATAATGATGATGATGAGGATAATAATAATAATAATAATAATAATGATAATGATAATAATAGTAATAATGATTATAATGATAATGATAATGATAATGATATATAATAATAATAATATTAATAACAATAACAATAACGATAAGGATAATAACAATAGTAATCGGTATAATGACAACAGCATTATACAGCCCACTTCAAGGAGCAAGGATGTACTGGACTGAAAACGCCGCCTCCAATGGGCGTATAACGAGGGCGTGATGGAAGACTATATCCGTATGATAATTCTTGAAAGTTATTCAAATTATCAAAGTAAATCTCAAATAACTGACAGACTGACTTCTTAATCATTTGTGGTCACTTCAGTCTAAGTTTTGTGAGACACGTATGTTAATTTTCATTCATGCGTCTTTTCTCTCTTTTTTTTTTTTTTTTTTTTTTTGATAGGTGAAATTTCCTTCGTTTTCTTATGGGAAATGAGTGATTTTTTAAAATATATCATTTGTTGGGTCACCGAGGCAAAGTTTCCGAGGAATATTA
>NW_028234406.1:9074003-9084003 GCF_977035675.1 Penaeus japonicus | reverse complement strand
CCCTCCCTCCCTCCCTCCCTCCCTTCCCCTCCCTCCTTTAGCCCTATCCTTCCTTCTTCTGGTCTTTCATCACTAATATCTCTCTCCCTCTGTCTCCCTCCTCCTCTCCTTCTTTCCTCCTCCCCCTCCCTCCCTCCCCCCTTCCCCTCCCTCCTTTAGCCCTATCCTTCCTTCTTCTGGTCTTTCATCACTAATATCTCTCTCCCTCTGTCTCCCTCCTCCTCTCCTTCTTTCCTCCCCCCTCCCTCCCTCCCTCCCTTCCCCTCCCTCCTTTAGCCCTATCCTTCCTTCTTCTGGTCTTTCATGACAGGTTGAGAAACTCATTACCGGGATGTTGGATCCTGGAGCCAAAAGGTAACCTACCTTCACCCTGCTATATCGTGTCAGTGATGGATCACCTGCGTGCGGGAGGGTTTGTAAGACACCCCCCCTTCCCTCCCCTCCCTTCTCCCTCCCCCTCCCCTTTCCCCTTCACTCCCCTCCCCCTTCTCCCCCGAAGATTCAGCTCCTTCAGATTCTTCACCCTCAGGAGACCTTCGAGATATTTTCAAAAAGACACGAATGTATTACCAAGATTATGTATGTTTTTTCATGCTAATGGTGCTTAGTAAAATGTCAACGCATAACGGGAAACAAGCGAATGGCATGATTGGGGTTTTAGATACGATAAGGACACAAGAATACAAGAGGAAAAACACACGTAGAAATAGATCACGAGAGCCACCCATCCACAAGGACAGTGGAAAGGGTGGGCGGGTGGGTGGGGGGAGGAAGGAAGGACGACACTTGCACACATGCCTAAGACTAACGAGCGAGGCATCAAGGAATGGTTAGGTCGTAACACACGCTCGTTAGTAAGGCTGCATCATTAAACCTCATCAATGCATAAATCCGAGGTTGAGGCTGCGTGTTCCTTGTCCAGGCCTGGCCCGCCCCAGACCACCGCGGTGTAAATCAATCTTACTCTAACTGATCCGGACAAACCTTAGTTAAACAGGTTCTTATTACACTGGTAACGCAGCCCATCGTAAAGAGATCGATCGTAAATAAACTTATCTTTTTTCTGCAACATTCCACTTTATTTTTTTATTTTTTTATTTTTTACTTTTTTTTTCTCTCTGGGGTTTTATCCCGCTATATGTGGACGTCACCGGCACCTCCTGAGGGCGATACGCGGCCGTTGGTCCTTCTGGAACGCTGGCGGGAGGCGACTGGGTGGTGGCAGTGGGTGGTGGTGCTAGTGGGTGGTGGTGGTGGTGCTGAAGGGCGGCGGGAGATGGGCGCGAGTTTGGGTGTGTGTGTGTGCTACCGGCGAGCAATGCTGGTATTGCCCGCGGATGGAGATGTGACTGAAATACACACTTACGAGGAGGATCTAACGGGGATATCCTGTTTTCCTGTTCATAGTCGTTAAATAACAGAGAGAACAGGATACAGGATGCGTGAGCAAAGGTGGTGGTGGTTGAAGGTATTTTATTCAGGCCTTTAGGATGACAGTCAATTTCTTAATTTGGGTGATGGTGATTTTGGCTTTTTTTATGGACCCTAAGTGTAAGCGTGACCATAAATTAGCAAAATAACATATTCTTTATTAAGGAAAGTTTTTTTATTTTTCTCTCTCAGGAAAAAAAAATGACACGACACAGCCCAGCATGTCCTCAGGTGAGCATCTCTCATGGATCATTTTCATTAACGAGATCCTTACAGTGTATGCGATGTTTCTTAGGATTAAATTTGATATTCACTTGCTTCTGGTCGGATCTGTTCTGTTGTATTTGCTGATGGCTGTCATCAAAGGACCCTGTTTTTTGTTTGATTGGATTCAGAACTTGACATGTTTTTAAATAAAGACTAAATAGTATCATTTGTAACCTAAGGAAATACACGTCAGATTTCATTATAGATCTAGCGCCCGATGATGGTATCTATTACTTTATCTATTTATCTATCTATATACAGTATCCACCTCTCCGGCTGTATTCTAATTCTTTCTTTTCCGTTCTCTCTCTCTCTTTCTCTCTCTCTCTCTTTCTCTCTCTCTCTCTCTCTCTCTCTCTCTCTCTCTCTCTCTCTCTCTCTCTCTCTCTCTTTCTCTCTTTCTCTCTCTTTTCTCTCTTTTTCTCTCTCTTTTCTCTCTTTCTCTCTCTCTCTCTCTCTCTCTCTCTCTCTCTCTCTCTCTCTCTCTCTCTCTCTCTCTCTCTCTCTCTCTCTCTCTCTCTCTCTCTCTCTCTCTCTCCCTTAAGAGAGCATTTTGTTCTCAAAAAAGCCCAGCCAATCAAATTATTCATGTTATATTGTAAATTGTATTTTTTTTTTTTTTTCATTTAGCTAAATAAACTATTTGAATCCGAATATCTTTCTCTCTCTCTCTATCTATCTATTTATCTATCTATCTCTCATTTTCTCTCTCTATCCTTAAACATTTTCTTTCTTTACTTTTATCCTCTCTCTCTTTCACTCTCTCTCTCTCTCTATCAAGTACCTGTTGGCGACGGCACATTATCTTCGATCGAGCAGTACAACACCAACCGGCCTTTTCCGTTAAAGCCGCCACTGTCCACGTCTTCAGGGTTTTTTTTACAAGCTGAATGTATCATTGTGTTTTTTCTGTTTTTCTTTTTTTTCTCTTTTTGTGAGGGATGAAATATTTATGTGATTTGGTAGGTTTAGTATTATAATAATTCTTTTTTTTTCTCTCACGAAGGTAAGGATGTGGGTTCTTGGTTATATAACTAGATACATTTGTAGATAAAATGGCTGTGTGTGCGTGTGTGTGTGTGTGTTTGTGTGTGTTGCGAGAGAGAGAAAAAAAAAGATACAGATAGAGACAGACATGCAGAGAAAGAGAGATAAAACGTTTTAACACATTTCCAAGGAAATGAACTAACTCTGTATTAATGCTCCCCACAGAATTTCTTGGCAGACGATACGACTTCCATCCCCCCCCCCCCCCCATACAGGCAGTGTTTCGTCCCAGGCTTCGGAAGACAGGGTATTAACAGTGTTTGTTTGGACATACACTCGTGTTTGTTTGTTTTTTTTGTTTGTTTTTTTAATGGGTGTGTAAATGTCGAATAGCAAGTTCGTATATTTCTATTTCCGTCTTCGTTATACAGTGAATTCCGTTTTTAATTCTTTCATTCTTCTCTTTATTGTCGTTTTCTTCAGGTATGGCTATCTGACGTTGATTCAGACTTAAGGACAGGGATTTGACTAATGTTATTTTTTCTTTTTCATATCTGAGCTGAGACTCATGGTAGGATCAGGCACTCAACACCAGCTTTTTTCAAGATAAAATTATTTTTGGGATTTTTTTTTTTTTTTTTTTTTTTTTTGCCCCAAATGACGTGTGTTATGCCTTAGTGTTGATTGATATATGTTTGGTTGTTCGTTTGTTTGTTCGGGTAGAGTTCACCTTTTTTTCGTTTTTTTTTCTATCTCTTTCTTTGAGCTTCGTTACCGTATGGATACTTGTGTGGGTATTTTTTGTGATTTTTCACTTCACTTCATCAATGGTGAAAACGTGATATAGAGGTAAAAGTCATGAAGCTATAACATCGTACACAATTCTACAGAACATAAATTAGATATACTAAGAAGGTCAAATCTACATGACATACGGCTAACCTTGGTAACCAATAAGTATTCATCCATTCATCCAACCATGGATCCATACATACATACATACATTTAAGCTCCACTCCCTTCTTACGAATCCCTTTCCCGTGAGCGTACATAACAAATAACGTCATATTTTCTTAACCCAAACCACGCCTTCGTCACCCCCTCCCCCCGACCCTTCCCCCGTTCGTCCCTCTTCTTTGAACCATCCCCTCCCCTCCTTCTTGACCTCCCTCCCCTCCTCCTTCTCGACCTCCTTCCCCTCCCCTTCCCTCCTTCTTGAACACCCTCCCTCCCCTCCAGTTCCCTCCCCTTCCCTCCCTTCCCCTTCCCTCCCCCCCTCCTCCTTGAACACCCCCTTCCCCCCCTCCTCCTTGAACACCCCCTCCCCTCCCCTCCTTCTTGATCATCCCCCTCCCTCCCCTTCCCTCCCCTCCCCTCCCCTCCTCCCCCTACCCTCCCCTCCCCTCCCCTCCCCTCCCCTCCTTTTTGACCCCCTCCCTCCCCTCTCCCTTCTTCCCCTCCCCTCCCTACCCTCCCTCTCCATCCCGACCCAGCTCTCAAGAAGAAGGAGGGTCGCCAGCGGAAGGCAGAAGAGGCGAGGCGAGAGAAAGGAGGTGGGAAGGGCCTGTGTGGGTAAGGAATTGCGGACTCGTCCACAGGATATATTGTTATTGGTCCCGTCCCGTATGTGCCGCATGTAATTGCTCCTAACGCTAGTCATTACTCGGCCCGAAATGGTCGGAGAAAGGGGGAAGGGGGGGGGAGCAAGAAGCAAGGTCGCCCTTCTTCGAGCCCGGGGTTTCTTTTTTTATTTTATTTTTTTATTTTTTTTTTTTTTTTTTTTTTTTTTTTTTGTTGTTTTTTTGGGGGGGGGGGGGTTTTCTGATGTCGTTGGTCACGTGGAAGGCATTCTCTCGGTCAAGGGTGTGTGTGGGGGTTGGGGTGGGGGATGTGGGGTGGTGGGGGTAGGGGGGAGGGTGTCCCGGACTCGGTGGTTAAGGCCAAGTGGGATGTCATCGAGTCTCAGGTATTCTCGTGGTAGCTCCTGGAGGTGGAGGAGGTGGAGGTGATGATCGAGATGAATGGCTAAGAAACGGTTGCTATAAATAGAATTAATGGTATATATAGAGAGAGAGATGTGTACAATAGATAAACGTTACAATATATATATATATATATATATATATATATATATATATATATATATATATATATAAAGATGTATACATAGATAGATAGAGGTTATAATACATATAGATGGATATTTAGATAATTATTATAGGAATCTACAAACATGCCACCCAACATACAATACGTTCTCCTATGGGTGTCACACCTCTAAAAATAATAATAATAATAATAATAATAATAAATAAAAAATAAAAAATCCTACAATAACATACTAATCTTCTACCTTTTAATGTATTACGTCGTCATTTCCTTTCATTTTCCAAATACAGATATCTTCGTTGAATTTATAGAAAACTGTCTTTGATCTAAGTCTTACAGAGGTCAGAGCTTGCTGGCTTATATGTATTTTTTTTTTTTTTTCGTATCAATGCTCGGGCGTCAACTTGTCTTAAGAGAAGCCGAGTTCTGTTTTTGCTTCGTCAGGTATGTTTATATTTGTGTTTGCAATACTCACTACCAGGGGGCACTGTTTAGTTACTTCGTTTTATTTACTGGATTGCTTAATCTATGTTGTTGTTTTTTTCTTTTCTTTTCTTTTCTTTTCAGAAAGGAGTTTCCTTTCTGTTTTTTTGTTTGATTGTTTTTTGTTTATGTTTTGTTTTGTTTTTTGCTGTATTTATATATACGTATTTTTTGTTTAGGGTGTTTGAGTGTGACTATACATAATACATCCACTTTTCTAAAAATACATACATGCATACATGTGTGTGTGTGTGCATACAAACTTATTTATACACACCCACCTACCCCCCCCCCACACACACACGCACGCAAACATGTATGCATATATGAATTTGTGTATGTTTGTATGTTTGTGTGATTGTGTGTACATGTAAGTATATGTATGTATATAGATAGGTGTGTGTGTGTGTATGTATATAGATAGATAGATAGATAGATAGATAGATAGATAGATAGATAGATAGATACACATTCATATAGATAGACAGATTGATATACATAGACATAAACCAATAGTTACGTACGCACGTGTGTATAACTATGTATCCTTATGTATGTGAGTGCGTGTTAATACGTCGAGGCTTGACGATGGGCGTCAGCAATTGCGTGACAGCAACACGACAGGCGAAAATGCAAAGACGACATCAACGTTTCTCAAACTGCATTCCTTCCGTCAATTTGAACGAACCACCGACTGAGGGCAAATTCAGGGGGGGGGGAGAGAAAAGGAGAAACAACAGTTGAAAGTTTGTGTTTTTTTTATAGGAAATATGGGCGAATATTAAAATTCTTCGCGACGGAGGATAATAAGCAAATAGAGAGACGAAGAAGAAGAAGAAGAAGAATTCCTTGCGCCGACCACAAACCTCCTTCGAGAACAAGGTAGGAAAGTAGACGAAAGAGATAGTTTGAGAAATATTTTTTTTTTTATTGCCTGGTTTCTCTCTTTGGCCGGAGTAATTGTTCCTAACACCCCCTCATTAGCCGAGGCAGGAGGACGGGAGGGGGGGAAGGGGAGGGGGAGGATATAAGGAGGCTGAGGAGAGGAGGAGGAGGATGCTAGACCGGGATGGGAACACAGGAAAAAAAAAAAAGTTGTAATGTACGTAGAGATGCTGTGGACAGAGTCGAGAAACAGAAAGAAGAAGAGTAGAGAGAGGCGAAGTAATAGGACAATTGCTCCTATTTTTTGGTAGAAGAAAATGAAGAGAAAGATGAAAACACCTTCTTTCGAGATAAGAGTCATTACCTTCTCAATTTGGAAAAGGGTTTTAACATCGGCTACTCTCTTTTTTCCATGGTTTGAAGAAGAATACACACGAACATGAAAATACCATAGAAGCTCTTTCACTTTATGCTCTATACCTACGTTTGCCTTAACCCTTTCCCCTTTATGTCCTCGGAAATGAGAAGACACGGCCCATGTGTTACCAGCGGCGCCCGGACACATGCGACACAAGTCAAAAGACGCAAGTGTATCCGGGAAGCATTCGATGGTGCGGCGACCCAGGGCAGTAATGGAAGAGTTGAGAGGGTGAAAAATAGTTATTACCCCCTCCTCCTACCTACCTCCACTCCCCTCCCATCCCCTCTCCTCCCCCAGCTGTCTCCTTACTCCTTAGGAACTCTTAGCCTTACACTTACCCTACGAGGTTCCCCCTCCCCTGTTCCTCTTACCTCACCAGGACCCCTTTACCCTTACTTCACTAGGTACCCCCTTACCCTTATTTCACCAGGTACCCCCTTACCCTTACTTCACTAGGTATCCCCTTACCCTTACTTCACTAGGTATCCCCTTACCCTTACTTCACTAGGTATCCCCTTACCCTTACTTCACTAGGTACCCCTTACCCTTACTTCACTAGGTACCCCCTTACCCTTACTTCACTAGGTACCCCTTACCCTTACTTCACTACGTACCCCTTACCATTACTTCACTAGGTACCCCCCTTACCCTTACTTCACTAGGTACCCCCTTACCCTTACTTCACTACGTACCCCTTACCCTTACTTCACCAGGTACCCCTTACCCTTACTTCACTAGGTACCCCTTACCCTTACTTCACTAGGTACCGCCTTACCCTTACTTCACTAGGTACCCCCTTACCCTTACTTCACTAGGTACCCCTTACCCTTACTTCACTAGGTACCCCTTACCCTTACTTCACTAGGTACCTCCTTACCCTTACTTCACTAGGTACCTCCTTACCCTTACTTCACTAGGCACCCCCTTATCCTTACTTCACTAGGTACCCCCTTATCCTTACTTCACTAGGTACCCCCTTACCCTTACTTCACTAGGTACCTCCTTACCCTTACTTCACTAGGTACCCCTTACCCTTACTTCACCAGGTACCCCCTTACCCTTACTTCACTAGGTACCCCCTTATCCTTACTTCACTAGGTACCCCCTTATCCTTACTTCACTAGGTACCCCCTTACCCTTACTTCACTAGGTACCCCCTTACCCTTACTTCACCAGGTACCCCCTTACCCTTACTTCACTAGGTACCCCTTACCCTTACTTCACTAGGTACTTCTTACCCTTACTTCACTAGGTACCCCCTTACCCTTACTTCACCAGGTACCCCCTTACCCTTACTTCACCAGGTACCCCCTTACCCTTACTTCACTAGGTACCCCTTACCCTTACTTCACTAGGTACCCCCTTACCCTTACTTCACTAGGTACCCCTTACCCTTACTTCACTAGGTACCCCCAAATGTAGTAATTAAATATAGTAAAATAGTGATGTAAAGTATAAAAGAGATATGTAAAGACAGGTAAAAAAACAAGTTAGTTAAAAGTATATAGTAAACTAGTTAGGTTAAAAGTAAGAGAAAGATACAAAATGTAAGTAAAAACACTGGATAGGAACCTTACTTCACTAGGATACCTACTCGACCTTACCCTTACTTCACTAGGTACCCCCTTACCCTTACTTCACTAGGTACCCCCTTACCCTTACTTCACTAGGTACCCCTTACCCTTACTTCACTAGGTACCCTTACTTCACTAGGTACCCCTTACCCTTACTTCACTAGGTACCCCTTACCCTTACTTCACTAGGTACCCCCTTACCCTTACTTCACTAGGTACCCCCTTACCCTTACTTCACTAGGTACCCCTTACCCTTACTTCACTAGGTACCCCTTACCCTTACTTCACTAGGTACCCCTTACCCTTACTTCACTAGGTACCCCTTACCCTTACTTCACTAGGTACCCCTTACCCTTACTTCACTAGGTACCCCTTACCCTTACTTCACTAGGTACCCCTTACCCTTACTTCACTAGGTACCCCCTTACCCTTACTTCACTAGGTACCCCCTTACCCTTACTTCACCAGGTACCCCTTACCCTTACTTCACTAGGTACCCCCTTACCCTTACTTCACTAGGTACCCCCTTACCCTTACTTCACTAGGTACCCCCTTACCCTTACTTCACTAGGTACCCCTTACCCTTACTTCACTAGGTACCCCTTACCCTTACTTCACTAGGTATCCCCCTTACCCTTACTTCACTAGGTACCCCTTACCCTTACTTCACTAGGTATCCCCCTTACCCTTACTTCACTAGGTACCCCCTTACCCTTACTTCACTAGGTACCCCCTTACCCTTACTTCACTTGCTACCCCTTACCCTTACTTCACTAGGTACCCCTTACCCTTACTTCACTAGGTACCCCTTACCCTTACTTCACTAGGTACCCCCTTACCCTTACTTCACTAGGTACCCCCTTACCCTTACTTCACTAGGTACCCCCTTACCCTTACTTCACTAGGTACCCCTTACCCTTACTTCACTAGGTACCCCCTTACCCTTACTTCACTAGGTACCCCCTTACCCTTACTTCACTAGGTACCCCCTTACCCTTACTTCACTAGGTACCCCCTTACCCTTACTTCACTAGGTACCCCCCTTACCCCAATAGGCATCCCCTTTACCCTTACTTCACTAGGTACCCCCTTACCCTTACTTCACTAGGTACCCCCTTACCCTTACTTCACTAGGTACCCCCTTACCCTTACTTCACTAGGTACCCCCTTACCCTTACTTCACTAGGTACCCCCTTACCCTTACTTCACTAGGTACCCCCTTACCCTTACTTCACCCCCCTTACCCTTACTTCACTAGGTACCCCCTTACCCTTACTTCACTAGGTACCCCCTTACCCTTACTTCACTAGGTACCCCCTTACCCTTACTTCACTAGGTATCCCCCTTACCCTTACTTCACTAGGTACCCCTTACCCTTACTTCACTAGGTACCCCCTTACCCTTACTTCACTAGGTACCCCCTTACCCTTACTTCACTAGGTACCCCTTACCCTTACTTCACTAGGTACCCCCTTACCCTTACTTCACTAGGTACCCCTTACCCTTACTTCACTAGGTACCCCCTTACCCTTACTTCACTAGGTACCCCTTACCCTTACTTCACTAGGTACCCCCTTACCCTTACTTCACTAGGTACCCCCTTACCCTTACTTCACTAGGTACCCCCCTTACCCTTACTTCACCAGGTACCCCCTTACCCTTACTTCACTAGGTACCCCCCTTACCCAGGTACCCCTTACCCTTACTTCACTAGGTACCCCCTTACCCTTACTTCACTAGGTACCCCCTTACCCTTACTTCACTAGGTACCCCTTACCCTTACTTCACTAGGTACCCCCTTACCCTTACCCTTACTTCACTAGGTACCCCCTTACCCTTACTT